>NC_081301.1:71483819-71786850 GCF_030435805.1 Mustela lutreola
CAAAAAACATCAGTGTGATTTCTTTCTTTTTTTTTTTTTTTTAAGATTTTATTTATTTATTTGTCAGATAGAGATCACAAGTAGGCTGAGAGGCAGGCAGGGAGAGAGAGGAGGAAGCAGGCTCCCTGCTGAGCAGACAGCCCAATGTGGGGCTCGATCCCAGGACCCTGGGATCATGACCGGAGCCGAAGGCAGAGGCTTTAACCCACTGAGCCACCCCAGTGCCCCAAAGCTCCTATTTCTAAATGTCAAATATTCCAATATGATCTTTTGGGGGAGAGGCATGTTAAGGAGACTTACTTTATTATTAATTAGAGTGTCATATAATTAATCTAGTAGTTCATTTTTGAAGATGGGGAACTGTGAGTTATGAACTCGTACCTTAAGTCTCTCTCTCTTTTTTTTTTTTTCAGTGAAGTCTCTCTTAACATGAAGAATCACTGACCGACGGAGGGACACCCACACACTGGTTTAAGACGTCACCTTTGGTAGAAAGGCTGGATGGAGGACCATGGCTGAATGGAAGGAGAGGGAAACTGGACAAGCAGATTCTGCAGGACAGAAGTCACCATGTGGGGCGTGGAGGCGGTGGATGAGAGATGAGAACGAAGAGACGGGCTGGGCACTTGGGAGGGCACCTGAATCAACAGGTAGGGGAGAGACCAGCACCAGCAAGAAGGATAAGGTATCAAAAAAGGGGTTTAATGAGGACACATGAGGCTGACACCTCAAATGTGCCAACCTCTGACCTCCGGGACCCTGTGGTAGAGAACAGCCTCAGATATTTAACAGACCTTGGCAGTGCGGCTATTAGCGGTCTCTGCTGACTGAAGCTGGAGGTACCTTCCTTCAAACCATGTAAGGTGTGCCTCCAACTCCACCGTTCTAACGGAAATCTCCTCAGAAGTTACACTGGTATTCTAAATATAGCCATTCGAAACTCTTATTTATTTATTTATTTGGGAGAGAGAAAGTGCGCTCATGATCCCCAAATCATGACCAGCTGCCTGACTGAGCCACCCAGGCTCCTCTAAAATCAGTCATGCTAAAATGAACTTGGGTGTTCTAGCACTTGGCACAGTATCAGGCAGATCCTTATCCCCACTGCACATACACACGTCCCCAGTTGGTAAAGAACCTGGGAATGCTTCGGGGCAGCACAACCTATAAAATTAGTGGTCAGGTTATTTTATCATAGAATAAAGGCTATTTCATCATACCCAGAAGTGAGGACAACTACAGATTACCCTACTATGACTTTATTCAGTCATGTATTTACCAGCTTGTTTCAGGAAACGTGTATCTGTTCCTCAGTTAACACCCAGTGTTTACTAGTTACAAAGCTCGGCCTCTGGTGCTACCAAAATGTGCCGCAACTGGATCATGGGCCTCTCAGAGGCCAACAGAGCAGAGCGGATGCTGGCGGGACATCAGCTCTTCTGACCAGTCCCACTGGACACCAACAGTAAGGGTGAACATCGCTGTCTTTCAAAGGACAGAGAAAAACATCTCCAGAGTTTGCCCTGTGGCTTCTGGGTCAACAGAAATATCTTTGAATGGCAGAACTTACTTAACTGAAAACATACCCAAGAGGCATCTTTTTAAAAACAGTGCTATAGAACTTGCTTGTTTCCCTGGAGGCAAAAGCTCGCTCTGTCCAGAAGGGATAGGCCCTCTGATGAGCCCGGGGCCCCAGGAGGGCCAGCACGTGTTCCTAGAGCACCAACAAGGTGACCCAAAAAGGAAAGGCATGCTCCCAGAAGCAGCCGGCCCTGGCTGGTCAGGACCAATGAGGTTCTCTCAAGCATACATGATAAGAGGTAGAAAGTTTTCTGGCCCACTCACCACCACACCGGAGGGCTTCTGGGCCAACACACACTAGTCTGATTATCCTCAGACATGTGCCTTCTGATCAGGCCCTTTCCGTGTTACGGTTAACACAACAGGATAAGAGAAACCACAAAGTACAAAAAACTATGGGGGCCTGAACAACTTATTCATGCCCCGCCCCCTCCACGAGCACTGGAAGAAGACATCTTTAGCAGAAACACATGGAATCAAAAGAAAGGGTGGGGGCTGTGGAATATCAGAGCCCTTCAGTATGGCATGAGGTCCACAAACAGGACAATGCTCCAAATATCTGGGACAAGTTGAAAGACGAGGAGCGGATAACGTTCGCTTCTCAGAATTGGGATACACTTCCAAAAATGACCCTAAATGACATGATCCAGTAACAGTTTAGGACACTCATGTTTTCATTCTCCTACCCTCTGGGAGCTGGGCTGAGACGAGGATTCAAGATGTACAGGGAAGCTTCAGCAATTCTTTGGTTCCTTGCGGGAGGGAAACCCAGTGGCCCCCTTTGGTCTTCACAAGCATGCAGCTCGGATGATCTGCTCCACCAGCTGGCTGTCAGAAGGGCACGAGCAACGAGCTGTGCTTCTGGCCTTTGACGGAAGGGGAGGTCTCAGTCAAGTATCAGTTGCTAGAAAGAATTTCTGAGGGACTTACTTTCTTCTCACATGAAAACGAAGACCCACATGGCACCATGTGCTGACATTCAGGGGACACGTACAGCATGCCTAACCAGAGCAGGTCCTGCTGTTGCAGGTTTGTGATGAAAGAGAGCCTACCTACGATTCACGGCATTCTAAACTAAAAAAGAGCAGATGCGTGATGAGCAAAAGGAGACAGATGCAACGACTCCACTGTATTTAAGTCAGTACCGGTAAATGCAGAGATCTATTATTACCAAAACAATTCACGCTATTCACCCGCACAAATCTATATACGACATTCACTCTGTGTGGGCCACAGCGGGTGTGTGCGTGTGTGTATGCGTGTGTGTATGCCTGCGCACCCCAGGTATGCACGGAGCACGGCAAGTGCCAGACTTTCTACTAGATCGGGACGAAGCCTCTCTGGGAGGGGTTCTCACCCACGTACACAGCAAGATAGCCAGAAAAGCCAGCCTGGCAGCACAAAAACACAAAAATACTGAAGAAGAGGGAGGCATCAGTTATAACCCCTTTTAGGACTCAATTATACTACTCTGAAGTTAAGACTATTTGCATTTTAATAGAAGCCAGAAAAGACAGGCCAGCTGTGTCACTGCATATTCCTTAGAAACAAGCTGGGAGGATCAATTTCAGCCTCTTGAAATAGAACAGAAATAGCCCCCACAGTTAACTGCTGAACAGAGGCTCATCTTCCATGATTCCCTTGTTGTGACTGCAAGCTCAACCCACAAGTCACAAGGTGAGCTGGCAGCATGCCCTCCGCTCCTGCATGGCCCCTGGATTCCCGATGACAGAGGAGGAGACTCAGCATGGTTGTTGCCACTTTTTACACCAAAGGTCACACGCAGAAAGTCAAAGGTAAAAGGAGTAATCTCACAGCCCTGGCGCCCGCTCCTGCCATCCATTTGTGAGATCATGACATTAGATCACAGTCTGCATTTGTAAAAGTTTACTCACAAGATCATTTCCACATGGATTCAGTTAAGGTACACAAGTCTCTGGGAAAGCCAGGATTCTAGTACTGTCAGTCAAGTACCTTTTTATGAAAGGTATAAAACAGGTCTTTCCAAAAAGGCTAAGTTTCAAAATCAGTGAATTCAGCTAATTAGAAAAAATAAAAAGTAGCCTGAATGAACCACCTTTGAAGTCACAAATACAAAACACACTCCCCTTCTTTTTCAATAGCTTTTTTTTTTTTTTCACTAAGTGACTTGAAAGACAAACACCAGAATAGTAAGAGTCTACAGCTTTCCAGATGACTGGATCATAGGCAGTGTTCCATTCTCTTCTTTATACTTCCCTGTATTTTCTAATTTTTCTCTAATAAATAGTGTATCACTTAAAAAAAAAAAAAAAGATTGTATTTATTTTGGCAAGCGAGAGAGAGAGCGCACGCTGGACCGTGCAGGAGCAGGAGAGGGATTTAATCTCCACCAGACCCAGCACTGAATGCAGAGCCTAATGTGGGGCTTGATCCCAAGACCCTGATATCTTTACCTGAGCTGAAACAGAGTATGACTAAGCCACCCAGGTGTTGTTTTAAGTACATCACTTAAAAAATGTTAATTATCTTGGCTCAAGTTGCTTTGAAACTAGAACGGGAGCTAAACACACTGAACTGAAGTAACAATACAGGAAAGATACCGCACAGGAAAACAAACTTACTCTATGCAGAAACTAGGAACTTAGCACCCTGCGCCAGTCAACTCAGCATTCAGTGTAGATTTCAACCACCTGAGCAACATAAACCAGGATCCCCAGTTAGCCCCCCCAATCAGCCCCGTGGGGCCGGCTGCCACCCTGCGGTGTCACTCCAATTTGACCAAGAAACTCTCAAAGACCCATGCAAGGTTTAGGGGAAACGCAAGTTATTACACTAATAGTGGACTTGGTTATTACAAATGAAATGGAGTTAAAATTAGTTCCAACTCCCTGCCCCTTAGGAAACCTTTCTCAGGAGCTTGCTTCCATGAGAAGGCTGAGTTAACACTTTTTCCCTCCTGGTGTGTCCCTGATAAGCTGCTGGAGAAGATGCTTTTAAACACTGAAATGTCCAAAATATCAATAACACATGGAAGAAGAATAAGCATTATTGGAAAATCTGCAAACTGGAATCAGTGCTAAAATCGTGAGGAGCTGGCAGAATGCCATGTCTCTCAAACCCAAGGATGAAGAGTGACTGGCACCGCACCAAAATGGCCAGTAGTCATGACAGGATGTCAGGTGTCTGAGGGCCCAGGACAGGGGAATGCTGCACACACAGAGGACATGCAGATGTGAGCGCTCCGAGGAACTGCTCTGCTGAGGAAGTACTGGCTGGAAGGGCCGCTCCGGGGGGATCAGGGGCACGGCTCCTCAACAGGAACACACGTAGACAAAAGGGCAAAGGCCACGAAAACCGAGACTGGTACGATGATTTAATGTGTGCATCTATGCAACAGCCCTCAGGAACTCAGTTATGTCATCATGAGGCCCGACAGCTCAGTTCTTCATCCTACCACATCTCTTCTCAGAAATATGTGACTAGGCTCGTGAGGGCCCCCCATTCCCCACTGAGGGTGTACATGGTGACAGGGAGGATTCTGCAGTGATGAAGGCAGCAAGCAGTCCTAGGGAGTACTGCAGAGCCCACAGGATAATCAACTCAGTGACCTGCCCTCCACAGGTATCCGCATATTTGTTCCACCCCCACCCCCACCAAACCCCCATCCTTGCACCCTCTGAGAGCTGCTACTACCTCCCATTAGCTCTGCCACTCCCTTCCACACACTGCTGTAACATGGACTGAAAGCCTGTTGGAATGTGGAGCCCATGGCTTTCACAGTATCAGAAATAACACCTCACTTTCAGAACTACCTTGAAAAGAAATTCCTAGATATCCTCACAAACGTAATACATATAATGAGAGGGAAACCTTAATAGAATACCCCATCTGTAACATAAAGGAGAATTAAAAGGAGAGTGGGTCCGGATGCATTAATGTGAATTTCAGTATTTACAAGCCTGTGAACCCTAGAAGACATAATGAAGCAATAAGAGGCCTGAAGAATCCCCATAAACACACAGCTATTAGTGCAGACATGCTGTGTAAGTTACTCAGACACAAAAGCATTCCCACAGAGGACAAGGTTTTCTGAAATGGCAAGTATTTAGGGGAAAATTCAGCAAAATACAATCCTCCCAGATTGACCTGGCAGTCACATTCCTAGAGACATCAGGAAATATTAAAACCATGCATGTAAGAGTCAGGCAGGGCTAAGCTCTGACATTGGCCCCATGATTCTCACCTAACTCCGGAGCAGGCACCTGAAGACTGCAAGTAGCAGCATACTGCGACCACAATGGGAAGTGCTATGCACTGCAGGCACACTGTTCCTGGGCTCAGCCCGATATAAGCCAAGAGCCCCCAGTCACAGTGGTTCTGCCCCTTGAGAACTGCTCCTTTACACCAAACTCCGCCCACACGTCAGAGCGCAGGAACAGAAATGGAGGCCAGGCCAGGGGCCACAGACCTTATTCAGCTGTGGCTGTCTCCTCAGTTATCAGAACATAAGAGAACATCTTTGCTGCTGTTTCTCTCCCATGCATTTATATCACTGGGAACTTGGGTACCCCTCTTCCTTTTCTCTTGGGAGGTGAGGTGCTCCCGCCCCTGGAAGAACATCATCTTTACCCTGTCACTGCTAAAACCAACCCTGGACAAGCACAAATTGTTCCAAAGACCAACAGGCCTGCAGCAGGTGTCCTGGGGCACCTAAAGAGCGGTCACAGGCCTCACCCAGGAGGCTCGGTCATGACTAACTAGGACTTGGTTAGAAAAATGTTTATTTGATAAGCTCACTGCCAGAATAAAGCACACCTGTAAATCTGAGAATAAACAAAAAGAATAAGCAACTTCCATCACTTGTAAAGGTACACAGTAATCCCTGTCATGTCAAATGATGGGATAAATTTTTCCTGTACAACTTTTGTGAGGCCTTTGGAAATAGCCCAGGTTCAGGCAAATACCCCTACTTGCATTTTTAGTAAAGAACTCTTAAAAGCTACCTAATTCTATAAATTAGAAAATTTACCAATTGGTTATTTCATGTACCATAAAACATGGTTCTAAATACATTTATCTAACTCTACATTAAGACTGTGTATAATTAGAAATATAAACTTACAACCTCTGGTATGAACAAAAGAGAAAGTTACAAAAAGAAAAGCACAAAAAATAAAACCCCTTCTCAAAGTAAACTAACTTAATGTTGAAACAATGTATCACACGTGCGCGCGCACGCGCGCGCGCACACACACACACACACACACACCCTCCAAACTTTTATCAAGTCTAGGAAAAAAACCCCACATAATTAGAGATTAGAGAGGACAGAGTACTGACGACTACAATTTTGGTTAACAGGATTAACAATGCTTGAAAAAATGTAAGAAAAACTAAAACAGTTTCTACCTTTCTTTTCTGTAAAAGAGTATCAAATTAAAGTCAAAGATTAAAGTTATTCCTTAAATAAAGCCTTGTTAGGGTGTGGAGAAACTAGAACCCTCAGGCATCAAGTAGGAATGTAATACAGTATAGTTTTTTGGAAAACAATCCAGCAGATTCTTAGTTAAGTTACACATAAGTTTACTGTTAAGATTCCCAGGTGCCTACCCAAAGGAACTAACAACACACAACCACAAAGAAACCTGGTGAGCCTTTATAGCAGTGTCATCCACAACAGCCCCCCACTGGAAACAACCCAAATATCAATCAACTGGTGAACAGACAGACACAATGTGGTACAGCCTTACAGTGGAACACTATTCGAGAATTAAACAGAACAAACCACTGGTACACGCTACAACATGGATGAACCCTGAAAATGGTATGGTATGCTAAATGAAAGAAGGCAAATGCAGTACATCACATATTGTATGACTCCACTGATATGAAATATCCAGAAAAGGTCAATCTATGAAAAGAGAAAGAAGGTTATGGGCTGCCCACAGCTGCAGGGTGGGGTAAACAGGGAGTCACTGCTAATGGGTACCAAGGATCTTTCCAGCATGATGGAAACATTCTAAAACTAGATTCTGGTGATGACTGCACAACTTGGCAAATTTATTAGAAACCAATGAATTGTACACTGGGTTTTATACTCTATAAGTTATACCTTAGACACACTTAAAAACACACATAACACACACATACACAGAGCCTCCAGCTAAAGCCCTGGGCAGCTATGAGATGTTAAATCTGTATTTTGGTTGTCCCTCTTTCTTGACTTCAGACTGAAAAAGATGACATCATGCCATTAACATTATGAGAATGCAGAATTTTGCTATTCAATTTCCTCTTAAAGATAATAAAGGAGCATGGTGGGGGGGGGGGGGGAGGCGCGCAAGGGGAGCAAATAAATCTGCTCTTTCCTCATTACGGAGTTCAAACCAGGTCACGGCCCTATTAGCCGGTAACCACGAGTAGCTTACTTATTACTGCACACTGCCGGCGGGGGCAGTGATGGGGCCTGGGAACGCAGAGTCCACTGCCCTATGAACATAGGACCTTTGTCATGGGCAAACCTAGGCCAGGCACTAGGCTAAGCATGCTAATGGACACTCCAAACACTCAAGCAATGAGAAACCAGGGAAATGGTTGTATTCAGTAACACAAGCCACTTACCTCCCCAAACTCAAAGTTAGGTTTTATTTGCTAAAATTGGTATCAACTTAATCATTTTACATGATGAGAAACCTCAGTCTGGTAAACAGGCACACCATGTACAATGCCCTGAGATGACCTATCTAGCCTTCCTCTCCCATCTCCTACTGAGTCAACTGCTGCCAAGCACCTACTAAGTAAACTTCTTACTTTACTCATCTGGGCAGGGACTTCCAGCCAGTGTGCTAGCTCTGCCTTGCAGACTCATGACGGACCCCTTCCCAACAGGACAACGGACTGGATGGTCTCTGGCACTGTTTCTGGGCGTTGTGGGTAGACATTGCCCACTGATGGAAGGGGCAGGATGACAAACACGTGGAACGGCCCTCTAGGACATGGGTCATGCAAGGAGTAAGAGCAAGGGCAAGCTAGTCAGTATCTGGAATTTTCTGACCACCCATAGCCAAGACTGCGCCTGCCATCAACTCACAAGAGGTCCCACCAGAAGCCACAGCACATGCACCATGTCTAGAAGACAAGAATCTTAGGACCACCTTATATGTCCCTGTACAAAAGTTTTCGAAGAGGAAAAAAATAGTAATAGTAAGTACATGAAGTGATAAGAGGGCCAATCTGATAGAAACGGTATGCAATTATCTTCTGTTGAAGTTGGCAAGATAAAAATCCATCTTACGAAAAATGAAATGCTGTGGAAAACAGTAGAATGGGCAGGAAAACGGAAATGCTATATTTATCCTCCTCTCTCCCAGCACTCTTGAGTATTTCCTCTATTTTCAGAAGCAATAAAACTATTCTCCGAACCAGCATTCTCCCTGACTCAAGAGACACCCTGGCAGACAAACTGGCCAACAAGCCCCGGCTGCTATGGCGGGGCCCCCGCCCAGCCCAGAATGGAGAAACACACCATCTTTGGGGCAGTAGGCACTCACACGGGGTCACACAGGCACACGCCTGCATACTGTTGCAGCTATCCACTGAGAGGCACCCTCCCTGGGCCTATGAAATCCTTCCAGTGGCTCTTACCACTCATGGAGAGCTACGGCACTGCCTGGGAGAAAACGAGGAGAATGTTCCAGCAAGCTCCTTCTCAGGGGGGCCCACAGTGCCCCTTACCGTGAGCAAGCCTGCCACTGCTGCTCTCTGTCAACAGAGGTAAGAATATTCCAGGAATGCCAAGGACGAATAAGAAGGACCAGCAGTGCATTCTCATAATTCATTTTCCTCGTTCCAAACCTACTTTCTTGCTCATTCTTTCATCTCTATTTAAAATAAAGTTCACAGAGGAAAAGTAGGCATCAGGTGAGGAAAAGCAGCAACCTGTATAATCTGATAGAGCTCACTGGCTAATACAACATTTGACATGAAAATTATCCTACATAAAAAAATAATTTCTTTCCCATAAAAAATTCAAGCCTGTTCATAATTTAGAGGGCATGTGGAGTTTCAATCCTTAGCAATTAGGGAGCAAAGTCAGCCCACTGGGTTTTGTCCAATGACCCTTTTAACTACTTGAAAATGATGTCTGATTATCAAATAATGTGATGGCTTATCTATAAAAACTTCTTTCTAAAAAATATTGATTCTTGATTTACATAAGCAAGAACATTCTGAGAAGCCTTTTTAAATCATGCATAATACATTACTCATAGTTGAGATGAACACTGGGCCCATTTCTTCAGGGTCTAAGTGGGTTTCTATTAGTAAGTCCGCGCCTGGGGAAACTCACTATTTGGAGCCAGCTCTACATAAGAATAATAGTTATTGTAAACTCAGACCTCTATAGTTGCTGGGGGACAGGGATATCTCAACACTTATTTCTGAAAACTTCCTGGAATTCTACTGCACTCAGATACCAGCAAGAACTGTATTTCTGGCTGGCCAGACCTTCTGCCAACTGAGATGACTTTAATTAAGACCTCAACCCAAATTAACAGAACCACGACTAAGGACTTCAACTAAAACTTTCTTGGAGGAGCCTAATGGAAACTTCCAACAGAACCCCAGGTAGTATTTGCTTGCGGTAAAGCGGCCCCACAGAGCAGATTCCTGGGTCAGCTTAGGAGAGAGGTGCACCTCTAGGCATAGCTGAGACCTGTTACAGAAGTAACTGGGCTGCCTCCCTGGTCTTCACGCTGGGGACGCTTCAGCTGGCTCAGACACCAGGCAGATATTCCAAACATGCCATTCTTCTGCAGCTACATTTCTGGATCTATCCTATTGCTTCTCAGGGTGCCTTCTGTTCTCTTAGTACACCGCAGATGATAAATGACTTTCACCCATGATGACAGAGAAGCCCATCCCTGATAACATTAATTACTGTCAGTGAGCAACGATTCAGTGGCAGCTCTTTGCTAAATGCTTTATAGTAACTATTTTATAGATGAGGAAACTGAAGCTTTCACAAACTAGTTTGTCCAAGATGAAAAAACCAGTAAGGGATAAACATGGGATTTCCAGCTATCTGTCTATGATTTCCAGGTTGTGAAGGACAACAGCGGCGAGGGCATATGATGACACAGTATCAGTTCAATTCTAGGAGCACAGATGACCCACAGGCATCAGCTACAGCCATCACCACAGTTCGGTCAAAAAAGAAGTTAATGGAAACCACACATGCTCTGGGAAAATGAGAAAAAAGGGTTGGGGCACCTGGGTGGCTCAGTGGGTTAAGGCCTCTGCCTTCGGCTCAGGTCATGATCCCAGGATCCTGGGATTGAGCCCCACATCAGGCTTTCTGTTCAGCTGGGAGCCTGCTTTCCCCCCTCTCTCTGCCTGCCTCTCTGCCTACTTGTGATCTCTGTCAAATAAATAAATAAAATTTTTTAAAAAAAAAAAGGGTCCATCCACAAAAGATTAACATTTTTCTTGCTAAGGAAACTGAGTAAAAAAACTGCCTGGGAAATAAATGCTCTCAACACATGAGCTCTTTCTCCTGAGCTACTCTTCCAACAGCTACTTTATTTTAATTTTCAATTATTTTTCAGAAAAAAGATTTTTTTATTTATGAGAGAGAGAAAGAGTGAGTGGGAGGGGCAAAGGAAGAGGGAGAATCCCAAGCAGAATTCCCACCGAATGTGGAGTCCAATGCCGGGCACGATCTCACAACCCTGAGATCGTGACCTGAACCGAATCCAAGAGTCAGATGCTTAACTGAGCCACCCAAGTGCCCCAACTTTCAATTATTTCTGATATTAAGATTTACTATAAAGAATGGTCTTAAAATAATAAGGAAGTATTTCCAGATATGCTGGTAATAGTTTTTCACAGGAAAAAGTCCCACCACGACTAGCAGAGAGATAACTTCTTTATTCTTAACCCTCATGTAAATGATGTGCCTCACCCTCCTGATTATTGGAAGATCATTTTGAAGATAAGTAATTAGAATCCTGAAGTTTACATATATTTATAATACATCCCTTTCTCTTCTCTGTAACAGTTCATCATCACAAAATAGGTTTAACACAAAAAATGAAAAACTGAGAAATTATGAATATGTATCCAAAATCTACAACAATCCCGGGATTATTTTACTCTCCTCTCCACCTGCTTTAAGAATCTGAACATAAGAGGAGTCCTGCAGCAACAAGCCTGATTTCCTCTCTTCTGTTATCACGAACTCCCACCAGGATTACTGCAGTTTTCAAAGACATGACTATGAAGTTCAGCAAAACCAAACAAAACCTGTATCTTTCGCCTCCTGTTCCAGAGCGTGGTTTGCTCCACCTTCACTTTTTCCACTGAACCTCTCCCTAGGATGGCTCATGATGACAGTGACTTTGCATTATGCACAGGGCAGTTCTCCGGGAGCATGAGTCAGAGTCAGAGGCAAACAGCGCCAGCTCTGGAAATAGCGCCCGCAGCTTCGCTCTGAGATGGGAGACAGTGGTCACACCAGCAGATCTCGCCCCTCACCTCCTGGTTTGCAGGTCAAAGGCCAATGGAACGTGAGTGCGTACGTCTGCACACATCCACCCAAGTTGTACGTGCATGCGCTACACAGGATCCTTTGTTGAAGGCAGCTCAACGTCATTTAGATTTGTCTTACGATAATGTGGTGCTTTGAGATTGGGTAACGCTACTGCTAACCAAGTCAGTGACTTAATCTCTAAAGAAGACTCAAAGCATGCCAGATGAGCAACACAGGAGTATCATCCTGGGCCTTCTCTCCTGCCCCTTTCACTCTGCTGGGGGGCGGGAGAGGACACCCCCCACCTCCCGTCTGCAAGTCTGACGCACTCAGTAGCTACATTCCCTTTTCACCTGCTCATTTCCGGCACTATCCTTCTGTATCTTACCGGCTGTGTTACAGATAAAAATATAAGCAGTTTTTTCCCTAAATCAGAATATTCCTACTCACTTCGCCCTGCCAACAGTACAGCAAGTTCTGGGAACTAAACCTTTCATAATCCAAGTTCAGCATTAGTTTTATCAATACTGCATTTGGGAGTGGAGGTGGTTTGATTTGACCTAAACTATGAGCTGAGAGAGACAGAAGAAAAATGTGACTCTAGATGTGCAATACAGCAAGGTAGGAATACATGTAAATGTGGAAAGCAGCCTTGCATTTCAGAATAAATAACGTAACCATAAAAGATACCTGCAAAGACTGAAGAAAAGGAATTTGTGGGTGTACCCTCAGCGCATTCCAAAATAAAATGACTAGTTATCTGGTCACACATTGGACTGAAAAACTACCACCACCACATTTTCATGTTGCAGTTGCTTGGACTGTGATAAGAATCGCAAAAATTCAAATAATCTGTGCCTTGCAGGATTCACTAATTTAACATGAAAAGCAAAAGTTCACATCAACCCTTGCAGACACCCTAGCTGCCCCTCCACAAAGTCTTACTCTGTGCTCAGAAACAACTGACCCCTCAAAATCAGACACGGTCCATGCCCCACCAAGCCTCCATCTCCTAGGAAAAGGCCCCCACTCTGCATGTGTTCCTAGGTGACAAGGGATGACCGTGGAGGGTCATCCCAAGTCTCCCAAATCTTTTTTCTGGGCCTCTCACAGGTGTCCCTGCCTTTCAACATAACAAAGACCCATGTGACCCATTTCTCTTCACCTGGAACCCAAGGCTACTCTGCCTCCACCCTCTGCTTTGGGAGGAACAGTTGAAAAGAGCCAAAAAAAAAAAAAAAAAAAAAGGGCGGTGGTGGGGGGGCAGACCTGGGCTCTGTCTGATCTTAGGCCAGCTCTCCAGCCTGGGACCCAAAGCTCTTGGGGCCTCCATGTTCTCACGTGTAAGTGAACCGCTGGCCCTTGAGAAGCTGCAAAGTCTTCCCCTGAGTCCAGCATCTCTGTCCCATACAACCTCCCAAATAAAGCGCTGAAGTGAAACTCGAGTTGTTCAACTTCCCATGAGACATGTTCCCCCTCACTTCCTCTCTTGCCGTCCAGCACCCTGCAGTATTCAGGACCTCAAGCAGCTTTCTTAACACCACAGCGACTAGGACACTCCGCGCCAGGTACCTGACTGACAGCTCCAGCAGGTACTTTAGAAGCTCCCTAATCCCTGAGGCTAATAATACATTATATGTTAATTAAAAATTTTTTAAAAAATTAGAAGCTCCTTGATGGTGGCAATTACATTTTCTGAAGTTCCCGACCTCTTAGCTCCTCCCCATGTGCTGTGCGGCAGCATCAGACCAAGAGAGATTTTCATAGATCTAAAAGCCATGTTCCCTTTATTATTTATTTATTTTTGAGAGGGAGGGAGAGAGCAAACACGGGGTGGCAGCAGGGGCCGGGATAGAATCTTAAGCAGGCCCCACACTCAGTACAGAGCCGAACACGGGCCTCCACCTCACAACCCTGACATCAGGACCTGCGTCGAAATCAAGAGTCAGGATGCTTAACCGATTTGAGTCACCCAGGTGCTCCCTCATGTTCCCTTTAACATTTAGAAACTCAACGTGACCAACACTCATTTCAGAGAAAATAATCATTTCACAGACAAACCACCTGTACTAGAATTCACTTTTTGTTCTGAAATAAATGTAACACTGCGACCCTGTCTAGAGAAAGGTGACAGAGGTAACTGGAACCTTCGCTTCAACTGGCCAGGCCCCGCAAAATGACCAGGGAGACCGAGACGTGTCCCATATTAAGTGGCTTTCAATGGCTGGGCATTTGTATAAGCCCTACCAGCCTTCAAAGGAATTTCGTATCAAAACAGTTTGGCCTAAAGGTGCAAAAGCAATGACGTTCTGAGAGTAAGAAAGGTAATGGTCTAAAATGGAGCTTTGCTAGACTACAGTTTACAGCCAGAAGGGCACTTCTGAGAGTTTCCAATCTGGACAAACTGAAGAGAGACGCTGATGAAATGCTACAGTAGCTCTGAGAAGCAGGATGAGTCTTCTAGAATAAGTCAGAAGACAGGGCATGTACAGAAACTTGTAAAAGTACTACTACTACATTTGCCGGGGACCAAAGAACAGGAAGAAACCATGGCTGAATTTTGTTTTTTAATTAGGAAATAAATTTAAGAGTGTTTTCCTGTCTCAGGATCACAGGGAAGAAAAACCCAATGACTGGTGTTACTGTCCACGTCAGAAGGTAATCAGCCTTTCACAGGCACTAAAAGAGGTGGCATAAAACATATTAAAATATTTAGTACATGCCAGCTGTCTTAGATAAGTCACCTCACCTAACTCCCACAAAGCTCTGGTGAGGCAAGGATCTACCCCCTTCGACAGGACGACAGACAGGTACTGGCTCAGTCAACAGGGACCACCCCCAAAGCAGACAGGCCAGTGTACGGCACAGGAGCACCTTTCCAAGAAGACACTAGCCCATCTCCACAGAAAACAATTGGATTTCATCAGACCAAATTCCGAGAGGATAAGAATGGATCACTCAACAAAGATCAAAAGACAGCCACACCCAACAAGACTATGAGGACAAAGAGGAGTCTGAGTCACAGGGAGCCAGGAGTTGGAACAAAAACAGGCTGCTCTATTTCCAACTGATGCGTGAGGACTCTAGGCTCAGTGACTCATTTGGGAATCTTGGGCAAGACATTTAGATTTTCCAGTAACTGCTCCACTGCCTTCCGATCTATAAAAATGGAGGACAACAGCACATTAGGGGACACAGAAACTTTCAGATCCTCACAAGAAATAAAAGCAACTACGTGGAGAAAGCACGGTTCAACTCCCATGAAAATGGCTAAAATAAAGAAGTCTGACAATTCCAAGTGCTGACAAGGAGACAGAGGAACTGGGAACCATAGGCACCACTGGTAGAAATGTACTATGCTACAGCTACTTTGGAAAACAGCTGAGCAGCTTCTTGGAAAGCTACCCTACCCTATGGCCAAGCCATGCCAGGCCTGGATATCTACCCAGGAGAAATATGTCCGCATGAAGGAAGTTAAACACTAGTTATAGTAAGGCAAAACTGCAAAAACTCCAAACATCTGTCAACCTCTCAACGGAAAAACAAAATGCAGCACATCCTCACAATGGAATGCTACCTTGTCACAAAAAGGAACAAACACCGGGACATGCAATACTGCCGAACCTCAAAACGGGGTGATAAATGAAAGAAGCCAAGTGCAAAAGGTTAAAGTGTGTATGATTTCATGTATAGGAAATTTCCAGAAAAGGCAAAACTCTAAAAACAGAAAGCATATTAGTAGTTGTCTGGGGCTTAGGGGTAGGGATAGGGATTGACCTCAAATGGACACAAGGGAACTTTCTGATGATGGAAATGTTCTAAAATTGGACTGCGGCGATGGCTGCACAACTGTGTGTCTTAAAACTCAAGAAACTGGATATGGGTGCATTTTATGGCATATAAAAGACATAATACATAAAACTTGGTACAGCTGCTACAAGAGAGAATCAGAACCACTAACTTCTGTTGTGCGTGGGAGCACTCAGCGACCTTTACCATCACTGTTAGGGATCACTGTTAAAGCTGTGCCTTTAACACTGAAAACTAAAGGTCCTGTAGCTGATAATTAAGGAGAAAAACTCAGAAACCAAATTTGTGCATGAACACAAACCCAGAGCTGTGACTGGCTTCTCTTCTAGATTCTTCCTGCTATTCCTCCTTGACGGAGATCATGAATTTTTCTTGGACACCAAATGAAAACTGCCACAGAAAATGAACTCTATGGTTTTCAGTTACAAACGAGGTCACAAAAAAATGACAACTATTGCCTTTTCTATGAAAAGATCTTTTCCTACTTTACACGGTTTGATATTAAAGCAAATCAGTTTGTTTTCCTGCTTCATATATATATGAAGTCTGCACCTTCCCATACCTATGATTTAGAATTTAACACTCTGAAAAACAAACATTTCTTGATTGACAGGAAATGTAAAATGTTAAAAGGATTTGGGTAGGTGCTTAATGCCATTCTGTAGTCCACCTGGTGCGTCTATTTGTGCTCATCAGCAGAAAGATAAAAGGGGTGTATAATTATTTTTTAATAACTTTTTTCTAAAAAACAGAGGTCATGCTAGATCTGTGGTGCTGAGAGTAAGTGGGATGCTTTTTGAGTGACAACATTCCAAAATCACAAGAGGAATCTAAAGGTCTCTAGAACTTGCAGTCACCACCCCTAACTCTGAAATATTCTCATTTCCCCTTTTGCCTTGAAGACCAAATGTTTAGGGAAGGGACAAAAACCCAAAACTTAATGCAAATCAAAGGGAAAAAACAGTGAAAGAGGCTGAAAACTTTATACATCCTCAAGCCTAGAGGTAGCTTGGTAGGCTTGCTGCAGGCCTCTGACTGCACAAGAGCCAAAAGGAAATACTGATTTCCCAGTTTCGGTATGTTCTCATGAAGACGATCAGAATTTTGAGAACTGAAATGATGGTATCCTCAATTCTACAAAATAACAAAAGTTGACTAAGCTGGAATTATTTGCATCCTGAAATCATCCTGGAGAAGACTTATGGAAAATGCAAGCCCACAGTGAGAGGACTCCCTTTCCTTACAGAGATCCAAGATGCTCTGTATACACACCTGTTGTACCACTGATAGAGGCTGGATTCAATTCTGTTTCCTACTCTATACAGTTTTTTTACATTCAACTGTAAACTGTTTCAGGACTGTTTTCCATTCATTTCTGTACTCTGTACTCCTTATTCAGGGCTTAGTATGTTGTGGATATGCAGTGAAGTTAGTAAATAAATTGTTCAAATAAATACAGAATTTAATACGGAATGTGTTATACATGGAATTGTAGGCAGTATTGTATTTCTAGCCTTGGGTTTTCAAATCATCCTGATTTGTGTCAACAGAATTTCTATGATAGGTTCCAGCCTTACATGCAAAACATGGATGAACTTATTTTTAAAAATCACATATGCAAATAAAGCCACTCATGTTATTTACATGTATGTCAGTCAAACCCTTATCTTGCTTTCAAATCAGGTAAAAGCATTAAAATGGATTCAGTTAATTCAGTTAACCAATTTCCCACCATAACTTCCAGGCTGCATGTGTAAAGGGTTGTTTTATCCAAACAAGGCCCAGGCGTGGAAACTCGAATCCAGGGTGGCCTCCGGTAAAACGCATCATATACTCATGTCCTTAGTTTATGCCATACTGGTTTGAATTTACTTATCACATGCTGCTTTGGAAATGATCTTTGATATGTGTGTGTTTTATCTCCAATGGCTAGAAATGACATCTCCTGTTACTCTGGTATGTTCCAGCAGCTTCTTACACAGGTCTTATGTATAACAAATCCAAGAAGACATGCTGGCTGATTAGAACTGACTTGGGTTTTCAGTTTTCATTATCTGAAAAACAGAGTCCTTTAATTTTTTTCCTGTGTATTGTACTGTGCACAAACCACGATCACGTAAACCCAGTTTTGTGTGGGAAGGTAACTTATTTTGGGCAAGAGGGTATGAAGAGTAAAATGGAGAAGGAGTTTTCTACATGAGAGACTTTCAGAAAGCACCACTGCTTTTAGGCCAGTAGTTCCCATGCATGGGCACAGAAAGCCTGTTTACCACATGGAATCAGCGGGCGTTTATATACCGCTAAGATGTAGACAAAAGACTTCAGAAGACCCACTTCAGATTTCTCACAAATATAAAGCAAGTCAAATCCAAGTGCCCATAAAATGAAGTACTCTAAATTTTAAAGTTCCTAACAACACGGGACTTTGAAGAGTAATAAGGAAATAAAATAAATTTAAAGCACTTTATATACAGTATCCTAGCTGGTCTTCAAATCCACTCTCTTGAGGTTACCACTATTCTCCATTTTACAAATGAGGAAAATAAAGTTCAAAAGCCAGTTGACAACTGGGAAAATTAAGCCACAATGAGACACAGTCAAGGAACATTTTTGGACTTTAAAGAAAAAAAAAAATCTGGGTATCCAGGAGCAAAGACCAGGTCGCTCTGAGGGAAAAAAATGAGACCAGCAGAAAGACAATGGAGTAACACGCTCAAGATATTTAAATAAAGAAAACATGAATCAAGAATTTTACATCTAGATGAACTGAACTTCATGGAGAAAGAGCACAAACTTAAAAATATGCAAACACTCAAGGATTACAGTTGCCCCCATGCTCTTCCCGAGAAATCTGCTCTAGAAGTAACTTCAAAAAACCAAAATCCCTGATCAGTTGTATGAGGGTGGCTGATAACATTATAGATTTACTTGCAGAATTAAAATTACTTTATTTTATAAAGCATATGATAGTTAGTATACAATGTCTACATGCTGGGGCGCCTGGGTGGTTCAGTGGGTTAAAGCCTCTGCCTTCAGCTCAGGTCATGATCCCAGTGTCCTGAGTCCTGGGATCAATCCCAGCATCTGGGTTCTCTGCTCAGCAGGGAGCCTGCTTCCTCCTCTCTCTCTGCCTGCCTCTGCCTGCTTGTGAGCTCTGTCAAATAAATAAATAAAATCTTTAAAAAAAAAAATAATGTCTACATGCTATGATATCATAAATCTAATACAACTACCAAAAAAGGGAGGAAGTGGGAAGAACATATAAATAATACAGTTTACTGACCATGTTAAAGGTATTTAGTTGGAAGCAAAAAAGACCTATTTCATGTCACATGATAAAAAATAAAGAGAGGAGGAGCAAGAAAAGGTTAATATCTAACTTCACTAGTGCTCACAGAGGTAAAGCAAAACACAAGAGGAGAAAAAAAAGTGAAGAAAGACCAAAATGTATTATTATGTCAAAGTAACCATTAGAACAAAAGTCCAAGCCATCTAAATAGAAAAAATGGACGAAAGAAAAAAAAGTATCATAAAACTGTATGAAAGAATCAAGACCAAACATACGCATTAATTTTATAATTACTGTTCATTGGCTTAACTGGCCTTTTAAATGAAAGGATTTTCAGATGAAAGCAAAAGTGACAAAATCAAGGAGCACACAATTAATTAGGTGGCAGAGTTGGGACCACGGTCAGGCCTTCCTGGCTCTGAGCTCTCTTTACGGAGGGATGAACAAGATGACCCATGGCAACTGAGACAGCTCTACTGAATGTGCTTTCATGAAAACTTCTGTCATCAAAGAACAAAATAAATAAAAGCTGGACTGTTACAACTTCTTAAACACATAATAGCCAGGTATGACTTAATAAGGTAAGTACCATAAGTGGGATTCATTCACCTAATTCATTGAACAACTACTTTTCGAGGCTGTGTGTGATCAGGCCCTTCTCTAAGTGCTAGAGATACAGGCTTGAGTGTCCTTTTTGCTGTATGCTGATACCCAGAAATACAAACGAAATACAGGTTGGCTATACCTGAAGATATAGTGCCTGCCTCCTAAAAGAGAAGATGAATGGAAATGGTAACAGGCCCTCAACTATACTGACACCGGTAGGTGCTACTAAAATAATGCAGCTCATTAGTGCCAGATGATACCAGGCACAGAGCAGAAGTCATTAAAATGCCTCAGATGAGAATAATTGCCAAGTAAAACATTCTATCACAGGAACGTAACTAATGCTTCCTATAAAAGTAACTAAAAAGTCATGAAATTGTTCTCTGCCCGCCTCCCCTTTCCAGCCAAACTCGTGTTTTATATTAAAATGGCTTTCATCTTTCATGGCATAGAAGAGCTGCTGGCTGCTGGCATTGAATCTGCTAAAATCAACAACAGTGTAATTATCTGCACACTTTCAAGTGTTTTCAAAATACTCGCCGGGTGGGATTTTCCTCATTTAGAAATGTATGCTTTATGCTGGTGGTCTAGGACTGTCAATGGCTTGGGTTAAAAAAAATTTTTTTTTAAATCTTGCCCAAAGCACTCTTTTCTGAAGCAATTATTTAACTTGTTTAGACCTCACCTACTGCCAGAGCTTCTGCCCTGGTCTATGACACCCTCACGGCATACTGCCGGTCTGCGGTACCACTTTAAGGGCGCATTTACATGAGCAGATACATGCAAAGCACTTAGAACAGTGCCTGACACATGACAAGTGTCAGCTATTATTATATTAATAGTTCCATTCAGATTCTTTTTAAAATACGTGAATAAGTGTGTGAGGGTAAGTGGATGACTATACTTTAATTCTCTGAGTTGTGCTAGTCGAAAATGGAAGGGATTTCAGTACACTCGTAATTCTTAGAATATTTTATATAAACGGCGGACTCTTAAGAAAATAAATCTACAAAACAAATGAAAACTTAATGGTATAAAATCACACAGATCAGACTTCCTTCCTGAGGCTACCAAAAATACATTTTATCAGCAATTCTTCCTTGGTCCAGATTAAAAAAAAAAAAAAAAAAAAGAAGGGAGGGGGCAGAAAAAGCCAAGATCTTTTGAGACCAGATCTAACTTGAGACCTGGGTACAGAGAATTTGATAAATTATGTATTTGCTAGAGATTTACAAGGAAGAAAGGGAGACCCACAAATAAGACCCAGTTCTAAATATTGCAGCAATAAAATAACGAATTGCATATTAACAGCACTGTAATTACTCTTTTTGTTTGGTTTCTTTGTAATTACTTTTAATAAATTACTCTGCCTCTCCCCATCACTCAAGTAAGTTGTCATCCAAAGGCACAATCAGTACAACACAGGACACAAAGCCATTCACAGATAGGGAAGGCGGCTGGTGCCTCAAGAGCAGTGACTCATTAGAACCCATAAAGCTTTTCTATAGAGATCAAGTATCAATGAAGCTATTGTAAGCGATTACAGCTATATAAATGTAGACTAGTTATGAATTCTCACAGGGCAAGAGCATTTTCAAAAAGAAGCAAGAGCACCAATGCCTGGGAAACCACTCAACACCAAAGCTGCCTCAGTTGCATAAGAGAGGCTGCCTGAAGCCTACCATTCTGCTGAATGTGGGGTAGATCCTATAAAGTGAAGGGACCCTTGGTTCAGCCCTCTCTAAATTCATCTTGTGCCATTTTGCCAAGCTTTGTATCCTGACAGCTCCAGAGTCAAGCCTAACACCGTGACCGTCTGCTGTCACAGGTCCAAATAAGAGCCAGATAATTTTTATTAGTCTTAAATCGTTTTCCAGAAATCATAAACTTAATATAAAACAGATCTTTGTCACAAAAGACAAACAGCAGTAAAGCACTTTGTTAAATAGTTTAAAATTTGTACCTACCTTTAACATGTTGAACATTTCAATATTAGAATTGCAGTAAAAGCATTTTCTTCCAACGTATAAACATTTTAAAAGCAGCAATAAATGTGGCAAAATGCATAAACCAAATTGGGTTTTATACATAATTTTTTAAATCCGTAAATTATCATTCATACCAACATGATCATTGCAGTTCAGAATCAAACGAATGGAAAAAGCAAATGAACTAAAAGTGAGAGAAAATGCTTCAGAATCTAGGAAGCATATTATCACAATGAAAACAGTGCCCTCGTTTGTTTTCTCTAAGACTCAGAAAGCAGAATTTATCCTTTGGCTCCAACTGAAATGGCCATTAAATATGATATGAAGTCCACATTTTCACAACCTTTTTTCTAGATCTTTGTTCCGCTTGATATTTCAAGGAAAACTTGACCAAATTTTTAACAATTTCGTGCTTTAAAAAACTATTTTTCAGGTTCCAGCAGGAAAGAACAATTAGGTTACTTTAAGGGGTGCTTTTGTTAGAAACCATTTGCACCTCACCTAGTGTTGCTTATAGCTAATCATAACACAGGCCAGACATTCACCCTCGCCAAAACCACTAGCTTGGAAACTAACACATGTAGGGACAGCCTGTTAATAGTAATAGCCAACCTTGTTATTACTGAATTTTCAGTGTTTTGAAAGTTTGCCAATGCATATGCGTGACATCATCATATGTACTTGACGATGACCAGAAATTAGTATCTTAAAATTTATTCTCCATACATTATCACATATGCTTCAAATAGGATTTTAGGTGCTTCTTCTGAATCTCAAAATTGGCATTTTCTTCTTCTAAAGGAATCATATGCCATTCATATATTTTCCTCAATATGCAATTTGTTCTTTATACTACAGTATTATTAACCCTTAAAATAAAAAGTAAGATTTAAAAACTTTGTATTTCGGGGCGCCTGGGTGGCTCAGTGGGTTAAGCCGCTGCCTTCAGCTCAGGTCATGATCTCAGGGTCCTGGGATCAAGTCCCGCATCGGGCTCTCTGCTCAGCAGGGAGCCTGCTTCCTCCTCTCTCTCTGCCTGCCTCTCAGTGTACTTGTAATTTCTCTCTGTCAAATAAATAAATAAAATCTTTAAAATAAAAAAAAATAAAAACTTTGTATTTCATGTGTATTTATAAAAGTGTATTATCCCTTAATCTTTGAATGTGATGGATAATTTGCATTTATCTTCGAATAGTTAAAGATAAAAGCAGAAAAAAAATTATGTTCCTCTTCTAAAACCAACAGCCACTCAGCAACATCTAATAACATTATTTTTAAAACACACGCTATACAATTCGCTGTTGTCACCACCATTTTTTCACTGTCCCTTGAGGAGCAGGCCGATCCATTCCTGTTCATGTTCTCCTGGCTTTTCTGTCGCACAAGTTATTCAAACTAAATGAAAGGAATGTGAAACACTTAAGAAGAAAGACTATCAGAACGTAAGGAGAATACACCTGAGGACCAGAGGCAAAAGAGAGGTGTTTTGTCATCTGAAATGAAGAAAACAGAGACCAGTAGGAAGGAACTGAGTCGCAGCACTGGAAAGGGGGCAAAGATGTGAAGAGAAAAATAAAATGAAAGTAAATGCCAGAGAAGACAAAAGATGTGCCAGGCAGACTGATGTAGCTTCAGGAAGAGGAGAGCTGAAAACCTATAAGCACAGCTAGCTACCTGATGGGTGAGGGGTGGGAATGACTTGCACAGTAAGCAGAAGAACCTGGAAGGGCCAGGAGAACATTTTAAATCACTTCTCCGCGTGGTACCTCTCACTCACCCCAGTTTACTTTATTTCATTATTCGTTATTTTAACCCACAGCTGAGAACAGGGTAAGTTTGTTTTGCTTCCCCTTCTGAGTTCACTGAAAAACTCAACCCATAGATCAGCCTGTGCTGACCACTTAGCACCTTCGTGATTTTCTTTAAGGGGAAAACAAATATCTCCTGTAAGATCCCATTCACTACCTCTAATTCCTCGCCCCGTTGCCCGCTTCCAGACTCTGGCCTCGCACCGCTGTTCTGTTTTCCTTCCTCAGGCAGCTCAGACGACTCTGCTTTCCACAAGTCAGTAAATACTGGAGGAAAAATGTTCCTGCCCTCCCACAGTTAAACACAGACTAGTTAACCAAGTTCAGTCATCTGGGCTGAATTCTGCGTGAGCCTGAAAGATGTAAACAGAGACTGGGAGGATGGAGGAAGGGCAGTGTGCGGGAGAAGTGGGCTAAGAAAACCAAGTAGGCAAATACAAGCAAGGGACAGACTGCAAATTAGGCCTACCAGAAATGACTAAACTAATTTTCTTATTTTACAGTAAAAGAAAATGAACAAAAGCGAAAATACCACAGTTTTATTTCAGTGATTAAAAAAAAAAAAAAGATAGTGGATGCGTTAAAAAGGAGAAATTGACTAATCTGCTTCTACTTGCGCTGTGGCAGACATTTAAATACATTTATGAAACTCAACAGTGAATTTCAACTACTCAGATTCCTACTAATAACAGGTTCAAATTGTAGCAAAAGGTTAACAAATGACCTCGGTTTAATTACTCATTACCACACAGAATTCGATCTGTACTTCGGAATAGACACTCGGGCAAACAGGGGACGGCACCTCGGCCACCAGCTGCAGGGTGGCTTCTGTGCCTTTCAGAACTTGCTCTAATGCCCTTGGTCACTGATCACACTCCCTTCCACTCTGCCCTTGAAAATATCGCATGCTTTGCCTCCGAGAGCTCCAACCCCTCTCCTGGATGCAAAAGAGGCAAAACGGGGCAAAGGGCTTGGCTGCTGGGCAGAGCCAGGAAGAAAGACTGGACACGCTGATAATTAATATTCTCTGATCCAACTCTGAAATATCTTATCTTCTGGCCCTCTCCACCTCCTCCCTCAAAGCTAGTCAGCTTTAAGCTTCACTCCTTGAAAGAAAGTTCAGCTCGTTGGTCCCAACCTACTTTATTTCTGTATCCTCTTTAAAACTGCTGCCCACATTTTCTAAGAAGAAAAGCCAAACGTGCACCCTAGCTCTCATACACAGCCTCTATCGAGAAGAAAGGCTCAGCAAAGAACCCCATTTTCTTGGGAGGTAAAATCCTCAGTGCCCTCCTTCTCATTCTCAGAAGGCAATGCTCAGATCGTGGGTGTCACACATGTGGTTCCTTCAAGTTCAGATGTTGAGTGATGGCACCTAGTAATCCACAAAGGTAGTGGCTTCCCTTCATTCACGCGTGACATATTGTACATCTGGGTAACCATCCTTTTTGGCTTAAAAAAATAAGAGCCAGAAAATCTTCTTTTGAAATAGTAAGCAAGCCATAAAACTTTTCCCTTCTTTGGACATTTTATGATCTCATTCATCACCTCACGGACATTTTTTAAAACACCTGGAGCATGAAAGTTAAACAAACACAACCTACCATGGCATGCCGAGGTATGGTCAGAAAACTCAAGTATATTCAAAATGAAACCGTTTTCTATTACTGTTTAACTCAAGTGACAGATATGACTGTTTAAAAAGGTAGGGCTGTGGTACCGCTTTTCATGCACTGTCTCCCCTACAAATGACCAGGATCCTAGGCCAGTTCTTTTCCCAATTCTCTTAGAAGCTGCCCTTGGTATCCTTACGTGCACTCTGAAACTTTGGAATCACCTTCATTATGATGTGCTTTGTGCACATTCTCGGACGCTGCAATGCCCATACTAAGGCAACACATCAGAGAAGTTGGCAGCAATGCTATCAGCAAGAATTTGGCTTCAGAATCAGGAGTGATTCATCATACATTCTAGCAGCAGAAAAACAACACACATCTATTTTAATCCTTTGGTGCTATCAAGAATCAAAAAACAGTAATTAAGTAAATGCAACAAAAATCGTACCTGCTCTTAACACTGGTAAAACATTATTCAGAAAACAACACATAACTTACCTTATTTCATAATTTTTATTACAATGACGAATCAAGTTTTAATTTAACACAATTTCAGGAGAAAATAGGTAATCCAAACTTCTGCAAAGTAACATACTGAAATTCTAAATTTAGAAAAACAAATTTCTCATTTGCTTTACAGTAAATAAAATCCCTTCCTAGTGTTTCAAAAGAAATCCACTTCTTTCATCTCCCTCCGTTTTTTAAGATTACTCTAATTTAAAATCTAAAGGCTAAATGAGTAAGTATGCCACTTTATCTATCACAACCAGAGAAACCTGATATTGGGGGCAATATATTCAGAACAGCCCCCTTTTTATAGGTACCTTAACAACTGTCATAATAACTACCAAGGGATCTAATAAAATAATGGAATCCGCTTATGCTCTATTTAATGGGTATAAAACAGATATCCACCCTGAGTCATTCTCTTACTCCCTGAGAATATAGTATGTCCATTATTAACATTATCAACCAATATTTCTGAATAACCACCCACATTTATTCGGCTTACTGGACACCGAATTAAAACTTAAAAAATGCTACTCTATTGTTACCACCAAGTCCTCAGGGGCGGACGGGGAGATTTCTCAAGAACTCCACCCAGTGCTGTCTTTCGGGGACCCTACCTTTTCAAACACTTCTTCAGCCTCCCTTCGTTTCCGTTTTCGGGGTCTCCGGTTCACTCGAATCCATTTCTCGACCTAAAGTTCAAAAACCACAGAGCAATTTAAACACGACGACGAGTCCTGAGGGCCGTCCCTCTGCGTGAGAAAGAAACGATCGACAGCCTCGCGACGCTGCCTTCCCGGGCTTCACCTGGGAAAGCCACAAGCACCTTCCGGGCCCGCCGAGATGCCTCAGCACCGGGGACCCAAAAGACGCGCGCGTGTGCGGCGCGCCGAGGCCGTGACCTTCGCCCGGGCCGCTCCCTCCGGTCACGGGCCCGGTCGGCCACCCCCGCGCCGGTGCGCGCCGGAGCCCCGGAATGGGGCCATCTTACCCACCGCTGTCGCGCGTCGGCGCCGCGGGGAGTCCGCGATGGGGAAGCGGCGTCCGACCCACCGCCCCAGAGAAAGAGGGAGGGGAGCGCAGGGAGCGCGCCTCCCGCACTCACCTCGGTGCTCACTTGCCGCGCGAGCCCGCACTCCGCCACGGCCTGGCGCTCCCTCTGCAGCGGCTGCGGGGGAAGGGGAAAGAGTCAAGTTTACCCCGGGAGCCACCCCAGCCTCCCTCCCCCGCGCCCCACCAGCTCGGCGCGCTGACCCACTACCTCACCCGCGGAAGGTGAGGGTAGGAGCGAAGGCCCCGCCGCCCGCGCCCAACCAGCGACCGCTGCCCGGTCGGCCCGCCAGAGAGCCGCGGGCGCGCGGAGCCCGCAACACCTAAGGCGCAGCGCGGGCGGCGGGGCGGCGCGGGGCCGGGGCGGCGGCGCGGGCGGAGGGCGGGCGCTGGGGCGGGGGCGGGGCCTGCCTTAAAGGTATAGGCTGACGCTCCGTCCTCGCCGCAGGTCGCCCCCGCCCACGCCCCCGCCGGCGCGCCGGCTATTTTATTGTTCTCTTTACGAACGTCTTTCTTCGCTTCTCCCCGCGTCCCGCCCGCGCCCGCGCTCCCGCGCCCTCCCACGCGCGGATCGACCTGGGCGCGCACGCCTTACCTTTCCAGCCCCCACCCTCTCCGCTGGCCCCTGCGGACCCGCGCAAGGGTTTCTCCGCCACTATGCGATCAACAGCGTGGCCCGGCCGCAGGCGACAGGGCTTAGCTAGAGAAGCGCCCCCACCCCCGAGGCTAGCCGAACTCCCTCTTCGGGTCAGAAACCTAAGTGTCCAGATGGCCTTCGCGGAGCGGAAAGGAACTTTCCTAGTGGATTTTTTTTCCGGGAATGGATTAGACGCCATTAAGTAGACGTTTTCCAGTGGCCCCTCCTGACTCCGGGACGGTGGCAGGTGACCTCCCGGGAGAGAAACCCGGAGAGCGTAGAAGGCGCACCGCCCGCGCCTTGACGGAGCCTGTGCGCTCTAAGTGCCGTAGGCGCCGCGCGCACCCTGCCCGCGGACCCCCACAGCGACTGGGGAGAATTTAAAAGGCGACACTCTGTCTTCATAATTAGGGGGATAGTTTCCACTTAGTTTGTAAAGTCTGCCATGCTCCAAATTTTTCCTCAGACACCACTTCTGCCCATCCGCGTGAGAAGTTGGCTGAACCAGAATGGGGGTGAGCACTTGGGGAGAAGAGTCGGGTCGCACTCGCGTTTGTTGATCTTGACTATCCCTTTAACTTTATCGCATTTCTTTAAAGAAAATCTGTCTTGCCCTCTCTTTATTGCTACTCCATCCTTCTTTCAAGATCAAAAGCTTTAGATCAAAGCCAAGATCAAACTCACTACTTTAAATAGAAGCAACTTTGCCACGGAGTATTTTACACAAAGAGGAGCTTCTTAATGGAGACATCAGAGTGGAAAACTTGATTTTATCCCTTCATCCCATATTCATAACTGGACTACTTAAAATTACATCGATGATGCACTTATAGGTTCTAAAATAAACAACAGGTCTGCTCAAATGGGGAATTCTTCACTTAAGTTTTTGTGTTTCCAGAATACAAAAAAAAAAAAAAAAAAAAAGGTACTTATAGAGTTAGATAGGCAGATTAGCCATTTTCTATTATTATTAGGTAAGGACTATGAAATGCATGCTCATTTGCTAAAGATTTTTTGAAGTGGTATCAAATCTTTTTATATATAATGTACAACTATCATATACAATTTTTCCACTGCAAAACAAATGCCTAAAAGTAGTTAATGCCTTGCACATCTCCAGTACACATACAGAGCTAGATAAAAATTAAAATTATGGAGTGGATTATGTAATTGAAGAGCTATTTACTTTCAAATTGAAATAAAATCCCGAACTGTTTGAGCTTTCCTGCTACTAAGAACAGTTCCAGAATCAATAGAAATCTATCACTGATAGACACTTCCCTTTACCCACTAGACTTTTCTTCCTTGGGAATTCACCACCCCTAAGAACTCTGATAAAAACCTTCCAATACTTATGTACCAAAACAGCATCCTGCTTAAATAGACCTTCCTTAAGTATCTTTTTTGTTGACTTATCAACAATTTTTTTAACATGTAGCCTAAAAAGAAACAAAAAATAAAATAAATTCCAACAATCCAGTAGTGGGAATAGGAAACTATTGAAAATTAATCATATACAGACTTCTATGAAAATCTGTTATTACAGATGGATAGTTAGTATTTGAAGGCTTGTTTTTCACTGTAATTCTCATCTGATTGTAGTCTCAAATACACACACACACACAATTATTCTTCACACTAAAAATCCCATTAAGTCACTGAAAAGATCTTAGGAATTGAGACCTGGGAACCCTGTCTTACTGCCAATGACAGTCTCCTTTCTTCCTACTCTGTAGCTCATGGAGAACCTAATGCTTTCTGGCAGAAGCTGAGCAAAGGAAAGAATCCTACTGTCACTCTGCTACTGTGTGTAGGTGATAAAGCTATGGTCCACTCTAATTTCCTCCTAACTCCTCTCCTTTGTAGTCCTGCACCTTCCCACCCACTGCCACAATCCATCCTCCACTGAGAAGCCAGAATAATACTTCGAAAGGTATTTCAAATGATATCACTTTCCTTTACCAAGAATGAGCTTTCTCTTCTCTGCCAGGCTGGCTCCTACTTATTCTCTAGTTCTGGCCTTGAACAACTCTAGAAAGGTCTTTCCTTACTCCCCATTCCAAATTATTTCACCCCCACTATTCCTTCGAATAGCATCCTGTTTATTTCTTCTAAATTGCTTACACTTTAGAGCTATTAAAAATTATTTTTAATTATGAGATTTTATTTTTTAGAGTAGATAACAAAAATTTATACAAAAAGCACAGAGTTCCCATGTGCCAACATAACACAGTTTCCTCTATTACTAACATCTTTCATTAGGGTAGTATGTTTGTTGCAATTCAGGAACCAATATTTGATACACCATTATTAAACAAAGCCCATAGTTTACAGCAGGGTTCACTCTGTGTTGTACAGTTCTATTACACCTTTTTTAAAAAAATTATTATTAATTTGTTGAATGTTTATCTCCCCAGCTGGACTTTAAAGTCCAGGAAGAAAGAGATCCTGTCTCTTTAGTTTTTGATTTTTATCAGGTTAGTTAAAATACTGCTGGCCATGGTAGATGCTAAATAAATGTGAACTAAGTAAATGGAAGCTATAGGAACAAATGACTGAATGAATAGCACATGAAATTTCAAGGGGTAGAGTCTCAAGATGAAGATCTAATTAACTCCTGCTTGTTTCTCCACTAAAATACCTTATTTTGTAAAGAGCAAAAAGTTGTGCCCTTTTTTTTTTTTTTAAAGAAAGAGACTATGGGACATCGGTTACATTGCCAGGGTACTTCCAAAATTACCTCTTTAAAAAAAAAAAAAAAGTAAAAATAAAAATAGAAATGAGAAATAAAGATTCTTAATTCCCTCTTATATTAATCATGAAAATTGTATTCCAAAATGCAGTGTTTGGAGCTGAGTTTGATCTAGAATGAAATAGTAACACATTTCAAAATTATCGGAAAGATACATTTTTTAAAGATTTTGTTAATTTATTTGAGAGCAAGAGAAAGCGTACACAAGCAGGGAGAGCAGCAGAGGAAGAAAGAGAGAGCAGGCTCCCCACTGAGCAGGGAACCTGACTTGGGGCTGGATCCTGGGCACCAGAATCATGACCTGAGCCAAAGGCAGACACTTAAGGGACTAAGCTACCCACGTGCTTTATTTTATCAGGAAAATATTAATTATTTTTATTATGTTCAATATAACCTCCACACATTTCTCCTTTTGCCTGTCTAAATCTTCCTTTCTTCATGGGGTAGCCCCGATAAAGGTAGGGTGTAGAAAAACTGGAGGAAGAGTACTTATTTAAGGAATTCTGTGGGTGCCTGGGTGGCTCAGTCGTTTAAACATCTGACACTTGATTTAGGTTCAGGTCATGACCTCAGGGTGGTGAGATCCAACCCCCCAAACCCAACCAACTGGGCTCTGTGCTGGGTGTGGAGCTTGCTTGGGATTCTCAAACTCTTCTCCTACTGCCCCCTCCCCAACAGAATGCATGCACACTTTCTCTCTCCCGCTCTCTCTCTTTAAAAAAGTAATAAATAAAAAAAAATAAAATTGGAATTCTGTAGCCAGGGATGGATACTCTAATAACTATCTTTAAGAAAGTGGTAAAAGCACTTTAAAGCTATCTTTTAAAAACAGATGTTTTCTATTTGAATTATGTTTTAAAAAATGTTTCGTCTAATAGAGATGCAAGTTTTGAAAGGAAGTTGCTTTAAGAAACTTTCTTGTCAATGCAGCTTATAATAGCTGAAAACACTTCAGAGGCTGAGGAAAATGCCATTGCTTTAGAATAAAAGCATTACTTAATCTAGTGGCTGGAGATTACTTTTAGAAAGAAAACCTTTTTCTTTCTTTCTTTCTTTCTTTCTTTCTTCTTCTTTTTCTTCTTCTTGTCAAGAGGAAATGACTCTTTTCATTGGAATATGGTAGTGATATCAATTTCATATTATTAATATGGACACATGCTTCTGCTTCATGGTGAGCTACAGTCCAGAGGAATGAGAAGCAGCAGAACGCCTTCCTAGTCACCCAGAAAGCTGAAAGGGCAGACAAGAGGAGCCCTTTAATTAGTCCAAACAGCCTCGGATGGCAAATTACACTCCCCCAGGCACAGGAGAGGAAAAACTATCTGCTATATGAAGTCAGAAGATCTTTTAATATCAAACACTATAGAGAAGTCCAGAAGCTTTTGCTTGTTTCAGAAGGGCTCTATAGCCAACATATATTGAGGGTAAATTAAAAAGTAAGCACCTATACAAAACTGGAAATAAAATCAAGATTAGTTTAAGTTGCAAATAATAACAAGGAAATAATCCTGATTAGGGTCAACGTTCTCAAATTCTAGGCCTTTAAATTTTGCTCTACCCTTTTAGAAGATAACATTCCTTTATGATATCTTTGATTTTAGAAAAAATTATCATTTCTATTATTGACTATTTTGTGTCTGTGTTAGAATAAATGCCTAATTCTTCTTTCTCAAGAGGATGTTGGCCCTGCTAAATGGAGCCCTTGGTGGAATCCTTATAAAGCATAGTTTTCAAAAAAGGAAATCCTTCCCGCATTTGTTCTGCCCTGAACTGGCTAAGAGAACCTCTTCCTCTCAGGCATCATAACCCCAAACTCACTGTTATTCAGAAACTTTTACAGAGTCTGCCTGAGGGAACACGCTCAGTTCTTCCATTTCTAGATCCCCTCCGAGAATCTGATGAAGCATTAGCTATCAGCTTTTGGCTCCCTGGACAGAAATACACCTACAATCATTAACAGTCCCCTACTCCCTTCTCACACACGCATCAACTGTCAGGAGGTTTACAGACCTTCCTGACTGCCCAAACCCCTGCCCTAGATACTCTAAGATCCTCTTGGATTAGTGCAGACCACCATACCGCTGGCACAGGATGACGTCTTACTGGTGCTCTGTGAAATTCCTTTTATCACATTATGTTCTGGTAAGAAGCCATCAACCTTTATTGAGGTGCATTATAAGAAACAGTCCCATAAAACCCATCCCAGTGTTTACCGTAAGGATAGTTTCAGAGGATTGTTTATTACATTAAATAGTAATTTTCTGAGAGGCCCCACAGGGAGCCTGGTATCAACACCAGCAATAGGGGGACTCAGGCACCTGGTTTATTTTACCTCATGAACATTGCAAATTGATCCCTTTTCCCTCTTCTAGAAAATGCTGTGCCCCTACATTAAACCAAGCATAAGAACTTCAAGGGGTGCATATTGTATGACAATTTAATTCCTGGCACCATCTTATTTTCCTACTATTATTTTCACATTGCTTTGTTTTTTTATATTTTAATTTATTTTTATCACACTCTATCTTGCTTTAGAAGCTGTCTTAACTCCATTTTGGGCAAGCAAGAGTATGAATAAATAAAAATATTCTGGGTTTATTTTTTCTTTCTTTAACTTTCTTTTTCTTTTTGGGGGAGAGTAAGGGGCTCTGATAAAATGTCATGGTTCTAATATTTCTCTCCATTAAAAACACTTAGAAGTGAAGCACAAAAGGTAAGGACGTATGATTATGCCCTACTTGTAAAATTCAAGGAAAAGAACTGTTGCAAAACAAAATAAAAGTAAATACAATATTATATAAACTTGGTGCTAAACTACAATAAAATGTTAACCAACCAAGTATTTTACTTCTTTTGATATCAAAACCAGAGAAAATAGGTTCTGACCTCGGGAACAAGAATGTAAACTAGAGACAGGTTAGTCACTTAACAAGCATACTGAGAGCTTACTGCAAAACAGAGCACTAGACTTTGTGAACACAGATGAGTAAGCCACCATCCCTGTCCTCAGGACACTCGTGTGACCAGGCAGTAAGCTGGCAAAGTATAAGCAGCACACGGGTAGTGTGTTGGGTTTGAATCCGGGCTCGGCCATATATTAGTCACGTGATCTCTCTATGCCTCCTTTCTTAGAGAACTGCGAAGATCCAGGCACATGCGATGTGCTTACGAGGCAAGGCAGCTGTTATTTATCAAATTCTAGAAGCAATGCAACATTCTAGAAACTGGAGGGAAGTGAGCTTAAGCCATAAAAAGTACCCATCTGCTATGTGTATCAGAGACATGGGACCTCAGAAGTGGAAGAAAGAAGCAGAGTGGCCAATTCTGTAAGGTCTCAGTGGTCCGCCAAGGGCTTCCACATACAGACCGCAGTTTGTTTCTCACACAGTCCCATTTTCAGGATGAAGAAACTGAGTCTCAGGGAATTTTCATTTTTTTAATTTGTTTGTTTTAAAGATTTTTTTAAGTAATCTCTACACCGAATAATGGGCTCAAACTCACAGGCCCAAGATCAAAAGTCACATATTCTACTGACTGAGTCAGCCAGGTCCCCCAAATTTCATTTCTTTAATACTTAATGTTGGGTGGTTCTTCGATCTCCAGGCTGGAAGTGCAGTACTCTTTCTACTCCAGCATGAGAGCTTAGGGAACATCTAGCATGACAGTCTTACTTTAAAATAGTTGCTTGTTATGTGGATCAGATCAACCTCAGATCAAAACACAGCCCATAAAATATTATCCCATACCATAAAAGTCTATTGCAACAGCCATTTCAGAAAACAGATATTGTACACCCCCTTCAGCACCTGTATGACTGCAATTCTTTACAGGAGCTTAACATTCATGGACATTCTGACCTTAAAGAGTTTCACAGGTGAAATACAAAGTTATGTAGGGGCGGCGTTAAATCAGAGGGTCCCCTGACTGCTTATTAGAATCACCAGGAGGGTTTATAGATCCCATTAACCAGGTGGCACTCCAGATCACTGAAATTCCCGTCCCAAGAGTAGGACCCTGCATCAGTCCTTTTTGAAGTGTTTCCCACCCCTAACTCTCCCCCAGTGATTCCACTGTACTGCCAGTGTTGAGAACCACCGGTTTAACGATCATTTTAATGACGACCCATCTCTCACAAGTTACTATTAAGACATTCCAGATGTTTGGGAGACATCTAAATTTCAAGGTCAATGCCACAGAGGACAGCCATCTATTAAGTTCTATTTCAATAAGTCTCTGGGTAAACAGCAGACACAATGCTGGGCAGAATGGGCTGCTGCCCTGACCCACGCTAGCAATTCCTATAGCTTACACCTAGGGATAAACTTCTGGGCAAGATTAGTTAAGTGTGTACACACACACACACACACAGACACACACACACGAATTAAAAAGAAGTGGAAGATCAAAAAAAAAAAGAAGTGGAAGATCCCAACACTAACCAGAAGGGAGGCAAGGATGGATGGATAGATATTTGAGTTTTTAGAGTTTTTTCCAGTTTTTCCAGGTTCATGGGTAATACAATTCTGGATCCTGAACAAAAAGATCCTTGTCTTTCAGGGAATCTAGAACCTCACATACATATGAGGTATTATTTCCCACTCATGCCCTGGACATTGTTCTAATAGACATTGTTCTACTTATGTCGATAGCTGCCACGGATTCCCTGGAAACAAATATTTTGCATTTGGAAGACTGCTGGCTGCAATTAGGGACAGTGTGTACCAATGGAAAAGACCCTTTGTTATTTGCAGAAGCTACTGTTCCACACAGGAAGCAACCCAGGTTGATCTTCCTTAGTGCTGCGCATCATGCTCTAACTAAATGGGCTTCCTTATTTAGAAAAACACACTACATTGATGCTATAGGAAAACTACTCTGGCAAAATGCCTTACAAAAGATATTAGCTACTAATTAGTTAAAAGTATAAACGCGGATGTTAACATTTCAGTAGCTTCAAAAGCAAATACTCATGTCTAGGTCCCTTTGGTTATTCCCTAAGAGGGAGTGGATACGGTGTCTATAAGTGCCTCCTGCTTCACGGTGCCTTCAAAGGAAGCTATGCATTGGGAATCTGGGGCCCTGGCATGTCTCTTCTTCTTTTTCCAGCATGTCTATTTTTAAAAACATTGGCACTCAGACTGGATTGCCTGTCATCTGGCTTCCCAAGAGAACCCAATGAAGTCACAATTTGCAAACAAGTACAATGGGCCTAAACCGTCCCACCTCTATTCAGAAGTAAGAACACAGAGAGTGGGGAAAGTAAAATCCACCCCAACTGGGGGGGGGGGGGTCCTGGGGAAGGCTGTCCCCAATATAAATAATATATGAGAAAGCTATTTTCCAGAATGTTTGTTCACCAAACATTTAAATCGATATAAAAGGCGTTCCAGGACGACAACGGGAAGGGCCAGAATTAACTGGTTGCTAATCTCTTTACTTTTTGTATGATGTTTCCTCCAGTAGTGGATTAAATCAGTGTTTAATGCTACACAAGCCCAGCTGTGTCCATATTAGGAAAGCCCAAGCTCACATCTCTTTCTCTGTGAAAAAAGGATCCGTCCTCCCTCTTTTGCTCTGCTTCCACCCCCTGCATGTGTAGGTGGGAGAGTAGGAGCTGGGGAATGTGAACTTGATCCAGCATTGATCAGCCAAGCAGCAAACTCTCATTGTTCTTTAGATACCAAACATAACTTCTCTCTGCTAGGGATAAACCCAGCCATTCTGCATACAACACGGCTTTTGTGCTCAGGAGTATGAGAGATGAAAAAGAACCACAAGAATATTAAAGCTTTATTAGACTCATCATAAACACCTACAGCCTTTGAGAATCTACCCAGTGAATTTATATCCCTATTAATATTAGGTATGTTAGACTCTCTTAAACCTACCAACCTCTGGTCATTTCTCTTTTATAATTATGGATTTCACTTTAAAGCATAGACAGCAGTTCACTTTAGCTTTGCTTTCTATTTGAGCATTTCTTATCTCACTGCCTTGCTCTCTGAGGTTCAAGGGCATTGGAAATCATGCTAACATACAACTAAATACGCTGTTGTTGTTTCTAAGTGCTGGCCTGTGCATGCGGTTTAACAAGCTCTGTACGAAGCCATGTGTCATGAGAAATACACAGTTCAGAACCTAGACCTAGGCACCCTCTGGTCCTTACCAGCTAGAAGCTGTGCAACGTTGGGCATGTCACACAACCTTTCTGGGCCTATTAGAAGCAGATGATGCTGTTTCGCAGAGCAGTGCTGAGGATGAAATGAGACAGCACATAAACCCAGAGGCACAAAGTAAACCAGGAGATACTAATTCCCTGCCTCTTATACCCCAGAAACAAAAGCCTGTCTTGTATTTTGAACCTATGCAATGACTTGTGGCATCATAACAAAAAGCATCACCTGACCACCACACAGATATGACACCTCTCATGGAGCCCACAGTGATATGGCATGGCCAAGCTATGACAGGCAAGTGACTGTCTCTTTCCAAAGGACCGGGGGACACAAGGAAGCAAATTCTCTTTCTCATATGCTTTACGATAAAGGAGATCATTCTGATTCTGGTCCCATCACATTCAAAACAATAAGCCCACTGTTGTCCTAAGAATATCAGAATTGAAATTTGATATTTCGACATTGTTTTCTGAAGGTACCAACATGACAGGCACTAGATACAAAAACATCTAAAATCATCTAAAATTTACATGCATTTAAAACCAATGTAATAATTAAAAAGAGAGAAGGCTTAAAATCACAAATACAGGGACGCCTGGGTGGCTCGGTTGGTTGAGCGACTGCCTTCGGCTCAGGTCATGATCCTGGAGTCCCGGGATCGAGTCCCACATCGGGCTCCCTGCTCGGCAGGGAGTCTGCTTCTCCCTCTGACCCTCACACTTCTCATGCTCATCCTCTCTCTCACGCTCTCTCTCTCTCAAATAAATAAATAAAATATTTTTTTTAAAAAAACCACAAATACAATTCTGTACAGAGCTACCCGACTTCCATGTTCTTGGATTTACCCATTTATAATTTTATTTGCTAGAAGCACTTATGCAAAACCCAGGCAGACATCCCTCAGTTATAAAATCAATAACAGTGATGAAGAAACACAATTTGAGGAGGACAGACTCCATGAGAACTCTAGAGAAGCCAACCTTGTAACAATTATAACAGAGAACAGTCTTAAAGAGAATGTATCTTTGGCTGACCGCATGGAAAAGTGACAGCATGCACGATGGAGGAAGAAGGGAACACAGAGAAGGGGAGATGGAGCCTCTGGAGGGAAGGCTGGAGGAGCCACCAGATGTGGAAGGCAACCTCTCTCCATGGAAATAGGCCATGGGGGGGTGAAGGCATTCTCTCTAGTCCAACCCTAGTATCACTTGTTGCCCAGGAGTCATGGGCCCCAAGTCTGATGTATTGACTCTGGCCTCCATTCCATGCATTTTCATGCCAGTAAAGTTGCTGAAATTAAGAAGTGAATTGTGGAGCTTTGGGGCATAAATAATGTCATACTGTAAGGTCGGGACTAATAACAACCAGGATGCCCTTAATGCTCTTTAAGAAAAACCACCTGATCTATACAGCCCTCGATGTGGTTTGAAATTCCCTTAGCCTACAAAGGAAAATATTTTTAGCATGTAGCACACTTTGTAACAGACATATAAATGTACCAAAAATACAATTTTAGGAAAGCATCTGGGTTTGATCATTTCTTGTTATACCTCAATGCCAAATAGGTTCTGCTTTCTCAATATAAGGAACATGGCAACATTCGGCCACAAGCTCTATAGTGATCACTGTAGCAATTTCTCCCAAACATTTCATTACTGGCTCTGCTTGGTTTTACTTTTTAAAGTGGCAAATAACCTACAGATTTAAATATAAAATCAGCATAAAAAATGAGGGGCTGCTTCTGGAGCATTTGGCCCCAATGTCTTCTTCCCCTGCTAGAACTCACTGGATCATCTGGACAAGAGACAAAAATGAGTATTTACTCTTATGTCCCAAAACGTATCCTAGAAGTAATAGTTGCCACTATCTGAGGTAAAGCGCATTTGCAGCTTTTAACGATCTACAGGCATTTCAAGGCATTGACAACCCAAGCAAAATTTTTTTCATCTCTTGCTAGTGGATCAAACAGGTTACTATCTGTGAATAATTGATCTGCAATAGAAGCAAATGCCTGTTCAATGATCAACCAGGCTAAATTCTCTTGCAGGTTGATTATTACCTGTGATTTCTCCCAATAATCTTTCATATAACAATTTTCCAGCTGAGGAGAAAAGAAATGCACAGACAAGGTTTCTTGATAAGTACCTTTGTAAAACACCACTCAGGAGGAAACACATGAAAACTCTTCCAATACCACTCCAAACCAAGGGCAAGTTTCCAGTCTGTGGGCAAGGCAACAGATTCCTAGGTTGGAAAGGGAGATACCTGGAGGAAAAGTAAAGCCAGACTTCCCTCCTCTCAGAGCAACCAGGCTCATCTAGATAGAGCGACACTTCAGCTACCAGGCATAGCATACAGTGACATGAGGCAAAAAAACAGCTCTGGCCTTCACCCAGGCCAACCCCCACTCATTCCCCAAAGAAGCAGTGAGGGTTCAGAGAAGGCAAGCGGCTCGCCCAAAGCCACACAGCTTCCAAAGACGCATCTAATATATCAATTACCTCCTTCATCCAATATAGGATTAAGATTGCAGAACAAAAGTTCACTACAGCATCCTCTGTGAAAACAGCAAATTGGGTAGCACACAACTGACTCTCCTTTCCCACCCAGCCTCTACTCCTGCTCTTTGACCTCCAGATAATGCGGCCTTGCATTTTATGCATCAAATTGTCTGAACCATACTTAGATATGGTAGTGGCAGTTATAAATAGATAGGATCGGAAGCAGAACACTGAGCTTGCAGAGGCCCAAGCTGGAGGACCAACCTGGAAGGACAGGGTCTTCTGTTGAATGAACTGAACACATCCATTACCAAGCACCATCACAGACAACTGCCATACAAAGATACGCATGTGACAGGCACGCTGCCCTGTTTAGAAACAGACAGATGGATTTGGGCAGTTTGACAATCACTGTTATCCTGACCCATGTGATAACACCTGCTGCTGGGCCACCTCTGGGCTGTGCCCTCGAAGCTCTCCTGCTTTGGGTCAGTGGAGAGGACAAAATGAGGGCAAAAGGCAGGGACTCTACTTGGAATTGGCTTTTGAATGCAAATAAGAAGATAAAGGAGGCGTCTCTTAAATGCTTTAGATGGCACAAAAAGACATTTCTTTGTTCGACGAATTGCTTTTTCTCATTTGTTGTTTGGATGACCTGATATTTATTATCTAATTTAGTTTCCATCTCAAGGGAGGAATAGCTGTGTCTTTCTAAAAGCGAAGAACCTCTACACACACTCGTATTCATTCACGCCAAAAAAGATTCCAACTTTTCAATGCAGTAAAGCCCAGAATTTCCTATGTAAAACATTCCATCAGATCAGCAGGCTACTACCATTTAGAGATATCACATGGACGAAGGAAGTACAGACCATGACACGTATTTATGAAAAGTCTTGGCAAGTGAGGCTCATATTACTGCATGCACAAAGCACAGCTTTGCCCTCTAAAGAATAGTGAAGAACAGATTCGGGGGAAAAAGAGCAGTCATTAATTACATCAAAAATCATCACTGCTCAGAGCTCCCTGCTGTATTCTTTTATTATCTCTTCATAGGTCTTGTAAAAATGCAGGCAAGGATGGGTTCAAGCTGATTTGGATTAAAAGCAACCTTGCTAAAAAACACAAAATACCTTAGTTGGATGGACAGGAGGCTGAGGGTCCTGGATCTGAGCTGCGGCTCTACCTCTAACAGGGGCTCCCAGCTTGGGCAGATCAGGCCACCAAATGAGATCAGCAAATGAGCTCCTCATTTGAGTTGGTCCTGCCTGTGATTCTAAAGCAGACCCAAAGTCATGCAACACCAGAAAAGACTAATATTTAACCAGGAAGCAATAGGGGCCACACCCAAGAGTTCTATACCATGCACATAGTAAACATACACCTATTTTGTTCGACATAATGGCTCTCCACAAAAGAGAAGGGGAAAAATCCCCATGTTCTAAAATCAGCCAAGTGTTCCTAATAGCTTTCCTTGTCAGCAGGTGCTCTGCTAGCGAGGGCTGGCAAAAGTCCCCGCGAGCCTGGTGGAGGGCCACTGTCAGAGTCGCTGTCCAGAAGCAGGAAATGCAGAGCTGAACATCATATGCGCAATAATACTGTGGCATGTCAGGGTGCCAAGGGGCCCTGTCTACTTGTGCACCCATGTGCACAGCTTGCCGCACCGCTGGGTCCCAGGGCTTTTCCTGGGGGTGGCAAGAGCATAATGCAAGCATAGAAGAATCTGCCTTTGATGAAGAGTCTGCCAGAATATGTCTTCAGGGTAATAAAATAGAGAATAGGGGTAGTTCTTAAAGTAGAAGCAGATGTTCTTCTATTGATGTATAGGTTTACAATCTGATGCTGATATCTTTGTCCTAATCCTTTAAGTTTACATTGTTTCTGCCTTCCAAAGATCTCTATGAAAAAGACAAAGCACCATTACAATGAAGTCCTGTTAAATGGTATTCTTCTTTATGATTGCGGCAATGTCCTTACTTGAGTGAATCTCTCTTGTGGGCACACAATATGTATGAACCTGAAAAACAGGTAACACCCCTATGTCCAAACATGACCTGCCAGACTTTGCACCTTAAGGACAATTAAATTGGCTCCCTTGCACATGAGCTGGCTGACTTGTGACCCAGTGGGGCACAGCCAAATCTCCTGCCTCCAGGTCTTCCAATGGGCTTGGTCTCCCAGCTGACTGTGGCAAACAGAAAAGTCAACTTCTTTGGATCCTCTCAGGTCTCAAGCTCAGGGCAGAGGCCACTTGGGTACACCTTGAACAACAGTTGGTTGTCGATGCCCACATGGGCCATGTGCTCATGTGCAGGACTGTGTCCTGTCAGCCTTGTAAGCCCGATGCCCAGCACATAGTGCTTGGCATAACGGTTGAACAAATAAACCAAACCATAAAGCCAAATATTTGGATTGCTCAGGAGGAACATAAAACTAAACGATTCTAAGAGTTTAGATTATACTCAAGGAATAAGAAAACTTCTGTTGATTCAATATACTGCAGAATGTGACATGATTATGGATTCTCTCAGTTGGTCCCAGTCCTACTTAAAGAGATCCTCATTCACTGGGTATGGCTTGAGTCCAGGATCTATAGTATTTTTATATTTTAAGTATGCGCACACACCCAATGTGGAGCCCAATCTGGGGCTTGAACTCATGACCCTGAGATTGAGACCTGAGCTGAGATCAAGAGTTAGATGCTTAACTGACTGAGCTACCCAGATGCCTCCAGGACCTGTAGTTGTAAACATCTTCCTGGGTGATTCTGATAACCAGATCTCAGCATAACTGGGCTAGATGGCCTTAAAGGCCTCTAACCCAAGTTTGCAAGGCTATGCTTCCAGAAAATACCTACACTTGTCTCCTTATTAAAAACCATGTGTGGGGCTCAGTCAGTTAAGCATCTAACTCTTGGTTTTGCTTCAGGTCCCGGTCCCAGGGCTATGGGTCTGGGCTCCATGTCGGGCTCTGCACTCAGTATGGAGTCTGCTTGCAATTCTCTCCCTCTCCCTCTGCCCCTCCTCCCACTTCCTATCTCTCTCTCTCTCCCCCCTCTCTCTAAGATAAATTAAAAAATAAAATTAAAAAGAAAAAAGAAAACCATGTGTGCATAGGCCACTACCAACTGTCTCTATCAACTGGATGGAACCAAGTAGACTTTTCAAAGCTAGTGGCTCCTGCTTCCTTTTCCTTCTGATTCCAAAGGCAAGCAAATATTGTTTTTCTCTCCATGGTGTCACACCCCAATCATGTCTGTGTCCATCTGGGCTGGTTCAGAATTTCCATTCTTTAAAAAGAAACAAGTTCTCAAATGCTCTTCATCCACATAAGAGAGCCAGGCCTACATGTCCTCCTCTGAGCTCACTTTAAAAACAGATGTCCAGGGGCGCCTGGGTGGCTCAGTGGGTTAAGCCGCTGCCTTCGGCTCAGGTCATGATCTCAGAGTCCTGGGATCGAGTCCCGCGTCGGGCTCTCTGCTCGGCAGAGAGCCTGCTTCCCTCTCTCTCTCTGCCTGCCTCTCCATCTACTTGTGATTTCTCTCTGTCAAATAAATAAATAAAATCTTTAAAAAAATAAATAAATAAATAAAAACAGATGTCCAGGGGCACCTGGGTGGCTCAGTGGGTTAAGCCTCTGTCTTCGGCTCAGGGCATGATCTCAGGGTCCTGGGATCGAGTCCCGCATCAGACTCTCTGCTCAGCAGGGAGCCTGCTTCCCTCTCTCTCTCTCTCTGCCTGCCTCTCTGCCTACCTGTAATCTCTCTCAGTCAAATAAATAAATAAAATCTTTAAAAAAAAAAAAAAACAGATGTCCAGGGGCACCTGGGTGGCTCAGTGGGTTAAAGCCTCTGTCTTTGGCTCAGGTCATGGTCCCGGGGGTCCTGGGATGGAGCCCCACATTGGGCTGTCTGCTTAGCAGGGAGCCGGCTTCCTCCTCTTTCTCTCTCTCTGCCTGCCTCTCCACCTACTTGAGATTTCTGTCTGTCAAATAAATAAATAAGTAAAATCTTTAAAAACAGATGTCCAATCTGAGCTCCTGAAGGGTTCCAGGCCTTAGTCAAGGTCAGTATCCTGACTGTTCTCCCTCCTCACTGAGCGGGATTCAGGCATGTCCCTGCATTACGCGAATCTGTACTTGTTTCTCATGGCTTCCTATGTATTTCTCTGAGGACACCTATAGAGTTTCCTCAGCCCATTGCTGTGCCTTCTAGGGAGATATCACCAGCCATCCAGATACTTAATGATGCTTTTAAAAAGTATCCATGTAAGCGAACAGCTCCAGGACCTGAAAGTTCAAAGTTGAAAACCAATGGGTGAAGATCTATCTCACTGTTCTTCCCACTCCTGGAGACTACCTAGTACCCGAATGGAGGGGAGGGCCCTGTCCTTTCATCTAGGTGTCTTCCTGCTAGCTACGCTGCTGGGCCACCTGCCCAGGGACCTAATTGCCATTCAAGTATTAGCACCCTTTCACAGGCCTCTGGTAGCCTTCTGTGGCTCTTGGATCTTGTGGCAAGCCTCCAGCCTCATATCCAAGTTCCTGTGTAGTCTGGCAGTGTCCTGCGTTCCTAATCAATACCTTTGCAGCTCCTGCTCTCCACGCAAAGCAGGCAACAATACACCTGTTCCTAACCAGCCTATCCCAACAAGAGGAAAGATTACTCTTCCAAGCTGTGGTCAAAATGCTTTCACCTGATGTATTTATCGCTACAAAAAAAAAAAAAAAAAGCACTGATCCTTCTATTATGGGGGGGGGGGCAGATGACCTTGGTTAGAGTGTGGCAGAGGCTGGGGCTGGGGAGGGAGAGGGGAGTGACAGTGAGGCTGGCTGGTAGAGCGCTTTCCCCAAGCCCTTCCACCAGGAAGCTGCATCCATTCCTCTGGTCCTGGGGCATTACCCCCTGAGCCTTAATTATGCTTATGACAAACTGGTTCCTCAGCCACAGCCCATTGAGCACGGATTCTATCCAATGCTGCTCAAACATGCATATTCTGTTTTCCAGCCCTAGATCCCCTAGATGCTGGTTCTGACTCTCTGCCTATCTAAAATGGCCTTCTCCCCTATGTGTCTTTGAAGACTGGCTTCCAATGGTACTTCAACCCTCCCTGCTCCCACAATGGGAAAGGACCTCTTTCTCCCAAATGCTGGAAGCTAGACCATTTTTCACAAGTTATTGCATTCTGCCTTGGGTCGGTTACACGTGTACCTACTTTCCCCACTTAATTATTAAGCATCTTGAGGGCAAAGCCCATGTTCTCTCATCCTTGAGCCATCCACAATCCCTCAGAAAGGATAGAGAGTACCAGCTATATTCATGGGACAAAGGGAAGGAATGGGGGTGGGGAGGCACAGGACAAGGAGGTACAATTTCAGATCCTGGAAGTTTCCTCTTGCAAATCTCATCCATCTGGTGTGGGATGCTCTAAGCTCTGATACAGTTACAAAGGAAATCTTCAAGGGAGAGGAAACACTTTTTTTTTTTTTAAGATTTTATTTATTTATTTGACTGAGAGAGACCACAAGTAGGCAGAGAGGCAGGCAGAGAGAGAGGGGGAAGCAGGCTCCCTGCCGAGCAGAGAGCCCGATGTGGGGCTCGATCCCAGGACCCTGGGATCATGACCTGAGCCGAAAGCAGAGGCTTAACCCACTGAGCCACCCAGGCGCCCCGGAGAGAAAACACTTTTAATCCTTATTATTCACGTGGAGTCTCATCTTAGACTATTGTGAGTGAGATTCATATTCTTTCTGGAAATTGTGTTTTGAAAGAGAGAGAAAAGGAAGAAAGGACACAGAACTTTCATTTGGGGCACCAGAGGAAAATGCCTCCTGGTACATCGTGGTGCCTTTTGCTTTGAAGAGGTCAGTGCATTTTTTTTTTTTTAAGATTTTATTTATTTGACAGAGAGAGAGAAAGATCACAAGTAGGCAGAGTGGCAGGCGGGGGGGTCGGGGAAGCAGGCTCCCTGCAGAGCGGAAAACCGGAGGATGGGCTCAATCCCAGGACCCTGAGATCATGATCAGAGCTGAAGGCAGAGGCTTAACCCACTGAGCCACCCAGGTGCTCCTAAGAGGTCAGTGCATTTAGACAGTGTCAGATCATATAGCCCCAAAAATACAGATGCCCAGCACAGACCTTCAGTTACCTAGTACTCTCCAGAATAGACCCTTCCTTCCCACATATCTTTCTCTCTCATTCCACAACACAGAATGTCGCTTGGGGCTCCAAAAATCCATAGACCCCTAAAAATATTTATCCTTAGGGCAATAGGTTGACTTGGGTGATTTTTATTGGGCGTTTTGAAGGGATTCACAAGAAATGTGGAATTAGGGAAGTGCTGGGAAAAAGCATTGTTATGGGCTGAATTCCCCTCCCTCCAAATTTACATGTTGAAGTCCTATCCCCTAATACCTCAGAATGTGATTATACTGGAGACCAGGACTTAAAAAAAAGTGATTAAGGTAAAATGAGTTCACAGAAATGGGCTCTAATCTAATTGGCTGTTGTCCTTAAAAGAGAAGATTGGGACAGAGATCTCTACACACACAGGGGAGAGACCCTGTGAGGACACAGGGAGAAGGCAGCCGTCTGCGAGCCAAGGAGAGAGGCCTCAGGAGAAACCAACCTGGCCCATACCTTGACCTTGGACTTCCAGCCTCCAGAACTGTGAGATCATAAATGTCTGTTGCAAAATTCCACCTGTGCCTACGGGATTTTGTTATGGCAGCCTGAGCTAACTAATATGAGCACGAAGGCACGGATGCCAAAAATGAAAGAAATCAGGCTACAGATGAAAGGACTTCAGTAAACTCTCTCCCCATCTCTGGTGAATGCGGAGCAGTGTAGCACTCTGAGTGATTTGTGGGCTCTTCAGTGAACTGTGATAGCTCATTGACATTATGGGCCCTGCCCCAATTGAGACCAGAATATCTAGTCAATGTATCTCTAAGATCCCCTGACAGGTTATTCAGTCACTCAGAAAATGTAAGCCAAACCACTGGACTAAAAAGACAGCCAAATTATTAGAAGCCCAAAAAACACACCCCATTATAGCAACTGCTACTACTGATAAAAAAAGAAGCCAGGATCTCATAGCACACATAATTTGAAAAATATCATTTCTCTGGAGTTTACAAAATAACTAGTCTCACTTTTCGGGAATGACCATTAAATGTAGAATTCTTATAGACACCACCGAGACTGAGTATCCCAATGGGCCTTAAACTTATGTTGATGTGATTACATAAACTGCAAAAAAGAAGTTTACGAGTTATTCTCCTCATAAACCACTGGCTCTCTCTGTGCTAAAAGCATCACATCTTATCAAATTTCCTCAGTTCTGTGACCTCAGCATTTTCCCTATGAGACTGAAGTCGTCCATCATTTGCTTGTGTGGCCGTTGGCAACTTGCACGTGTCTGCTTGAAAAGCAGTGGCATATTCCGAGATGCTGCAAGAACCTGCTGTCCTGGGGTGGGGGTGCAGGGGTGAATCTCGGGGCTCGAGGTGCTTCCTGCCTGTTGCCGAGACACCTGAGGTGATTGGCTATGACCCATCTTCTCTGTCATCATCAGTGCCCCCAGCGCCCATAGATCTTGCCATCTCACATCTGCTGAGTGCTTCCCCCGGAGAGCGGACGGAGCCACAGAAGGGCCGTGAGGTTCACTGGTGCCAGTGAGCTACTTGTTAGTACCTCAGGAAACAGGTTGCCTGGGAGGCGAAATTAAGAGCTGAAGTGAGGCTGGTAATTAGTGCATGCCCTCTGGATGCCCACTGTGAATAAGCACTCCCATCCGTGTATTGTAATCATCGGCGCCATCACAGCACAGTGAACGCTGTCTATGGATGGGCTGAGCTCTATCTTTATCCACACATTTGACAAAAATACAGATGATTTCAGTTACATCTATTTGGTGGGGGATTTTAAGGCATCATGCACTCAGATTTTAATGCAACTAATAGTTTTAGAGCAGTACGGTTCACTGGGAATGTATGCGAGCCACGTTTGTCATTTACAATGTCCTAGTTGCCACATTTTAAAAGATGTAACAGCTAAAATTAATTTAATTTAATTTTTAAAAAGATTTTATTTATTTATTTGACACAGAAAGAGAGAGGGCATGCATGCATGCATGCACAAGCAGGGGGAGCAGCAGAGGGAGAGGAAAAAGCAGGCTTGCCACTGAGCGGGGAACCCGATGTGGGGGCTCCATCCCAAGACCCTGAGATCATGACATGAGCGGAAGGCAGAGGTTTAACCCACTGAGCCACCCAGCCGCCCCGTAACCAGTATTTTATAAACCATTAAAGAGATATTTTGCCTTCCTTTCTTTGTAATAAATCTTCTAAATCTGAGTGTTTTCACAGTCCACCTCAAGTGCTAAATTTTAACCAGAAATGCTTGGTCTCTATTTAGATTTCATAAAATTGAAGGTTAAAAAAAGTAGATGCATTCACATATCCAAAGTTGTTCCAAACAAAAACTGGATTATTAGATCTTAAATTTAGATTTGGATTAGACTAAAAATTCAGCTCTTCAGGCCACTGGGTATTTTCCAAGCGCTGAATAATTACGTTTGGCTAGTGGCCGCCATATTGGACATCGAGACCCCGAGCATCGACTGTGCGCATCACAGCAGTAAGACAATGATGAGTCAGACAGAGTCCTTGTTTCCCCAGGGTGAGGAAGCCTATGTATGAGACCCATATACAGATAGCAACAATGTAAGGTGGGTCATGACACTTGCTAAATACATGGAAAGGAAAGCATTCCAAGGAGAAAAGGGAATGCATAAAGGAAGACCCACGGCAAAGAAACAAACATTTAGAGATTGGTAAGTATGGCTGAGCATATGCCTAGGAGGGTAGAAATTAAGGTTTAAGAAGACAGCCGGGGCAGTTCTGCTGAGAGCCTCAAATAGCAAGCCAAAGAGTTTATTCTCAATCCATAGTTAATGGGGAGTAAGTTTCTGGTGAGGAGGAATCTTTTAGAAAGATCCACTTAATATTGATGCAGACGGCTTGGTGGCTAAAAAACCAATTAGCTACCGAACCAGTCCAAGCCAAATATAATGAGAAATGGGGGAGGCCGTAGGAAAGGAAAGAAAATTCAAAATGTAATAAATATGGGTAAAAGGATACCAGGACTTGGCAATGTGGCCAGGAACTCAAGGAAAAAGAGAAGTCAGAGAATTCTGTAGCAACTAAAATAAGGAAGTACAGATGAAAGGCTGGATGGGAAAAGTTATTTCTAATGTATCTGCACATAAATGTTTTAAAAGGAGTTGGAATACATGCGCATATAAGCTGGTGGGGGGTTGGAAGAGACCTTTGGGCAGACATGAAAAGTTGTCAGTATCTATTTATAGGACGGTCAAATTAGCAGAATGGGCGACTTTCTTAGAAATAATGTATACTATGGGGGGGCAAGGAGGGAATCGGAGTAAATCAAATTACAGTACTATTCGTTAGAAAGCTAGGCAGCTGCTGAAAATTACTGCTCTTAAATTATATCAAAGGGGATATGGAAAGCTGCTTAAGATATACTTTTAAATGAGAACTTTCAGCTTGGATAATAAGATTCCAATTTTGTTTAAAAAGGATATGCACCTACATTCTGTATAGCGCAGAAAATGTGTGGAAGGACCCACACCACGCTGTTAGCAGGCATGGATTATTTCTGCAGAGAAAGACTGAAGGGGACAACGGCCTTTCCTTTTTATATTTTGTTATTGCTTGAACTTGCTACAGAGAACACATTATTTGAGTTTTAAAAGGGGAGACAAAGAAAAGGGTAAACCATGTATTCAGACCTCCAGAAAAATGACTGAAAGGATTTATATCAAAAAATTATCTCTAGACCATTTTGATTTTCTTATTTTGAAATTTTTTATATTCTAAAATAAATATGTAATACTTCTAAAACCAGGGGGGAAAAAGTCATAAAAGGAAATAATCTATAATACCGATGGTACAATCAATTTTAAATCTGTTTGCAAAGCCAAAGGTTACAGGGTTGGGTGTTCTTTAAAGAGGTTTGGATCCAATTTCTTTTACTTCTTTGGGGCTCATGCTTACTTTTATTGCTGCTGAAGTGATTTCCACATTTTTTTAAATGATTTCCATTCAGTGTGGCCAAAAAGGAAAATCGAGGCCAACCACAAGGCAAGCCTTCCTGAAAGGAGACAAAAAGCCTCTGTAACCTGCAGAATGAAAACTTTACCAGGAGAACGTGACTCTTTTGTCATGAATGACTTCAATCGCTGGAGGACAGAAATTTTAACGAGAACAAAGAGCATCGAAGCGATTTCAGTACTCTGCTTGTCAATCCCGGCCAAGCACACTAGTAACTTTATATTATAATGATGGGGACAAAGAACAAGGTGTCCCATTCACTGCCAGGCTGCTGCACCCAGAGGGTCCGGGGCCTTTGCAGAGCCTTTCACTGCAGTGGAACAGAGAAGGAACTCTCAAGGAGTGCAGAAAGGACCGCAAGCAAGTAAATCATCACCAACCATGTAAATAACGGCAAAGAATGGGTATGGAGAGGAAAAGGCGCCTTCTGATCATTCACCAATGGAAAGATGTGCACTAAATCAGGGTCCTTTCTGTCTGACGCTGTTGTTTTTACTGAACAGTTAAGCGCCCAAGGAAATACCAGTTGGGTCTTAAAGACAATTTATAGCTAGGCTGGCCTCATTGCACCTGGCTGTGTTTTGACAGCAGGTTTCGTCAGTTTATAGCAGAAATTCTTGTCTACACTATAAGCTGTCACAAATGCAACTAGACCTTGGAAAAAATGTACTGCTCAGAGGCAAACCTCTCCCTTTGCCGCGCCCCTCCCCCTTTTAATGAAAAGCAAAAAGCTCCCGCTGGTGGCAAGGCCTCCTTCTCTTCAGGGGAAATTAGGGAGCCTCCCTGGACTGAGAGGGTCAGCCCCAGTGTTACAGCCCAAGTGGGGTGCGCCTGCTTCTGGGCACTCGATTAAGGACTCTTTCTTTTCTCTTCCCTTGGGGCTAACTGCTGAACACAGCAGCCTTGTTGTTTGGAGCCAGGAAATTTCGGGATTCTGCTCTCTGAGCTCCCCACTCTTCCCAGCTTCCAGGCCACGGAAAGAATGTCTGGGCGCCTTGCTACAGCCTTGCCTCAGAATACAAGGCCCACAGCTTTGGCGAATGCCCTCTGCCCCCATCTAAAACAAGACGGCAACGCTTGGCTCTTCGGGATCAGACAAACCTTAACTTTGTTTTTGAGATTCTTCTCCCCAGTGAATGGCCGGGTTTGGAAGCCTCCCTGTCTTAGAAATCACAGAACCTCCTTGTAATACCTACACATTGAAAGCGCTGCCTCCCAGAACCAGGTGCTGCCTTACCCACCCGTTTTGTTTTGCTTCTTTAAGACCTCAGGGTTTTATTCTTTTTTGCTCCCAGAAGGATTGGGCCAAACAAATAACTTGTAACAGGTGACACGCATCCCTGGACAGAAGGCACTGCGTCCTTTTTAGGAAAGAGTTCATGGCGGCTGGAGGCCGACATTTTCCCCTGTTTGATAGCTAGGACAAAGATGTGAAGAGAGGGATGAAAAGGTAATGGAGAGCAGCCCCTCCTGTTCCTTAATTTCATGGTTCACAGACATTCAGTGACATTCAGACACTCCCAAGGGGGAAGCTCATATAACCAGCCATGAAACTGGAAACGAGCAGGCTAAGGGGGCTGCTTGCCTGGGCCTAGGGCTGAGTTTCTCACAGCCATGGGGGTCCACTCCCAGACACTGGGGCTCACTCTGATGGGTCTGCAGCTGCTGTGGGGCGGGGGCGGGGGGCGCTGGGAGGGAGAGTAGGCAGCGGGGAGGGTGTACAGGCCAGACTGGGAAGCTCCAGGCCTGCAGGGTACCTTGACCAGCCCCACGCAGGATGCCACCCTCAACTTCCCATGGCCAATGCTCTGGTAAGGGTCAGCACTCGGGGGCTGCCCGTCAGGATCCAGGAAGCACAGGACCTGGGCAGAGAGGAGGGAGGGGAGGCTCCAAGCCAGGCAGTTCCCACGGAGCTGGGACTGGTTGGAAACATCTCTCCCTCAGACATGCCCCTGGGCTGAAAGGGCGGGAGACAGTAGAACCACCTTCAGCGGGGACAGGTCCTGGTCTGTAAGATGGAGAAATGAATCGACGTGGCTCATTCAGGTAAGACCAGCTAGAGGCAGGGATGCAGAAGCAGGGGAGGACATTGAGGGGCAGCTGCATGAGGGAAATGATGGAGAACTAAGGGCATGACAGGTCAGAGGAGAGCCACAGGCGAGCCAGCTCACTCACTCATCTGGCCGTCTCCAAAGCCAGAGGCACCTGCTCAACCCATTGATGGCCTGAAGTGTTGCCTGGTGACACTACCCAAAATACACACCACACTTTGCAAGACCTTGCTTAACACACAGTTTGAGGTCAACCAGCAGACCCACTACGGCACCACAGTCCCTTGAGGCAGAGGCCAGAGGCATATACTGTGATCGCAGACGTAAAGGATGGGAGACCATTATTTCCTGATGTACGGATACTCCAACTCAGCACAGTGATTACTTTTATATCTACACCTACAAACAAATGATTGTCAAAATCGAGCTGCTAAGCAGCAAGCTCCACGATCCCCCACAGACCCTCCCGAGCAGTTCTGTTGAGCGCACCTGTGGTATTCCAGAACTCTCCAGCCAGTCTCGGAAGATGTTTTCCACAGACAACCCAAGCCTTTAAAAATAAAACAAAAAGGTAAGGATTAAAACGTTACAGAGCACCTACTGCATACACAGCATTTTTTCCTCTGAAAAGAGGGAAAGGTACATCACAGCATGGATCTTCCAGAGAGGTAGCCACTCGCTGGAGAAAGCAAGGCTGTCCCAGGTTCAAGCGCAGAAGGCACTCAGTCACACAGCGCCACTTCGGTCAACAGGAACGTGCAGGGTGGAATCTAAGAACCAGAGACACACCACAGTAGGTGCTCTTAAGGCCCCGAGGGGGCTGCTGGGTTGGACAATTCAGGGAGGATAAAGCATGTCCACAGGACACATCAGGCACAACTGCTTCCTTGCAGTAGGCAGCAGAGTGAAATCGGAAGGCCCCAGCATTTAATACACCAAAATGAAATTGGAACTTTGTCGTGACGAGGGGCTGCGATGAGCACAAATGGCGTGACCCACTGCAAGAGCGCAGAGGGACCCAGGAGCAGGGACCACGCATGGTTTGTACACCTCTGAAGCAGGCCCACGGGCTGCTTTGTTTGAAATATGACAGTTGCTCGTTAAGTCTGACCCAAAGTCAGCTGAAATTCTTTTGGTTTCGTGGCCTGCTGATTTGAATACTCCTTACATTCCTTAAGTATCCAGTCTGTTTGGGGTCAGCAGACCTTAGGTTGGGTCTTCCCGTCTTCCTGGGCTAATGACGTTTAAAGCGACCCCATCCCATTTCTAGATAACCCCAGCTCCTGCTTCACATCTCTGCTCCCAGAGGCCTCTCCTGAGCCCTCTCCGAGGCTGTGTGGGTAGCATTCACCTCACTCCCTGTCCTTTGTGCCACAGCATCCAGCAGTGTGTGCCTGTCGTTTATTCCATTACTGGCGCTTTAACTGTCTCCCCCACTGGTCTGAAACTCTCTGAGATTAGGGTCTATGGCTGTTCAACTTGCTTCTCTAAATCCAGAAGAAAGAACAGTTCCTGGTATAAAAGATGATACCCATAGATATTTTTTATTTGAATGAATGAAAACACATTTTACTTTTGTTTCAATAAGAAGTATTCCCTTCTAATTTAAAAATCACCTTTCCGGGGCACCTGGGTGGCTCAGTGGGTTAAAGCCTCTGCCTTCGGCTCCGGTCATGATCCCAGGGTCCTGGGATTGAGCCCCGCATCGCATCGGGCTCTCTGCTCAGTGGGGAACCTGCTTCCTCCCTTTTCTCTCTCTGCCTGCCTCTCTGCCTACTTGTGATCTGTCAAATAAATAAATAAAATCTTTAAAAAAAAAAAATCACCTTTTCCAGTAAGAGATTCCCAATGTGTTAGGTTCCAAACCTATACAAATTTTATATATTACATACTACATCATAAATAAACAAATAAACAAACATATATAAATCATATCCCTTCCCTAACACCCGCTCCCTTTAGGGACTGCAGAGAAGCTATGGAAAGATAAAATTCTGTCCATCGGCATTGTTAAGGTGCTGAACCCAGTGCTCCCTCGCCTCCTGGGCTCTGCTCCCGGCGGGGCAATAGTGAGAAAGGGAAGAGGGAGAAGCGGACCTGTATGGGGGTTGGGGAAGTAGGGCCTGACCAATATTTTTGCGACCTTTTCTTCCCCAATGAGAAGCCAGTCACCTTAGTCTTCCTGGGCCAGAGGAGAAGCAAAGGTTGCAGAAGGGAGCAACTGTCAGTATTTCCAGAGAAAACAGGGCGGCGGGGGGCCGGAGGGACTATGCAGAGTAAATGGTTTGGATTCATTTCAAGATGATGCCCCTGTGTGGGAGAGGCCAGAAGTAGAAAAGGGGAGAATGATGACCTCCCAAACATGCTTGCACTGGGCTCCTCAGGTTCCCCAACTCAGTGGAATTACTGGGCATGCCTTGTTGGCAGGTGCCCACAGGTGTCCCCATCCCCCTGCCTCGGCCCACTACGTCTCTGTGGCCCCTCAACAGCATCAACCCAGGTGTAAGCAGCCTGGTTCCTGCTGTAACATAGAGCGTGAGGCATGTGTGTGTGTGCACGTGTGCACTAGTGTGCCTGTGTGACTGCGTGTGCAGCACGTGGGGCAGGGGTGGGTGGGTGACTGGAGGGGAGGAGGTGGCTCTCAGAGCACCTTAGATGCAGAGCACGGTTGTTTTTTGAGCCCGGTTGGCTGCACAGAGAGGTGCGGGCAATGCCCTTCGCAGGCTGGGAGGAGGAGGAGAGTGGGGCTGAAGGTTAAGCCTTACAGAAGTGTCGGAAGAACTCAAAGTTGTTTCACTTTGTAATGAAAGGTGCAAGGCTGCAGGGGCAGACAGACTGTACGATTTCCACCGAACATAAGAGGCTCCCTGGAAGGCCCGCTCTTGATGGGAAGGACGCAGACCATCCCCACCTTACTGTCTGGCACCCAGGAGGGGGCTCACCTGGTGGTGCTGGGTTCCTGCCCTGGGGCCTCAACAGCTGTGGGGGATCAGCTGGTGCTCTAAGCTGTCTGTCTTGATTGAGAGGCACGCCTGCTTTCTTCCAGGTCCTTCCTTCCCTGAAGCTTTTCCTAAGCCACCCATTCATCTGCTTCCTTTCCAGCCAGAGAGGGACACTCTGGGCGCCCGGAGCGCTGGGGCCAAGGGCTCCCGTCACCCTCCTTCCCACGAACTCAGAAAAGCCAAAGCAAGAGGCTGACTCTGACCAGAGCTTTGTTGTGCTGTGGTTCTAGGAAAACGAGCTTTCTTAAACTTTGCACAACTAGAGAGGAAGACAGGGGATTAAGAAAGGATTTAGACAAGAGTCGTAGTGAGGATCAAAGGGGCGAGTGCCCTGGGTCCACGAGGGGGGGTTGAGGGAACCGGGGTTCAATGTCCTGAACAAGAGAAGTCTGGGATGACTTCACGGCCATTTTTGAGTGATTTTACAAAGGAGGACTAACAGCTGTTGTGCAGAGCCATGGAGGAGTGAGTAAGAGGACGCAGACATAAATTTCCTTCAGGGAATCTTAGCTGAAATACGACAATTTTAAGGGTGGCATCAGGAGGGGCCAGGGAGATGAGCCCTGGAAAACTGAAGAACAGGCCATGATTCTCCCTGTGGCATTGGTTTGGTGGGTCCCTACTGGGCACGAGGTTCTGTGGAGGGCTGAGCTGGGACCCCCCAAGACGTGACTGTCTGACAGGGACACGTGATAGGCATGCCCACAGTGCCACTAGCGCTAATGCAGAGCTGTGGGACTACGTGTGCAAGAGGCGGGGCTGCCTCAGGTGGCTCAGCTAGGAGGAGGACAGTGGGAGGCTTGTCAGGGGAATCTTAAAGGAAGCAAAGCTTGAACCATGTCATGGAGGAAGGCCGTGCTGTCCCCAGTGATGGGGCAGGGCCAGCAAAATGGAAGGAAAGTGCACGCAGGGCAAAGGGAGCAGAAGCAGGCAAGTCCAAAGCCATGGTCAACAGGGCTGGCACACAGAATGAGGTGAGGGGGAAAAAGGGGGTGTTCTGTGAGAACCCTGACATCCTGCCACCGAGCCTTGGCCTCACTGAAGAGGCTCTGAGTATGGCTGCAGAACGGTGCAAAGGAGAAAGGGGGTCGAAGAAGAGTAACTGAGGGAAATGAGGCCAGAGGCAGGCAAACCAAAGTGGAGGCTATAAACAATCTGTGCTACAGTCTACGACCTGAACAGCTGGCCGGGCCAACTGTGTGGTTATTGCATTGGAAAGTAGTAAGGCAAATTTTGCTTTGCCATATTTAGTATTTGCACACATGGGTAGTGTCACAGAGTGGCACCAAAACCCCTCTGCCCATTTCCAAGTAAAGGTATAAAAGTAGTAGCTATTGCTTATTGAATACCTACTGTGTACCAGGCACTAGAGAGAAAGTCTCATTTAAACTTTATGATATTTGCACTATCCCCATGTCAAAGAGAAGCAAATGCAGGTTCCGGGAAGGCGACACAGATCCAAGTCTATGTTGCCTGGCTGCAAAGCCCCCACTTTTCCTCCTAGGCTGAATTCAGTCATTGACTGAATACATTGGCTGTGCTTTTGGGGAGCAGGCAAGCCTGTGGAAAAGGGGGGCTTGTGCTTGCTCCAAACAGCCCTGCCTTCTCCTTCTTGCTCACATCTCTCCTGTTGAAGGTGGCCTGGCCCCTGCTGTGGTGGCCCGGTTTGTCTGCCCTTCGATTATAGTTCTGAAGAGATGTGGAGACCCTTGGGAGGGGCAAAAGTGTGAGGGCAGGAGAGTTCATCGTTCAGCTGCATCCAGGAGCAAAAGACCTCTCTCGTGAATGAAAAGAACATGTGTTTTCAGATCACTTTCCTTTGGAAAGGTTCAAAGCATCTTATAACCATTATCACTTCATTTCTCATCATATCCTCATGAAGTGGGTGTCAATTGTTGTCTGGCTTTGAGCAGATGGAGACACTGTAGCATAAGAAAACTGGCCAAAGTCAGGCCAGACAAAGGGCTAAAGAAAAACCCAGGTTTCTAGACTCCCAGTACCACTGCTGGAATGGAACTGTACTGACGTCTGTCTGGGGATTGCTAACAGGGAATGAGATTTTAAACTATGAGAGGATGATGAAAACAATAACTTAAGCTGCTACTGGAAAAAAATTTTTTCAAGGTACTGTAAGTGACCTTACTTCCCAAGGAAATTATGAGATTGTGATATGCTGAATTTTTCTTTTAAAGTAGGGTCCATGCCCAACATGGGCCTCAAGCTCAAAACCTCAAGATCAAGAGTTGTATGCTCTACTGAGCCAGCCAGTGTCCCAATAATACTTAATCCGCAAGGGGAAAATGAGTTTCAAGTTTGGAGGGAATAAGTACAATTACGTAGTTTTTGCTATTTTGATCATAATAACTGAGATGACGGTGCAGGTGAATTTTTAGGTCTGAACTTGGATAGATAGCCAGGGTAAAGCAAAAGCTGACTTTTTCAAATCAAGATACTCAGGGTCTAAGCCAATGGTGAATGTTTCCCCTCTGAGATCATGTGGCTTAAATAATCACAATGACAAGCAGAAGCATTTCCACTTCGCTGGGACCCAGGACTTACAGGAAATTACTCTTCTGCATGTCTGATCACTATGGAAATTGATTTTATACAGATAGCTAAAAGTACACAGACCCACAACTGCATGCCCCCGATTTGTACTGGTGAGCGGTACTTCCGCCTCATTACCCAAGCCTCCTGGGCATCTGGAACAGCAGGTTATTTTACCCGCTGGCTGCAGAATTCCCTCTCGGCACTCCTACATCCTGTAAGGCAACTCTGAGTTTCAGGCGTCTGTCTCCAGGCCCCCTGAGCTATAAACCTGGTCACACATAGTTAACACCGCAGGGGACAGAATACGCTGTACACCGTGGCATGACGCTGGTGAGAGAGACAAGCTGTGTTTAAAGCTGAGAAAGTTGCAAGGCGGTGGCTCTTCCCTTTGTGACGTTAGCATGCCTAGGAACAGACCCAGGCTCCTGCAAAAATGGTATTATACTTGTTGTATTGCCTGCTCAGCTGATTTCCGAGGGCAGAGGGACGAGGATGCAGGGCTGACTCTCAGCTGTGTCTGCCACCTGTGCCTATCATCTTGCAGCTGATCAGAAGAAAGGTCTTCACCATCTCGGCTCCCAACTGCATCACTTCTGTCCGCGCCTCTGAAGGAAAGTGCAACTTCCTAAAGCCCCCCCACAACTGCCACGTGAACTAAACCACAGATAGAAGGAACTCTGCAGGGGCAGGTACTGGATGAGCTCAAGCATTAGGGGCCTTGGCACTCAGGGTCTGAAAGCAAAAGACCCTCGTTTGGCAGTGCCACCGACATTTTTCACAGATTTTTAAAAATTTTCATAGTTGAGGTTTTTAAGCTCCCTCTCTACATATGGATACAAATAGTGAGCATCTCAGAACCGTGCCCAGGGTTACTTGTTTCTCAATCAAAAGGGGTCATTTGTGTTCGGGCAGATAATGAAGATGGCTGAGGTCACTGAGCAAACACTCCCTAGCTCCCGGGGGAAGGAAGGCAGTGAATGACACCAAATACAGGGACGTGCACACAGACACAGTAACTGATGAGCAAAGAAAAAGCCACTGTTGGGGCACCTGGGTGGCACAGCCAGTTAAGCGTTTGACTCTTGGTTTTGGCTCAGGTCATGATCTCAGGGTCGTGAGATCAAGCCCCACACCGGGCTCCGTGCTAAGACTCTCTCTCCCTTTTCCTCTGCTCCTCCCCCTGCTCTCCCTACCCCCTCTCAAATAAATAAATCTTTAAAAAGGAAAGAAAGAGCAAGCCACTGTTGACAGGGTGGAGGTATGAGGTGGGCAGGGCCAGCTGGCACCCAGGGTCTATTTGGATTTCCTTCTAAGCACTTTTAGCTTTCCTTCCCTTGGTCTCATAAAACATCAACATGTAAACAGAAAGCTCACACTGAAGAAGTCTAAAACACCTTCACCTCCCTCCCCTCTACCTCCAAATGCTCTCCCTCCCACTCCTTCTGCCCCATAGGGATTCCCAAGACAAACTCCCGGCCTACTCTGCTTCCGGTGCTACTCCAGAGTGTCCCCCTTGAGTGGTGCAGGAGGAAAAGCCAGGTTGTGCTGCACTCCTCCGCGTACCTTTCACAACCAACAACCCAGTCTTAAACCATGGCCCCTCTGGAACATCCCTCGGATCTGTTCATTTCTCCCAAACCCTCCTGCCCCTGCCACACCCCTGCCTGGGTTCCAGCTATAGATCTCGTGAGTGAACAGCTGTCTTGGTTTCTCAATGATCTCATGACTTCTAGTCCTCCCAGCCCACATGGATCTTCCACAGCTCCCCCCTGGAGCAGCCTTCCAATCTGCTGACGGCATTCTCCTACTGAGAACCTTGAGGGGTACCTCTCTGCCTGAAGGCTCGAGGCTAAGACACACGGGCCTTTCCTTTGGTACCAAGGACTCTGAAACTCCCCAGAGCACTTCCAACACTGAGACATAATGATCTGTTTTCACACAGATCTTCATGTTGCAAGGAGCTCTCTCCAGACTGGACATGGAACCTACTCCTTTCTGTCCCCCAGCATCCAGCATAAAGCCTGCTAGGGGAGGTGCTCAATAGATAACGTTAAATTAATCGAAGCAAGAGAACAACACAACAGTGTGACATGGAGGATACCGGCCCCTGAACACTAAGTGGCTGGTCTAATCTGAAGAACCTTGCCCCACTAACAATGGCTCACGTGCCTGACAGATGTGCCCAAGGATCAGTTTGCAGCCAGGCCACAGATTAGAGGCTCTGGGGGTAGGTGTGGGGCCTTTGGAGACCCAGATAAAATTGGTACAATATGCTGCATAGGTAAAAGGGCAAACGATCTGTTTTAATAGCTGAATTCGATTCTGACATTAGTTAGCAGGAAAGAAGATGTTCGAGTTTCAAAAAAGGCTCTGGTGTACTTGCTGAAATAGATGCATTGCATTGCAGGAAGGAAATTGCCTTAACTATTAAGGGGAATTTTAAAAGGAAGCTTAAATCTGCTAGCCAAAACATGACCCTAACTGGGAAAGCCGTCCTCTCAGGGGGTGAAGGTTGGTGGTCAGTGGTCACCCTTAAACAGACTGACTCTGCCATCATTGCAACAGAAGTCTCTTTGTGGGCCCAATAGTGTGTCCCTCAATAAATATTCACAATGATAAGATCCAGGCTCCCTGGAGTCAGAGGGCTCAGGGACATCCCCATTAACTTCATAACCTTCTTAGGAAGTGGATGAAAAGAAAGAAGCCCTCCTAAACGAAAAATGCACTTTGTAGCTTCCATGAAATTTGCTATACTAAGAAGTTCTCCCAAAAGAACGTATAGTAACAAACTTTTGTAATAGGAATATGCTATTTCTAGTAATTGTCTTATCTTTTTTCCCTTGCATTAGTTTCTAAGGAAACTGCTCCATTCTATCAGAGAACCTCAAAAGTTATTCCAGGGTAGGTACAGAAGAAAAAGGAAAAAACAAACAAACAAACAAACAAACAAACAGAAACTTGCAGGTAAACTGTTGTTCCTGACCTTACGAATAATAGCCACATCTGATATGATCTTTGCATATGAAAAAAAAAAAACCCATATGTCTGCTTAAAAAGAAAGGATGATAAATCCGAAACACTTCAGACTTTCCAAAACAAGCCACATTTCCTTCAAGCAGCTTCCTGAAAAGCTAGTTATCTTGGGCAATTACTAATGCCCCCACGCAATCACCCTGTATAAGACTGCCTTCGGCATCAAAAGGCATGAACACAAAGAGGTAGAAATGAAGAAATTTATCAAATAAGATGGGTATGTTCATTCTGTATGATGCACTGGCTTGCTTTACGTGTGTGTGTATGTGTGTGTGTGTGTTCACATCTAATTTTAAAAAACAAGTGGCTAACAATAACGCTTCTAACTGTTGGAGCAAGAATTGAAGTAGAAGGTGGAAGAGGAGGAGTTTAAAGAAAAGGCCAAAAATCCAACACTCGGGAAAAAATCTTCGTGTCTTCATGGACCCTGGATTCCCCCATCCTGAATTGCATGTCATTTCCTGGGGGCATGAACCCTGCCACCTTCGCTAGAAGACACTCCATTTGGACTGCCCAGGATGCTGGCCCACCTACACGGAGGATGGCCTTGCCCAGGTCCAAGTCAGTGTCTGCGTGTAAGAATTCATTTCTACATTTGGAAACCTACTGTGAGCATAAAAACATAGTTAAACCTGTGGATCAGAAAAGAGAAGAACATTGGCTCTTCTTCAAAGTAATGTTTAATTTATCAAGATGCCCCCCTTTAATGTTACATACCAATTTTGCTACTGAGAATTATATTTCAGGGTATTCACTTTTGGTGTCTAAATGAAGATAAGAAATGAGAAGGAGAGGGTTGGAACGAATCTGGTGTAAACTTTGATGTAGGTCCTAAACCTCCTCCTCCTGTACGTGGTCAGCCCCTCAGAACCTCAGTGCTCTTACCAGTAAAATAGGGACAGACATGGCATGAGCTAAATAGTGTTGGTTGAAGGATTAACTGGGGGCTTGCATACAGAAAGTGCTGGCTTCTAATACCCACTATGAAGATGGTGGTAGTTGGGGGGGCGAGCACCGTAATAAGGATTAAGTGATTTACTGTATATAGACCCTGTATACAGGGCTTGAGGCCCAGAAGATGACTATTGTCATATCGGCCATTGATTGAACACCTACTTTACACAGATGTTATCTCCTGCACTCCTCCTAAGGGTGAAACACTGAAATTCGGAGGGATGAAGTAACTTGCTCCAAATCTCAGAGCTGGGAAGGAGCCCTGCTGGGATAAGAACCTAGGAGAGTCTGACTTCAAATCCCAGGCTTATTACTACATGACACTTTGACCTTCAATGAAACAGTACTTCCTTATATGAAGCCATGTTAACTAAAGAACCCTCACTTAGAATTTTCCTCTCCTCCAATCTTTTTTTACAGCATCTGAGGCCACAAAGTGTTCTTGGCTTGTCTCTCACGTTACTTTCAGGACTTTTGACTCTGGGTCCTCCCAAGGCTGCATGCCCCCTGGATCCCAATATCAACAGGGGCCTAGATTTAGGTCTGGTTCATTGTCCTGGGCCAGGTCCCTATTTCTGTCAAGAGATGAAGACTGAACTTTCTAGATTGTAACAAGCCAAACAATGGCAGGGTCCTTTTTAACATGAAAAGTAAAACCGAGCTCTTAATTCCTAAATTGGTCCTCACCTTTTTTCTTCTGGGATATTCTCCAACAGCAGTTGAAGGAAATCCTGGAATAAGAAAAAAGCAAACCATTAAAGATGTCCATCAATAAATAACTCTGTCCGGAATCCTGCCAGAGCCCGAGTGCTCCCAGCTGCTGACAGCTCACCTGCTAGGGAAGCTAGGCCTGTGTTGACTTATTTGACTATGTACCCTATTTATTAATTTACCAGGGCTTCAATCCAATCAGTTAAAGAGAATTGTTTTGTAAAAACCACAAACAAATTGAAAAATCTACTATTTGTTGTTTTGACCTAAACCAACAGTTTATTTCATGTTTAACTATTTTCAAAAGGCTGCCCATAGCATAAAGCACTATCTCCTTTCTACTTAATCAGGTTTTCCACCTCCCAAGCTTTCCTTCGAGATCCTGTGACACCTGAACACTCTCAACTCCAAAAGGCTAGGAACTACCTTGCAACATTCTTGCACTGTTCTATGGAAAGATAAAGACAGGGGTGCCTAGCTCCTTCAGTGAGCCTGTGACCCTTGATCTCAGGGTTGTGAGTTTGAGGCCCGCGTTGGGTATATAGATTCTTAAAAAAAAAAAAAAAAAAAAAATAGGGGCTCCTGGGTGGCTCAGTGGGTTGGGCCTCTGCCTTTAGCTTGGGTCGTGATCTCAGGGTCCTGAGATTCAGCCCAGCATTAGGCTCTCTGCTAAGCAGGGAGCCTGCTTCCCTCTCCCCTTCTGCCTGCTTCTCTACTTGTGATCTCTCTCTGTCGAATAAATAAATGAAATCCTTAAAAAAAAAAAAAACCCACAAAACCTAAAACAACAACAACTAAAGATGAAGACAAAAATCAAGAAAATTCATATCCCAGTGGAGGAACAAAGATGTTACAATTACAAAATGGTTCATGGACCCCTGCCTCAGTCTGAAGCTGCTTCTAGTGATACCGCCATCTCCTATTGGTCCACATTTAGGATCTTTCAATAATAGATTTTTTTCAACCTAAACGTGTAACTCAGACACAACTATTTTTTTTCCTGTACTATGGAAAATTTCAAACACACTCAAAAGTAGAGAAGCACATAATTAACCATGTACCCATCAACCCACAGCCAATCTGTCCTAACCTCTTACCTGTCTCCTGTATTATTCAGAAGTGAATCCCAAATGTTATATAACACCATCAATGTTTCAATAAATATCTCTAAAAGATAAGGACCATTTAAAAACATAACCACAATACCATAGGCCTAAAATATTCACATATGAATGTTCAAGTTTACATTTATATTTAATTGGCACCTTGAGTATTGTGACCAATCTTTTTACACCATCTAATTCTGGAATCTTGATTTGGTGTCAACCAGATTTGTCAGATAAATTACAGGATGCCCAGTTAAATTGGAGGCATACTTACACTAAAAAATTATTTGTTGTTTATCTGAAATTTGAATTTAAGTGGGGGTTGTCCATTTTCATTTGCCAAGTGACCGAAGGCCAGTGTTAACCCTAAGTTATCTGAAGGGTTTGAGAAGAAGCTTTATGGACAAATACAGAACAGGAGACAGAGAAGAACAACATTTAACTTTCTGCCCTTGATACTGGACATTCAATAAGATCTACAATTGAAGTTTTCCTTTTAATAAGCTGAAAATAATCTTTTAAAACAAGTCCTTTAAAGAAGGGCCTGTGCATTAAGCCCAGACGACCAAACAAGACGCTACCCAGCCAGAATTCCTACAGAAAGAGGGCACACCCTCTGCTCCACCCCCAAGACCCAGGTCTGCAGATCCAGGGTCAGCACCAGCAGGGGGATCTGATGAGATCCAGGGAGGACCCAAGGCAAGATGGAAGCAGCAGCACCACCCCCTATTACAAACAGCCGGAATTAGAGAGTAATGGGAATCTGCAAACAATTTGTATGACAAGTGTTCTCGCCCCATCATGGCACTGGGCGGAGCCACCATCCCTTTCTGTGTGCTTATACGTGGCTAGGCCCGAGTCTTCTGAAGGCGAAGTCTCCCTGCTAGGACTGCTAATGAAAGATTTATTTCTCCTAACCTCTGTTCTCCTTCTAAGTCATTATTTGTCTACTGTTGCTTCACCTACAATAAATGATACAAAGAGTAACAAAACTAATATTAAAAACATGGATCATGCAGTCAAAACAGAAAGGGACAACTCCAGACAGAATAAGGTCTCACATCTAGAGTCCTTCCTAGAACCTGCAGTGGGTATATGGAGAAAAAAGGGAAATGAGTCATATCTAGAATGTGAAGAATTATTTTTCTTTGATGTTCTTAAAGTCATTATTTTTATAATTTTGACACTTATTTTGCAAAAAGACTAAATTAGAAATTAATTTATCGCAATCTGATATGTTGATTACTTTGCAAATATTTTACTGGCTTACTGACAATATTCCTGCTTCTTAGAAATCTGAATGCTGGGGCGCCTGAGTGGCTCAGTCGGTTAAGCGTCTGCCCTCTGTTCAGGTCATGATCCCAGGGTCCTGGGATTGAGCCCCGCATTGGGTTCCCTGCTTCTCCGACTCTGTCTGCAGCTCCCTCAGTTTGTATGCTTTCTCTCTCTCTCTCTCTCTGTCAAATAAATTAAAATTTTTAAAAAATATCTGAGTGCTGCACTGATAATTTCTTACTAAATTTGCTTCATTATCTCTTTATAGTCCATTATCAACTTATCCCATATTTGTCCAGCAACTTATGCTCAATTATGTGTGTGTGTTGGGGGAGGAATGATATCAACTCAATGACAAGGGGGAAAATTGAATTGTAGGAGAAACAGGAAATTCAGAGTTAACCTTAATTCTGCCCAGTTCCATTTTCCAATTACAAATGGATCTTTCTTTATAGGACTGCAGAGCACAATGTTCCAGAATTTTGTGTCAATATAGGAAAAGTACAGGAGGTCCCCAACAAACCTTGCTTCATTTTTAAGAAAGCTTGTCCTGCCTCCTAGTAGGTGGCCATCTGCCTCTCCTGACTTAGGGCTGAGACCTGGAGGCTACCCAGCAGCTTGATGGAGGCTCTCAACCAATGCTGGGAACAATGAGTCTAGAGGATCACAATGGATCACAAAACCCCAACACCTCAAGCATCTCTAAGTCATGGTGCCTGTATTCTCAGAGGCTATGTGAATGCCCATCCACAGTGCTAGATGTTCTGTCCAGGCTCCATCCAATCCAAAGAGATTCTTGGCCCCATTGCTGTACCAGCTCTCAGTGGATGGAACCCTACTGGCCTTTCTTACTCCTTTCATAGACCTAATTATTTACTATGACATGCTAGTTTTCCTGGCTCTTTTTGTAAACTGGCATACACCCCTGGAGTGGACTCATGATAGAAGGTTTTCCCCACCCTTCACAATAGGAGGACATTAAAAGAAAAATGCGTCCTATGATTATTACTTCCCTCATCACCTCTTTTCAATTCTTTCATCCACCTTCCTCTTCCCTTCAGCATATTGGCAATTTTGTAAAGGCAATTTATAAATCTTAAATGGACAAGGAGGGCTTTCCTTCAAGGCTGAGTCTAGGATCACAGACAAAGTTAGCTAGCAATAAATGCCAGAGCCCCAGTTTGTCACCTCCACAGTATGTCTGAAAAGAGATTAAAACCAAAGGCAAAAATAAATAAATAAATAAATAAAAAATAAAGAAAAGAAAAACAAACAAACAAACAAACAAAACCCAAAACCAAAAAAGGCCTCCTGCTGTTTTGACAATGGGCTAGGGTAAAATTTTATTTGGATCCTTAGAAATTATTACAAGCCCTCACCTGAATCAAAAAATACATTCCTTGAGAAAATTTTTTCCATTTCCTACTCTCTTAATAATCTATACACTAATCAGGTCAGTCCCAGACAGTTTATTTTGATTAATACCTAACAACACTAAATTAAGCATAATTTTTTTAAAAAATGACACTGTTTTTGGCACATGGCTAATTTGGTAACTGTTTTTTAGTCCTGGTAAAAATATTCAATAAAAAGGAGGTACACATAGATTTATGGGATAAACTGGCAATGGATTAATAATTGCACAGGTTTAGTTATTACCATGGTCATGGGGAGGAGGAGGTAGAAGAGGCAAAACAAAAAACTAAATAATTTAAGCAAGGACAGTTTTGGCAGGATAAGAACCGAGACATGAACTGTCCGGCAAGAAGCCATTGTTAACCTGCAGTGGGGACCAGGACAGTGATAAGCCAGAATGTTGGGGGTATTCACATGGGAAAAGATTAAGAAGCAAACTGGAAAAAGAAGAAACTGAAGGACTTCTGAGCAAAGAAACTGGATCATAGCCTTCCTCATCACTAACAAGAAATATAAACAAAAATCCAATCCACTAAAAAAAGGGAGGGGGGAAGAAATGTCACCAGACACATCCAAAAAAGGAAAGAAGGACAGCCTCATGGCATAAACTTCAAAAGGAGACAACTAAGGAAAGAAACACAAGATTCCAACAGCCTCCAGCCCTCCCTCTGCACCACCCCCAACCTCATGCTTAGCAGTAGTGGGACTGGTAAATTGCCCAAACCCTGCAAATTCTCATGAATACCCACACATTTGGAAAGAAACAGGAGTATCTTTCCTCCTTTTTTTTTTCTTTTTTTTTTTTTTTTTGACTGTGAAGGGACTAGAAATGTTTACTGGAGAGAGATGAGCAAAAGCTGGGAAATAAACAAGGAAGAAAGATACTCTTTAATGAGCTGTAGAGCTTCTAAAGCTCCATGCTAAACAGGAAAAACAATATTAATTGAGAGAGTATGTGCAGTGGGGAAAAAGCTGCACCCAAATTAGGTGAGGAGAATGGCTAGAATATTTAACAGAAGTCAAGAATCAGGGGAGCTGAATCCTTGCAACAAGAGCTGTATGCAGCTCCAGTGGAGCTCTTCCCCTCCACCCCCTTCATGCACAACATCCAAACTTCGAACTGTAGCTCAGAGGGAAAGAAAACATGTCTATAATGAGTTGGGATAGAAATCAAGACTCAAGGGCACCTGGGTGGCTCAGCGGATTAAGCCTCTGCCTTCAGCTCAGGTCATGATCTCAGGGTCCTGAGATCAAGCCCCACATTGGGCCCTCTGCTCCACAGGAAGCCTGTTTCTGCCTGCCTCTCTGCTAACTTGTGATCTCTGTCTGTCAAATAAATAAAAATAAAATCTTAAAAAAAAAAAATCAAGACTCAAGTTCCAACACATATGAGAGTAAATAGAAGGTCAGGCTACTCATGCTGAGAGTGAGCAAGAAGGAAGTATGGCAACTATGCAAATTAATGTGACAAAAACCCACATAAAGAGAGAGAGACAGAACTCAGAAGCATAGGACAAAAGACAAAGACTCCAGTCTTGAAGAAAACATAACCCAAGGAACAGAAGAAAATTTTCTATGATTGTTTTACACTATAAAATAAATTAACAAAAGATGATAATAAGAACATAAAGTCAATAAAATGAAAGCTCAGAGACTAGATGACAAAACAAAATGAGATGAAGAGAGAGATTTCAAAGCCAAGAAAATAAATTAAGGACCAAAATAATACCAGTGCAGGACAATTAATAACACAAAAAAGTAAGAAAAATATAGACATTAAAGAAAAAAATTAATAATAATGTTATAATAACATTAAGAATAAAAATAATGTCACTTGAGATAAACACATACCACGAAGAAGAAAAAGATGAAAGCAATTAGAAAATGAAAGATATGGGGGACAAAGATGATATAACATAAGGATAACTGGCAATCTTGAAATCCAGAGCCCTGCGAGGGAGAAAAACCTGAATGTGTTCAAACATACAGTTAAGACAATTTCGCTGAAAGAAAGAAGAACAGAAGTTAAGACTGGAAGGGCACACTCCTTTGCAGGAAAAAAAAAACAAAACAAATGATGCGGGCTCATAATACCAAGCTATTTCCGAAGCTATTTTCAATTATTAAATGTCAAAGATAAAGAAAGAATTCTTCTGTCATCTGAGTAGCATAAAGAGGAAAAATTAGGCTGACTTCAAAAGTTTCTACAGAGCAGCACCAAGGTGGCTGAGTCGCTTAAGCATCTGACTTGATTTTGGCTCTAGTCATGATCTCCAGATTTAGAGATAGAGCTCCAAGTCGGGCTGCACTCTTGGCTTGGGAGTCTGCTTGCCCCTCTCTCTCTAATCCTCCCTCCCCCACCCTCTTCCTCTCCCCAGCTCTTAAATAAATAAATAAAATGTTGGTTTTTTTTTTTTTTAAGTTTCTACATCATTATTAATCAGAAGGCAGTTAAGCAATAGCCACAAAGTTCCGAGGAAATGAAAATGTGACCAGAGAATATTATACCTAGCCAGTCTGTGATTCAAATATAAAGGCAACCGATAAACATTCTCAAGCACATAAGAGTTCAAAAATCACAAAAGCAGTGAGTCTGCAACTTGAACATCAGTTTGATAACAAAACTCGGCCAACATAAAGTGGAATCAAAATAAAGCATTCATGAATACAGAAGCATGGCAAAATGACTGGTGGTGAATCAAAGTCCTTTAAATCCGGAGCTAAGTCTATACAAGTATGAAAAGTATGATTACAGCACATATAACAAATGATATAAACCTTAACTATATAAAAATATTTAATTATGAAAAATTTTGAATTGGGGGAAAAGTAGTAGAAGTACATAACTGCTAATTTCCCAAACTTTTGCAGAAGTGAATAAAACTAAAAATTTATTCCATTCTAAAAATGAAATAAATAGCTAAAGAGGAAAAAAAAATAAAAGTTATTTTTTGTAATCATCCTTCTTGACTATGCACATATAATATAATACTACCTTTATAAAATTACTTCTACATATACCTTTGTATCATTACATGCATGTACACATTAACATACAGATGCATGTATACCTACCATGAAATATACAGAAAGAGAGAGAATAGTGTAATTTCTGGAATGAAGTTCACCTAATATTAATTATGGGTATTTACAGGTGGTGGGATTTTAAGTAGCATTTCACATTTTTCTTTGTACTTTTATGTATTGCTTGAACTTTTATAATGAGTGTGTGTCAGTTGAAAAGCAATAATTTCCAAACTTACTGTGGTACCTGCAAAAATACAGATTGATGGAACAGAATTAAGAGTCCAGAAATAAACTCTTACATTTATGGTCAATTGATTTTCAACAAGAATTCCAAGACACTTCAATGGAAGGAAAGAATAATCTTTCAACAAATGGTCATGAGACAACTGAATATTCATTCACATGAATGAATGGAGTTAGATCCCTACCTCACCCCGTATACAAAAATGAACTCAAATGGATAAGAGACCTAAATATAAGAGCTAAAGCTATAAAACACTTAGAAGAAAACTTTCAATTAGGCAATGTTTTCTTACATAAGATAGCTAACATATAAGCAACCAAGGATAAAAAAAGATAAATTGAACTTTATCAAAATTAAAAACTTTTGTGTCACAAAGGGCATTATCAAGTAAAAAGACAACCCATAAAATGAGAAAAAATATTTGCAAATCATATATTTGATAGGGGACCTTAATCTGCAACATATAAAGTACTCTTACAACTCAAAAATAAAAGACAACCCAAATAAAAAATTGGTAAAGGAGCTAAGCAGACATTTCTCCAAAAGCCAATGAACACATGAAGAGATGTTCAACACTCAGGCACCTTGGCTGGCTTGGTAGGTCGGTGGAATCTGAGTCTCTCTCTCTCTTTTTTTTTTTTTAAGATTTTATTTATTTGACAGAGAGAGATCACAAGTAGGCAGAGAGGGAGAGAGAGAGAGAGAGGGAGGAGGAAGCAGGCTCCCTACCCAGCAGAGAGCCCGATGCGGTACTCGATCCCAGGACCCTGAGATCATGACCTGAGCTGAAGGCAGAGGCTTAACCCACTGAGCCACCCAGGCAGCCCCAAGCCTGAGTTTCTTTGATCTCAGGGTCATGAGTTCAAGTATTGGGTGTGGAGCCTACTTTAAAAAAAAAAAAAATGCTCCACATCATTAGCTATCAGAGAAATGCAAATTAAAACCACAGTGAGATACCACTTCACACCCACAAGGATGGCTACTATTAAAAAAACAACTGTTGGTAAGGATGTGAAAAAATAGTAACTCTTGTGCACTGCTGGTGAGAATGTGAAATGGTGCAGTCACTGTGGAAAACAGTATGGCAGTTCCTCAAATACAATTAAAAGACTAGAAGGCAGCCACTCTGGAAAACAGCATGGAGGTTCCTCAAAATGTTGAAAATAGAACTGCCCTATGACCCAGCAATTGCACTACTGGGTATTTACCCTAAAGATACTAACATAGGGATCCAAAGGGGCACGTGCACCTGAATGTTTATAGCAGCAATGTCCACAATAGCCAAACTATGGAAAGAACCTAGATGTCCATCAACAGATGAATGGATAAAGAAGATGTGGTATATATACACAATGGAATACTATGCAGCCATCAAAAGAAATGAAATCTTGCCATTTGCGACAACATGGATGGAACTAGAGCGTATCATGCTTAGCGAAATAAGTCAAGCAGAGAAAGACAACTATCATATGATCTCCCTGATATGAGGAAGTGGTGATGCAACATGGGGGCTTAAGTGGGTAGAAGAAGAATCAATGAAACAAGATGGAATTGGGAGGGAGACAAACCATAAGTGACTCTTAATCTCACAAAACAAACTGAGGGCTGCTGGGGGGAGGGGGGTTGGGAGAAGGGGGTGGGATTATGGACATTGGGGGAGGGTATGGGCTTTGGTGAGTGCTGTGAAGTGTGTAAACCTGGTGATTCACAGACCTGTACCCCTGGGGATAAAAATATATGTTTATAAAAAATAAAAAATTAAAAAAAAAAGAAAAAGAATCACTGTTTTATACTACTCAAAACAACAACAACAACAACAACAACAACAACCACCTTCCATTGTGTACAGCTCCTTCCAGCTCCCCTCTGCTTTCTAGATGGGATTCTGCCTGATTCAGGAATCTTAATAAAACCGGTAAGATCTTCAAATTGAAAAAAAAAAAAAAAAAAAAAGACTAGAAGGCAGAAACTCAAACAGGTATTTGTACATGAATGTTCAGAGCAGCATTACTGACAACAGCCAGGAGGTGTAAATTACCTAAGCATTCATCAATGGATGAATGGATAAACAAAAAAAAAAATGTGGCAATGTCCATAAAGACAATGAAATATTCAGTTTTTCTTTTCTTTTCTTATTAATACAGTATTTATTTGTTTTTTATCTGTCCAACCCTGAGCCAACCACTTTCCCCAGGCTGTCTGGAGAGGTATAGGAAAAGGAACATACAGGGCAGATGAGACACAGTAGAAAGACCTATGGGAGGTGGACACGGCTCCTTAACATGGCGAAGAGGATGAGAAAGGCCACCATCAGGCCAAAGAGCCCCATGGTGTCCAAGAGGGCAAAGCCAAGAATGGTGTAGAAGATCTGTTATTTCAGAGAGAGATTCCTGGCATAACCAATGATGCCAGGAATCTCAAACACAGTCCCATTTCCAGCCCCAGAGCTAGCCACCCCTACCATGGCAGCCCCAGCCCCAATAAACTTGGCCACAGCAGATGTCCCTTGAAATGCAGAAGTTGCAGCTAGAAATAAGTAAGGTCAGGGAATGTGGGGCTGCCAGGCTGCTGAGGCTCTCATCTCTCAGTGTCCTGGGTGGTTTTAGCACCACTGCAGACAGTTATCAGCTCAACAGCTGAGAGGTGCTCCTGACCAAGAAGAGGTAGAGAAGAGCACTGCACAGGTTGACATTTTCAGGGAATGAGGGGCAGTAGCAGGAGAGCTGTTCCCAGTGCAGAGAGGACCGGAATATTCAATCTTAAAAAGGAAGGCAATTCTGACATGTGCTGCACCATGGATGAACCTTGCCAGTAGTCACAAAAGGTCACAAAAGGACAAATATTGTTCGATTCCACTTATATGAGGTATCTGGAGCAGTCAAACTCCTAGAGACAGAAAGTAGAGCGATGGTTGCCAGGGGCTGGGGGAGAAGGAAACAAGGTGGAGTTATCATTTAATGGATCCGAGTTTCAGTCTGGGAAGATTAAAACATTCTAGAGATGCTTTGTGCTGACTGTTGCACAACAATGTGAATGTAGTTAATGTGCTGACCTTTACATTTTACAGTGGTTAAAATGGTAAGTTTTGTTACATATGTTTTACCAAAGTTTAAAAAGTAAAATTCAAAATAAAGGAATGAAGTGTTGCTCTGTGCTACCACATGAACCCAGAGCACACTGTGCTACATAAGAGAATCCATCACGGAAGGTCACATATTCTATGATTCTGTTTATGTGGAATGTCCAGAAGAGGCGAACCCAGAGAGACAGATGGTAGGTTTGCAGTTGTCTGGAGCTGGGGTGGGGGTGGAGGGTAGAAGTGGGGCAGTGACACCTAATGGGCATGAGGCTTCTTGTGGGACTGATGAAAATATTCTGAAAATGGCAGAGTGGTGAGGGTTGCACAACCTCATGCATATACTGAAACCACTGGCTTGTACACTTTAAAAGGGTGAAATTTATGGCATATGGATTCTATCTCCATAAAGCTGTCATGAAAAACCAATAAATCTGCTGTTCAGAAAAGATAAACAAAAGAAAACCTGAGCGACCTGGTAGACAGGGCACTAAGTGTTCCAACGGGAAGTTGACATCAGCGCCTCAGAAGTCAAGGGACGGGCAACGTGCTCATTTAACATTGCAGTAGCTCAGTGTGCAGCGGTTTTAGCCAGTGGGAGTTTGGGCTAATTGGTCCCCAAGCATGTAAAACTTCTGAGCCTATTTTCAAAATGCCTTTCCAAATATATGTTTAGGAATGTTCCCCCTTTACCCCCAACCAAAAGAAAAAAAGAATGTAGGGGCAAGGAACCGTCTTGTTATACTCATGCTACTCCCACTGTATGTATTCAGACTGTACACACCCATACATCACATCTAACACTGTGGACAACACGACTTCAAAACTGTATGAGCACCACTGTCAAATGTCAAGAACACCCAGTGGACCAATCTGTGTTGAGGCTGCATCCTCTATTCTCTGCACTGTTTTCAGAGCCTCTCTCTCTTTGAGAACTTTCTCACTATGTGCAGCTTGGCCGGACATCAGTATAAGCTGACTGTCTCTCTCTGATAGTTTGGGGGCCAGGCTGTCTGAATATTTCAGTGTATCTTGTTATTAATCAATTCGTTCACCAAATATGTATGCCGCACATACGGTATGTCAATTGTATATTGGGGGTGAGATAAAGAGCATGGTCTGACCTTGTTGAGCTCATGCATAGAATGGAGGAGATAGAAAAAGAACAAATGGATCCACCAATGACAATATAATTACGAATCATGGCAATGACAATGAAGGCAATGAAAAGGGCAAAGGGCAAAAATAACATGGCGGGTACATTATCTGTTCAGCAGGGGTGACTCTGAGATTGTGGTATTCAAGCTAAGACAAAAGGATAAGAAGAAGACAACCTTGCAAAGATCATTCCAGGTAGAGGGAAGAGCAGGATTGCATTATTTTTGTTTTTAAGGTCACATAAGGTGAGACTATCCACATCCCTGTGCACAGAACAGCTTTGGGTTACAGTCTGTCCCAAAGCTATAGGGAGAGATCCCCCTCCCCGAAACAACACTTCCCTGTATTCACCTCATTAACTCCCTACTTTTCTTAGTGCATTAAATCATAAATCTCCCTACTTTTTTTTTTTTTAAGATTTTATTTATTTGTCAGAGAGAGAAAGGGAGAGAGAGCGAGCACAGGCAGACAGAGAGGCAGGCAGAGGCAGAGGGAGAAGCAGGCTCCCTGCCGAGCAAGGAGCCCGACGTGGGACTCAATCCCAGGATGCCGGGATCATGACCCGAGCTGGAGGCAGCTGCCCAACCAACTGAGCCACCCAGGCATCACTTCTCTCTACTTTTTGATACTTTTGATACTTTTTGATACTAGTCCCCACATGCCACATACCCCTCAATTATGTATCATGGACTCATGATGACTCACAAATTACCTGGGAAAGGATCAACTGCCCATGAAATGTGTGCACAAATTTTCTTAAAAATGCAAAATAGGTCTCATCTCCAAGTCTTTGGGCAAGGAACCGGAGAAGGAAATAGCCCTAGAAGAAAGGAAGGAAAAAAAGGATGTCTATCATGTATTCATGAGAAAGTTGCTTACTATGCAGCCAACTCTAACCTCCCACCAGTGCTTTTTGCACATAGAGAATGTTCTGCCTGACCTGTAGAGGGTTGTCCTTCAGATTCTTCCCAGTAAGGCTGCACCTGGAAATTAGGGAACGACTATTTTGCTTTCAACCCTTCTGTTAATGGTATCACCATCTCAGTTTTCCTCAGTTTACATGAAGCCTGATGTCCATTGTGGACCAAAAGTGAAGAGGGGCCCAGCTCCTGTCTCCCTCAGCTAGCAGGAAAAGCCTTTGCAACGTAAAATATTTCCTTATTCCTCCTGCCGTCCACTTGGAACCTAACAGCAATTTCAAGATTCTGCTCTTCAAAACTGACATGAAACAGAGAGAAGGGAAGTACAGGGCCGGGAAACTGTATTCATGTAGCATTTTGGGAGTATGGAGTGTTTTAAATATTGGACTCTCAGATACCTGCTCAGTCAAATGACATTACAATGTGGAAAGTCTCTTTGTTGTGCCCCAGCCCTATTTATATGTTTATACGTATAACCTGAACAGTGTTCTCCCATAACAACTGGCTTCTGCCCCTTTGATGCACTTACCTTTAAGTAATGAACCTGCATGAAGACCTTCTCGGGATTGAGCCCATGTTTGATGACAGAAGATCCTGAGTCACTCACATGCCCAGTTTTCTCTTTATTGGGTCTAAAATGATGCGGTAAAATTTCATTTCAGTATGCACATTTTTCAATAATTAGATCCTAATATCATCTTATTTCTTATTTTCAAAGTTGCTCAACAGTGTCTGAGGTCTATTCAATTGTACCAGGTATAATTTAAAACGGTTTATATTATAAATTCATATATTAAACAAGGAGGGATTTATATTTGGGTTGGCAACCTGAGGTTGGCTATTGGCATTATTTTACATCATCTTATCCAACATGAAAGCCTGCCAGACCCTCAAGGAATCTGAGTTCCAATATGAATTATTTAAGAACCTAAGGGCTTTTCTTTTAGTGGGACTGATGGACTGGGAAATGCAATGGAAAATGCAGCTTTACTCAGAAGGGCAAGGAACTAATATTTTTTTAAAAAAAAATCTCTGAAAGCCCCAATGTTATCCACTTCTCTCAATTTGCATTTAAGCAGTTAAGGTTTAAGAAATATTTGTACTCTGAAGTCATTTTAGAATATCAAAAGCAAAAAGAAAAGTCGTAACGGCCCATGTTTTTAGAACAGGTAGAGGCATTGACAGCATACACTTTAACCTGTTCTTCTCACAAATGAGGGGAATTGAGGCGCACAGAAATAAATCTGCAACCCAAGTCTCACAGCTTGTTTTGAGTCATGGTCAGCATTATAACCAATGTCTACTTTTACCTGTCAGGGTGCTTTCCATTTTGCTCTATAGCTGTAAGTATTCTTTTTTAAGATTTATCTTTTTATTTGAGAGAGAGAGAAGAGCTGGGGGGAAGGGGCAGAGGGAGAAGGTGAGAGTCTTAAGCAGACTCCCCGCTGAGCACAGAGTGAGATTTCGGGGCTCAATCTCATGACCCTGAAATCGTGACCTGAGCCAAAACCAAGAGTCGGACGCTTAACCAACTGCACCACCCAGGTGCCCCTATAACTTTTAAGTATTTTTTTTAAATTCCTTTAAAAAATATAATTGGGTAATAATGAAGCTTGTACAACTAGTGAAAATCTAAATGAGCGACAAGGTGTTTACAGTTTCCGCTATTCTAAAACCAGTCATTAACTGGACAGACAGACTGAAGAGTATGATTTGGGGTGAGGAGAGGCAAGAGCTGACCAGCGGGGTGGCACGTCAGAAAGGGCGGGAGCTTATTTTTCAAAAGTAGTGTGGTGTCAGAAAGTACGTGGCCTTCAGAATCCAAGAGAACTGGTGCTGAATCTCAACCCCACTGGCAGATTACTTAAATTCTCTTATCCTCAATTTACTCATGTGCAAACGGGGAATAATCCCACCCAACTCCCCAGTTCCTGTGGGGAATAACTGAGATACTATACAAAGCCCCTAGCAAGGACCAGAGATACAAAAATTATTCAATAAACTTACTAGGATAGTCTAAATTTTTTAGCAATTAATACTGCTAAATTCAAGGTTGTTCATCTGAAGTTAGAGGCAATGGGTTTCAGTGGCCCATCCACTTAATTCCATATGGTCACAGATACCAACATGTGATGCTGGCGATGTTGGCGATGCTGGACCCAAATGGAAGTGCCTGAAGATGGCCCACCTTGCCAGTCAGGACCTTTGCAGTATGTTCTAGCTGCCAAGCCAGAACCTCTGATTAGGTCTCTGCAGAGTATTCTAGGTTATCTCACCAGAAAGAAGGCACGGGACCAGCAGATTCCTAAAGCAGAGACAACAACCGGCCACCAGAGCTAACTGCATAGTTTCCATTTTTGTGCTTGATCCTTGACTTACATACATGACCATACTTGCAACGATAACTAGTCTCTTTCATCTTCATTTAAGACTCCATTGAAAAGCACCAGCTTTATTCCTGCTCTCCAGTGTGTCCTGGGACTGAGGGTTTTTCTAAAGAAAACCACCCTGGCTTTGACAGGCAAAGCCCACCACCCACAGCCCTGGCAGAAGGACGGCTTCTCAGGGTCAGCCGAAATCCAAACCAGCTTTCCCAGTCCCAAGAGGAACAGACTTGCTGTGAGCCTCTTATGCCTCAAACTTTGTACTGAAACCATCAGAAGGGGAGGGACACAGAGGACCCACGTCAATCTCCGCTCCAAAGGCTGGCTTCCAGCTCAAGTTCCTAGTGACGCCTGTTGTTGGTGCTTTTTTCTCCTTTGCCTAAATATGTCCTTCCAGAAAGCATCCCGCTCTTACTTTCTTCTTTCACCTTCTCCAAATGAAGAAGTGTTCAAGAAAATTCTTTTAGGCTGACAGCATCCAAGGCAAATATACAAGTCCCCAAGAGATTCCTTTTAAAGTAGGCGTTGTGCTGGATAGAGCAGTGTGCAGGGAAGCTTTATAAGAAATCTAAGGGAGTGGTTTTTACGAGGGAAAATACTCCATGAATGGGAAAAAAGTGACTTCCATTTCTGTGCTACTCCAGCTCTCATGATGCCTCTTATCCCAGGTCTAGGCAGAGAGACAAAGCACGGACATAAAGCAGGAAACAAATCAATTCCCCCTTCATGCAAAAACAGTTGACTCGCCCAGAAAGACTACATGCCAATGTTTGACTCCACTTAAATAATTATGGTCAATGAAGAGGCAAAAGAGACTGATGGGGACAGAGACCAGAATAACCAGAATAATGGTTATCCTTGGGGGTGAGTACTGTCAGAGCGGGGAAAAAGAGGAAGGTTTCTGAGACACTGGGAATGTTCTATATATTGATCTCAGTGGTGCTTTCACAAGGATACAGAATAAAAATCTGCTGAGCCATCTAGAAATACCTATGTACTTTATGTATGTAACATTCCGATCAGAAAGTTAAGAAAAAATAGATGCATGCAAAGCAGTACATGCTTTGTGAGAATAAAAGAGAATTAGTCTAGGAAAGGAGCTTTGCTGTTCATGTACCATGAACATAAGACGAGGATTAACTAAGCCCTCTGAGCACCTGAGCACCTGAGCACCAGTGAAGTATGTTTTTTTTTTTTTTTAAGTATGTATTTTAAATGACGCCAGGAGAGGCAGAAAGAACTGTGGCAGACACACCTGGCTCAGCCCCATTCTCATCTACCTTCTTTCTTGCCTCTTATACAATTAAATCTAAAAAGCAAAATGCTCAATTTCCAAGTGTCTCGGCAGCTATGAATAGTCAAAAGACATGGTCCAGGCCAATGAGACAAAAGCAGACATCTACTGCAGTTGAGGTGGCGTTCTGGGAAAGCTTTTGCTTTCCTTACAATAGACAGAAGTATGATTGGTAGATGGAGGCACAGCAGCCACCTTGCAACCAGGAGACAGTAAGTCACTGGAGACCAGAATCCATCAAATGAAAGAAAGTAAGCAGTCTTTAATGATCATTCAGCTGCTGGCCAGCCCAAGACTGGCTGCCTTCCAACTTTTTATTGTCTAAGGAACTCTCGTTTGTTTAAGTCAAGATTGCTTTACTAGTCTATTAATTATAGCCAGATTCATTCCTAATGGATGAAGAACTGAACTATTACTATCAGCTCCTACTTCCTGTTATTCCCCTGTGCCAGGTACTCTGCCAAGCTCTTCCTACATATATCCTGTCCTACCCTCTGAAGAACCTGCTGGGGCAGGTACTATGATTATGCCCATTTAAAGCACTGGAAAGTGAGACGTGGAAAAGACCACAAAGCTAATTAGTGGCAGAGTTGAGGCTGGAACCTGAGTTCATGGAACACTGAAGTCCTTGCTGAACACCGAGACCTCCCCAAGACCCAGGCCCCCAGAGTGGCTGTGCCAGATAGAAGTGGAGAAACTGAGAAAAGCTGTTTACCCTCCCCGAAGCTCAGCTCCTTACCTACAGAGAATGTGAGGAGGCTCAGATCATTTGGAAGCACTCTGCAAACACAAAAGTGTTAAGCATCTCTTGAACTTACACACCAGTGTTTATTCCTGTGGCTGGAATACATGGAATGTGAGAGATCAAGTTACCAAGGTCGTTTGTGCTTAAATGCCCCTGGTTTCTGTTGTACCTGGCACCAACTGTAACAACCAAGATTAGCATGACCTTTCCCTTCCTGCCTTCTTACTCTTCCACTGTGCTCAGAAGCAATATGGACATTGAAAGAGCTGTCAGATAGCAGTGGTATTTGATACACAGTGATCTGACTTAGAATCAAACCTCCCGAAGAAAGGACTGATTCTGCAGGAGTGTCACCAAAGGTGGGATTTGGGAAAATGCCTCAGAAAGGTGCTCAGGCGTGTCCACTTGGGTCCAAACACCTTTGGCTCTGCCACAGCCCCAACAGGCCATCTGCCAGCATTCTGTATCTCCTACCCCTTGGCAGCAGAAGCGAGAGCCACGAGATTTCTTCATCTATAAATTCGCTACTCTAGTGCCTGAGCCAGAGACTAAGCATCCCGGACATGAGACAGCAAGGAACGAGACAATATCCTTCCAGTGATTCAACACGCTTGTCTGTCTCTCAATCACGGCTGAAGCACATGGCGTGAAGGGCCGGGAGCAGGCCCTCACTCACCCCACCCACGACGGAGGAAGTTCAGTAGTACCCTTGTGCAGAAACGGGTCTCACGGTACTTAGCTGAGCCCTAAGTGCACAGGTGAGACCTATGGGGAAAGCAATCCGACACCCTGGTTAAGAGTTTGGGGTGAATCTTGACTCTGCCACTTAAGTACCATGTGAAACACCCAACTTCATGAAGCCCAATCCTTCGTCTGTGGAAAGGGGATAGTGATCGTGACCAAAACACCTCATCAGGCTGCCGTGGCATCCAAAAGCGCTTTGCCAGAGCTCCTGTTGGCATTTTGTAAGCCCAGCATGAATATGCTGCTGTTTTGGTCATCACACATTCTGACTGGAGTTCAGAGAATGCCGCTGACCCTGCCTCTAACAGGAGAAACCATTCACAAGACCTCACTCTGCGGCACTACCTATTCTCACGGGAAGCTGGGCAAAGAGTATACAGGACCTCTTATTTTAGTAATTTCTTGTTAGCCTAAAATCATTCCAAAATAAGTATTTTAAAGAAGACGTGGCACATACATGAGCCGTTCCGCCTTTCTTTGTGAAACCGAACTTTGAGTTTAAACCCTTCAGGTGTTGGTCTTTTAAGCTGCTCCTTGCTGAATCATCAGAAAACAAACAGAAAGAAAGAACAAATTTCAGGTGTCGCCTAAAGTTCTAGAGAGCAAGGTGTGGTCAGATTCCTGACACACATGCCCACAGTCCACACCACTCTGTGAGAAGATTATACTACATTTCTGGGTATAAAAAAAAAAAAAAAAAAGAAAGAAAAGGAAGGCGGAATGATTCGAAGTACAGGAATCTTATATCCTCCATTAGTTCTTGCAACAATGTTCCCCTCTATAAAATATGCCTCCTTGCCACCGACCTGACTACCAGAGAGAAGCACAGATAGTCATGCACACCTTTAACGAATGACGTTGTATCATGTCAGGGCTACTGTCTGGCAAGTTTGATTATCTGTGTGCTTTTCACAATGGATTTAACAGTTACCCAGCCTGAAGCTTCTTCCCCGTCAGGGACCATTATCCTGTCGCCAACACAGCAGGTATTGCTCTGGTGTTGAAAAAGGCAATCGCTGAGATGATATAAGACAAGGAGGCTTCCCTCCGAGGAGCCAGAGGAAAGTGACAACGGTATATTCTGTCCCCTGACGGTGAAAGGAGCCAGTGGTTGGAGATGTCAGCTGCTGAAGAAGATGACAAGGAAAGATTCTGTAGTTAGCAGAACTGTAGAAAACACAAACAGTCCACATATTTTGATAAGCAGGGTAGGAATGTGAAAGATGAAATTCAGAAAAGCAGGAGGTAATGAGAATCAGTACAAAACCAAAACAGTCCTCAGGTTTTGAGTGGTCATAAATCAGATATTCCTAAGAAACATAATCCCAGAGAAAAAGCAAAGAACAGATGAATACAATGATCTGAGTTATATATTACCATATTCAACATAGCAAGGGAGAATCTGGACATGTTTTCAAAGGAGATGAGAAGAAAATGGAGGGCACAGACCCCACTATGACTGTGCAGGATGTTTCCATAAGGTGAATTTTCAGAGGACATGTTCAAAAGATGGAAGCGGGGGCGGGGGGGGGCGGGGAACGGGTTATCCTGGAGAAAGAAAAAAACAAAAACCAAAAACCCAAAGATGAATACAAGAGCCCAGAAGCTGTAAAATCCTTGCCAAGAAGGTGAAAAGTCAAAATGAGCTGATGCTAATGGAGAATGTCCAGGACAATGAAAGGGGCTTTAAAAACCATGTTCAGAGCATAAAGAAGACCAGCTGTTAAGAGGTGATAGAACCAACATAACTACCTGACTCCGACATTGCTCCAACCTTCCCACTAGGGAGAATGATGTATATGGCGGAGCGAGCATTGTACTGTGGGAACTGATACCTGGGACAGGGGAAGGGGACTCCCTTCCAGAGTTCCGACCTGCCACAGCTCTGAAAGCTTCCACCGGCAATACAGACCTCTGGGAGTACCGTCATGGAGACAATGGGGAAGGGACTGGTGGGGACAGACAAATGCTCTTCTGATTTGCCAAGGAAGAGGGTATAAGAGGAGAGAAGGCAAAATTTGAGACTGAATTATTGAACAGACAGCTCATGAATGCTTAGAACAGAAGATGATGAACTATAGGAGTTAGCATAAGATCTAAAAGGCCACATCCAGAAATTCACTGTGGGTATCAAGCACCCAGACTTTTACAGGCAGCTAGCAGAATGGATGTAGAAGTGGTAAGTGTCTGGTGGTTGTTTCATGATTTGTAGGCTGTTGATTAATTACTTGCTAGAACCAGGACGGAGCAGTACTTAGGGCTGAGCCCAAAGAATCATGATGTTCTGGTGTAACAGATTTGCATTTCAGTCCAAGCTGGGGAGTCTAGCTGGTTGACTGACAGCATCCAGGTCAAGAACAGCAAGCATAGGCTGAAATGAAGATCGAAAATTAATATGACAATTGTTAATAAGGACAGAGGTTTTAAAAATACTAACCTTGGCCTATGAAGAAGATTTAATATATTAAATTGTCTGTAAACTCAGCATACAGCTAGAGGTGATTGATGTGGCTTCCAAAATAATAACCACACTGGTAGATGGGCTCAACAGGAGCAATGAGAAGGTAGCGGGAAGGACTGCTGGGAGGGGGTCAGACAGCGAGCAGAGCAGAGGTCAAGACTGGGCTCTGGAGCCAGACTTTCCTCTACTTTCATCCCAGTTTGCCACTTACTAGCTGTGGAAACGGGGCCCAATGCTTAATACCAGTCTCCTCATCTATCACACGGGAAGGAAGATGGCCAATACCAATCTCATGGGGCCATTTTGAGGACTGAATGAGATAACGTATATAGACTGCTTGGAACAGTGTTTGGCACATTGGAACCACTCAGTGAATGTTACTAAAGAGAGAAAAAGGCGAGGGGGTTGGGATAGTAAGACCACAATGAGAAGGTAGATCATAGTGGTTTAAAAAATGAAATATGGTTGTATGTGTGAGTGAACCCAACTTAACTGGTGCTGGTCCATTCTTTTCTGGTACAGCCATATAAGAGAAGCAGTAACAGTCCCACTGCATTCTTCACAGGCTGAACCTCAAACTGTGTGCTGTGTTCAGTCTAGGTGTCACAATTGGAGAAGGCCACTGTCAACAAAGACAACAAAGGACCAAACCCAAGGAGGCAAGGGTTCTCCCAACCTTGTGTTATGTACAATGAATTTTCAAAACTTGTGACCTAGTGACCAGGAAAGGAAAGACCATGGTCTTCAAATATGTGGATTTGTTTGGGGCAGAACAAGGCAAATCCCATGCAACTCGGGAGGTAAAGGAGATGACCTGGAGGGTGTTATAGGGTGGCAGGGCAGCCCAGTCCAAGGAAAGCCCCTGTAAGATGATGTACCCAACAGGGAATCTGCTGCTTTCTAGAACAGGGAGAACTGGCCTAGAAATCTTCAGTAGAACCCGGGTGGCTGGCTGTCAGGGATATGGGAGGTTAGGTGAAATCACTTTAAAGGTCATTTCTGACCCTAATATTCTATGATTTTGGAGATAAAATGGCCCAGCGTAGCTTCAGCTGCAGCAATTTTTAAAAAGATTTTATTTATTTCTTAACAGAGAGAGAGAGACCACAAGTAGGCATAGCGGCAGGCAGAGGGAGAGGGAGAAGCAGGCTCTCCACTGAGCAGGGAGCCCAACGTGGGCCTCGATCCCAGGACCCTGGGATAATGACCCAAGCCAAAGGCAGCCACTTAATCAACTGAGCCATCCAGGTGCCCCTCAGCTGCAGCAGCATTTAGATGTAAGCCAGCATTATCCCCTGCAATGCAGTCAGTAGGTTTGCCCTGCAGCCTTGGTCATGCCAAATGAGCATCAAGGGTGACTCTGATTAAAACCAACCAACCAACAAATACCTAAATGAACTAGAGGAAACTTAACTGAAGTTTACTCAACCACATATAACCGGAGAGAGATTGAGCCTAAGAATATAGGATTCAAGCAGTTCTTACTGCCTCCCTTATCCTGTTTCCAGTGTTGTAGTCTGGGGTGGTGGTGGTGAAGGAGAGGAGCATATGCGGTAAGCCTGAGCGTGCATCCTCATAAGCCAGGTTAAAAGGGCAAGGGGGATCATAACAAATCGTAAGCTGTCAGTCGGCCACACACTTTCAGAACACAGGAATACAAAGAACTTGGAGAAAAGGGAGCAAGAGAAAACTTTTTGGTACTTCTCTGAAAAAACCCCATGATTCCTCCTGGAAGGAGGCAAATGAGACTAACACCAGCTTCATCTTTAAGGGAGGCCAGAGGCATTTTTTGTACACAAACAGCACGTGTGGTGCTGTATGCTGAGGCAGCGGAAGGGCTTGTCTCATGAATCCAAGAGGAGCAGATGGTCTGTGGGAACTGAGGAAGGACTTTTCCCTCCTGGGCAGAGGATGGCACAGCACTAGGGACTGGAAGCCACAGGGGGTGGAGCCTTGCCTGGCTTTGCAGCCCCACACCTACCAGGATAGAAAACAGGGTGAGTAGTTGGGAGAACAGCTCTCTATCCAGTCTCATGGGCAACGGTGTACGATTTAAGTCTTCTATTTAACAGGCTGTGCAGTAACAGTAAGACCATTCACCAGAGCATTGTTTGGAAAAGCTAAACACAGAAATCGCTAAGATGTCCAACAGTTAACAGGTAGTTACATAGTGAGTGGTGGAACATTCAGAAAAAACCTACATGTGTTGATAACAGAACAACAGTGAGGATTGTATTATTAAGAGAAAAATGGGAGGTAGAGCATGTAGTGGAAACACACACACACACATACACACACCCATGCATATATACTTGTGCTTGAGGGATGCTTTCTTGGAAGTGAATCATCTCTAGGTGCGTGGTTACACCACAGACACTGTGGAGATGTCTTCCAGGCCTCCAGTGCTAGAAATGCTGCCTTGAGTCCCACCCAGTGCCTTGAGGACACCAGCTGCCTCCTGCCATAATTTCACCTTCCGTCTCTCCTTCAGGCATTGCTAACCGACCCTGCTAAAGCTGCGATGATGTTATGAGATGTTATAAAATATCCAATGATTTCCATAGATCTTTCTTTTTAAAAAAATTAAGATGTAATTCACATTATCATAAAATTCGTCATTTTTTAAAAAAGTACAATTCACTGGTTTTAGTATCCTCATAAGGTTCCCATCTCCATCCTATCACCAGTGCCCAACAGCAGAACATTTTCATCACCCCAGAAAAAAGGCCCCATACCCCTGACATTCAATTCCATTCATTTTTTCCAATGTCTATTTAGATCCTTTTCCCATTTTTTCTCCCCTTACCCAATTGAGTTATTTGTCTGTTTATTACTGAACTCTAAGAGTTTTTCATATATCCTGGATACAAGTCCCCTCAGATATATGATTTGCAAATATTTTCTCCCATTCTGTGGGCTGTCTTTTCACTTTCTTGATGGAACCCTTTGAAACACAGAAGTTTTTAATTTTGATGAAGGCCAACTTATTGATTTTTTTTCCCCTTTTGGTCATTTGTACTTAGGTTTAAGAAACTGGTGCCTATTCCAAAGGCCATGAAGACTCATACCTATGATTTTTGTCTAACAGTTTTATAGTTTCCACTCTTATATGTGGGTCTTTGATCCATGTTGAGTTGGTTTTTGTATGTGGCATGAAGCAGAAGGTCTAACTTCATTCTTCTGTATGTGGATATCCAGTTGTCCCATGGCCATTTGTTGAAAAGACTATTCTTTCATTCACTGAACGGTCTTGGCACCCATCAAAAAAAAAACTGACCATAAAAGAAAGAAGAGTTTGTTTCTAGGCTTTTAATTTTCTTCCATTAGTCTACATATCTGACCTTATGCCAGTATCACACTATGGTGATTACTGTAGCTCTGTGCTAAGAATTGGAATTGGGAAGGGTGAGTCCTCACCCTTTGTTATTCTTCAAGACTATTTTAGCTATTCGTTCTGGATCCCTTGAATTTCTGTATGAACTTCAGGATCAGCTTGTCCATTTCTGCAAAAAAAAAAAAAAATAGGCAGCTGAAATTCTGACACTGGCTCCATAGGTCAGTACAGGGAGTACTGTCATTTTATCAATCTTCAGTCTTCCAACTCGTGAACTGCAAGATGTTTTTCCATTTATTTGGTTCTTCTTTAATTTCTTTTAGCAATGTTTTGTAGTTTCCAGTATATGCGTTGCACTTCTGTGTTAAATTTATTCCTAAGTATTTAATTATTTTTATGTTATTATAAATGAATTTGTTTTCCTGATTTCATTTTCAGATTATTTATACCTGTCCAAACTTCTATTTATTGACCTTGTATCCTGTAACCTTACTGAACTTGTGATTAGTTTTAAGAGTTTTTTTGCAGGGAGGATTCTTAGGATTTCCTGCATATAACATAATGTTATCTAGGAAAAGAGACAGTTTTACTTCTTCCTTTCCAAGCTGGATGCCTTCTATTTCACTTTCTTGCCTAACTGCCTTGGCTAGAACCTCCAGTGCAATCTTGAATGGAAGCATAATCCCTCTTTTCCATTCTTTCTCTCCTCAACTGCTGACATGGAAGAGGAAGAAGTCATTTTTTTATAGAGTACATTTTAAAGTGTAGCAGAATATTCTTCTTTTGGGTCTTTGTAGCAGGTCCAGGCAAATACCTGCATTATTTTTTGGTCAGCCATTCTGGGTCAGAACTATTGGCCAAAACACAAACAAAATGGCCATGTTAGGGGGAAGGATTCATTGAGGATGAGAGTTTTTCTCAATGGGAAACTAACATTCATTAGCCAAGAATGTAATGTATATCATACTAGGACCAGCTAGGTGAATGAAATGTCCTCAGAGGAAGGGCAAAATAAGAGTGAATTATTATAGATCAGTTTAGGTATTCGAATTATTTTTTAAGGAAAATATTTCACAGGCAAGTGGGGTTATAATGAATCAGCGCCATACAGGGCAATACAGAAGTATGCGTACATACTTAAAAAATTAATTTTCAGAAGGATTCACAAGAAAATGCTAGCAGGGATTATCTTAAGGCAAAGACTCCAACGGTGGGGATGAAATTGTACATCTTTCTAAATTTGTTTGGATTTTCCTGTTATGCACTTTTAACTAAGCAGTGATTATGAACTGTTTTATTTCTTCTTTATGTTTTTTTAGACTTAAAAACCCCTACCAAATGTAATTGCAAAAATGAAACACTGTGTACAGTAAATATGTAATTAAAGACCTATCAAGGAGAATTCCATCCCTCCCTTAGAAATACCTGAGTGATGAGTAACCAGGGAATGGTCTAGAAAAATGAACAGGGAGTGTTATTTGAGTTCAAATATTCAGGACATGCCTGTCATCCTTGCCGGGTAAAAGAAGTGAGAATTGAGGGAGTCCCTCCAACAGGAAACAGGAATTGAGCGGGCAGCTCAGGGGGATAGAGCTGGTCTTCGAAACAACAGGAAAGCGCAGATTTTGTTTCTGGCGAGTTGAGAGCCTTCAAGTTTTTCAGAAAATGCTGGCACAGCTACAGCCCTGTCCTGTCACGAAAGGGTAGAAACTGTCTACATAGCTAGCTTGCTAGTGAGTGTAGTTCTAAAAAAGAGAACTAGACAGAAACAATGACGGTGAAGGGGGTCCTGGGCCTAAGGGATGGAGTGGAGGTTAGGAAGTGCCAGATACACATGAGGAGACGTCAGGAACCGTGCAGGCCAGTTTCAGTGGCTGGAACCGGAAGTCATAGAGGAGACAAGGAGTGTTTTCTTCTCAGGGTCGTGGTCAGATTCTGTATAGAATGCCAGGGAAATTGTATGGAGTGGAGCCAGAGGGGACACCAGCAGGGCCCTAATGTAAAGATTAGACCAGAAGTACGTTCCAGGAAGGTATGAAGATTCCATTTGTCTCAGAAGCATTGCCAAGTTAATTCTTACCTCAAGCTATTAGTTTGAGCATCTTTGTTTAATGTTCAAACTTTTTTTTGTTTGTTTTTGCTTTTAATCCTATCTTTTCATTTGTAACCAGGCACTCTTGCCTCCCTTACCCTCTCCCTTTTTAAACATCCTCTTAACTTCTTAAGAAAACTACCTTTTGGGGCAGTCTAGTGAATTGCAAGCTTGTCAAGAGGAAAGGTAGGTGTTTCCAGGCTCTGGTGGGTAAAGAGAGAGGAGCAGGGTGCCTGTGTGGTCGCCAGGGGAGGGTAGCAACAGCGAAAGAGATAGAAACCAGAAGAAACCGGAAGAGATAGTGGGGCTGGCTTTGGGGCTGGGTCCTTGTGACCTCTGTCATTCAGCAAACATTGACCAGGTGTCAGAGGGTCTAGATGAACCCCTGGAAATGGACAATACTGACCCGTTTTGGATCCACCAAAATGGAAATTCTCTGTGATTCAACCCAATACATGTATTCTAACTGATTTGTATGTATTCATCACATTATCCACCACACCCACCTCTGAAGAAGACTGTTGTGTTATAATTCCCGTGTTATAATTCCCATGTTATAGTGAGGACACCAAAGCTCACTGTGCTTGTGGAACTTCCAAAGGTCAAACAGCAAGTTGAGGCATCAAGATGGCACTCAAATCCAGGCACTCCGGCTTCCAAGCTTGGTCTCTAAACCCTAAACTATCCTCCAGGCTTGAGATCTGAAGACCTACAAGCTCTGGAGAGAGCCCAGGCCTGCATTCTCAGACGATTTTTCTCTAAAATGAGGCAGGACAGATCAGGCTTTGGCCAAGAAGGAACTGGGACTGTTGCCTTTGACTCTGTTATAGTCATACATAACAAACTTCACAAAGCCCACAAATTCAACCACTTCCTTTCGTGGGTCAGTTCTTATCTGCCATCAGAGAACGCTTTACATCATATTATTAGAAGCCTTCTCTGAAGCTGTATTGACACTTCAACCAGTTTTGAATATCACCCAATGAGCCAACTGGGAAGAGCATCCCAAGCTCTTCTAAACCCAGGTGTGGCTTCCTGAAATGGCCACCCAATTCCATCTGGCTTGGAGACTCTGTATCTCTGATCATGCATGATCTCACAGGCTCGGTAATCTTCCCAGAACTCCCATTTCATTATGTCATTCCTGGAACTGAAAATAGCTCCTCAGTGCCCAGACGGTCACATGCAAAATCTTGAATCTGGCCTCTAGGGAACTCCATTACTTAGCCTGTCCTTCCCTCGCCCCTTTGGTCTCACGGGTTCCTGATGTTTATTCTCTCCAGGAAGCTCATTCTCACTAATGGCGCATTTCCACAAATAATCTATTGTATATGCCTGCCAGGCTTTGCTCCTTGAATTTTCTTCCTTCCAGCTCTTTCCCAGTCTCAATGTTAGCCCTTCTTACCATCCCAGCTTAAACCTCACACCTTCCCAGTTGCCCTTTCTAGCTAAGCCTACCAATAGTAACCTCTCGGTCCTAAGAACTCTGAGGACACAGCCTAGGGTTTTTCTATCTACTGTCTTGTGACCAGTATTTCAACTCTATGTAAATAATATAGAAATCTCAGGGACGGAGGCTGTGTCATCTATGACGTTCATTTCTTCAACATGTATCAAGTACCCATTCAGTGCCCAACCTTGTGGGAAACAAAGGTAAGGAAGACATAGTCCCTGGGTTCAAAAGGCTCATGACCCAGAAGAAAGATGCATTAGGTTAGATCATATGAAACTGCTGTTTCCGTTGGTTAAAAATGGTCAAATATTGACAACATAACTTGATTCTTTCTAAATATAATTGTCTAATGACATAGTACGATCAGGGATGGAGGCATAACCGGAGCATTTAGGAAGTAGAGATGAGGGTCATGTGCTTATCTTGTCAGGCGAGAGCCTGAGACTTCTGGAACGCAGTGATATGTGTGCTGAATTGTGATGATTCGGAGTCATGTGACAAGGGGAGGCTATTCTAATAGAGACAACTTGAAGACAAGACAAGGAGGTAAGAAAGAGCAAGTAGACAGTAGATGTTATGGGCCGCATTATAGCTCTTCAAAGTTTTTATGTGGAAGCCCTAATGCTGAGTACCTTAGAAGGTGACTCCATTTAGAGACAGGGCCTTTAAAAGAGTGAGGTCAGTTAAAATGAGGCATTTCCTTGGTACCCTTTACAAAAAGAGGCGATGCAGACGTACAAAGGGACACTAGGAGGGCAGACACGCCGAGGGGGTACTGCATGAGGACTCAACGAGAAGGGGCAAGGAGAGAGGCTGCAGAAGAAGGCAAGCCTGTTGACCCCTCGATCTTGGACTTTAAGCCTCCAGAAGTGTAAGAAGTACATTTGCACATACCGGCCTGTGGTAGCTTGTTACGGAAGCCCTGGAAAACTGATACTGCGGGCAGCTAGGGGGTGAAAGCAAATGATGGCAAGAGCGATGATCCCGGGCTCCGGGAACTGAGCCCTGCTTCAGGCTCTCTGCTTGGCGGGGAGCCTGCTTCTCCCTCTGCTTCTCTCCCTGCTCACGAGAGCCAGGTGACAGATTCCCAGAACAGAAGAGTCATCAATAGTACCAAACAAAGCAGAGGAGTTGCAGTAATATAAAGACTGGAATATGTTTACAGAACCTGGTGACCAGAAGGGCAAAATGACCTCAGGAAAAAAGTATAGTTTCCCTAGACTCATGACCCTGGCCCATGGTCCAAAGTGATGTGAGCTTCCTTCTCCCTTCATATATGGATCCCTCCTTCCCTTCTTCCTCATGAGCAGAGGGTCTAAAGCTCACTTAGATATATATAAGTTCTAGATTTGCATCAATGCGTGCACATTTCCACTGCCACCTCTGGAACTAGAAATGTGTCTCTAGTTACACTGAGATCTGTAAGTTCTCTCTCGGGCTTCTGAGAAGTCAGAGAGTTGTGGATGTTGATGTGTTAATAGAACTGAAGGAAGAACATGGCTGATGGCCTCCGTTTTCCCTGGGGGACGGGAGGCAAGTGAAGGCACGAAGAGCGGGGAAGGGAGGATGGATACTAAAGGCCATGGGGAAGGGAGCTGCCTAGGGAAGAGGGAAAGGATTTGTTCCCAGCCTGCAGGGCCGGTGGAGCCTGAAGTGGGCATACTGGGACTCTGGGACCCCAGGATGGAGGAGCAGCAGGGCCTGGGCCCTGGGCTAGAGGTGGGTGTGTGGCAGCGACAAGGGACTCTCAAAGGAGGGGAGCTTTCCCACGAGGCAGGTTTGGGTGGCTGCGAGTGGATGAGTTCCCACATGTGGGTGGGAAAATATTGCTATGTTCTTCAAGGATCAGAAATAAAAATTTTGAGAAAAACTTCCGAGGTGAAAGCTTCATGTATACTAGAGGTATACATGTAGACTAACTTCAAAAGTCTTATTGTTTATTTTTCAAGATTTTATTTATTTATTTGAGAGAGTGGACGGGGGGTGCAGAGCATGAGCAGGGGGAGGGCAGAGGGAGAAGCAGGCTCCACACTGAGCAGGGAGCCCGAAGCGGGGCTCGATCCCCAGACCTTGGGATCATGACCTGAGCCAAGGCAGATGACTGAACCACCCAGGCGCCCCTAAAGTCTTATAGTTTTAAGTGGAACATACAGTACTTAGGCATCATGCAAACTCACAGAGCCTGTGGCATGCAGATCACATTTTGTCCGTGGAGACTTGCCTAGTTGGGACTTCCCTGGGAATCATAATATGACCAGGGAATGAGGCACTTATGAGGAAGGCAGGAGAAGCTCTCTGTGCTTCTCCAGAGTTCTGTCGTCTTGTGTAAGCAGTAGCTAGAAGAAAGAGCCACACTGGATTTGGGGCCTGTCGGCACCCCTCAACGTGATATATTTTCACATTTTTGTCAACACGAGCCCAACTTTAACAATGAATCCAGGAAAGAGGGGAAGTGATAATAAATCACAAATAATAAAAAACCAACAGCAATTTATTCTGACCCTGCCACCGTAGCTCTTCCAGCCCACAGACCTGTCAGAGTAAAGCTAGCTAATGCAGAGTAAAGCACTTTAGAGAACGCAGGAATCCTACAGTGCCCCGGGGAACAGAGGCACCGAGAGCCTTGCAGAAGGCCCTTCGCATCTTCCCAGGCAAGAGTCACCACTGCTGCAAGGTCAAGGGTAGGGTGGGGGTGGAAACAAGAGGAGAGCAGAGTGGTGGCAGCCAGGCAGAGTAGGATAGCAGCAAGATCAGCTTCGCCTGGCACACAGTTGTGCCCAGGGTCAGTGGACAAGTGAGGGAGAGTCGGAGGAGAGCCACTAGGGTCTGGTCTACGGGAAAAGCGTCTTTAATAATTAACAAATGAGAAAAGGCGTGGAGTCAGTAATGTGACCCCCTAACCTTCTGAGCAAATCACCAGGCCTCAAGAGCCTGCAGCCACGTTAAAGGCTTCCCAGCCAAGAAAGGCTGAGAAGGAAAACACAGAAACTGTTGTAACCAAATGAATCTCACAACCAAGTCAATCCAGGACACATCTGATGAGAGCCATGCTCAACACTGGATATATGGAAGACACGACTGGGAAACAGTTCTTGTAAATGACTAAAATTAGCAAGCCAGAGCCAAGTGCAATTTTAGTTTTTCCTCTTCTCACTTTGTTAATACTTCAATATCTGTAATCAACACAATGTCAGGTTTTCTTTTTTCCCTGATAGCTAGCAAAATAATCAGACACATGCACTCATGTGTCAAAAGACAAAGATACTCGGTCCAAGGACACTTTTCATTAACTCTGGCCTTCACGTCCTTCCACCGTTCAAGATACCTGCAGTGGGTTTTTGTTTTTGTTTTTAACGGAGTTCCTTAAAGGCAGAGAGAAAGTGTGTAGGGAAGAGAAGGTCGTTTCAATCCCTGGATTCCAATTTCTGTTCTGCTCTGGATTGGCTGCGTGATGCTGGACCCCTTAATCCCTCTTTCTGAGCTATGAGTCATCTAAGTGAAGACACTGACTAGCCAGCAGGAGAGTTGGGGAAGGACTGGCAGCAGAGCAGAAGGAAACCCAGGAGAGTGTGACACAGAAGCCCAAAGAAGAAAGTGTTTTTAGAAGGAGGGAGTGGTCGACCATGTTGAAAGCTGCTACAAAGATGAGTAAGAGAAGTTTCTATTTTCTCTGTCAACACCAAGGCATGAGGAACATATCAAGACACAAACCAAGACTTCTAAATTGTTCTTGATCCATCATTTCAAGGCCATGGGCTATCTTAAGGAGGGGGTGGAAATAGCATCTTTGATTACTGTCTTGTTATAAGTGACTTCTTTTCCAAGGTCTTATTTGCATATGACGCCAAAATAAAATCTGAGGATAAATTTTTATAACTCTCATTCTTTTTTTTTCTCTCACTTTCAGTAATTTCTAGGCTTTCTATGCCCATTTAAGGGAGAGTTCTAAAGGATGGGAGTAAACTGAACCTTGACTATATAATTCGGTGCAGGTTCAGAAGCATTTCCTCCTCATTGTAAGCGCAGCCGATAACAAGAGTTTCCATACCGATGTGCAACAAATCTTCCAAATGCAGTCATTTCATGGTCAGCCTAAATTTAGGCAAACACAATTTCTGAATACTAAGAAAAAGAAAAACAAATGCCATAATAAGCTTTCCAGCACAAGGGTCTAAAAATAGCATATTCTTCTCCCAGCTCTACACACACAGGAAAAGCTCCTGGCCATCAGGGCCGGCAGGGTTGATCACAGCTCCACCCAGTCCACAGAGAAGGCTCTCCGCATGTGCGTACTGACTTCCCCGTGTGCGGCTGGCCTGCTTATAACCCAAGAGCACATTTCATCAACAAACGTTCACGGCGACACCCCCCCTCTCGCCACACCGATTTCCCGAGCTCCCCAAATTTAACGTCTAACAAAACTAGGACTTTCGCTTTTCCTTCCGATGTCTTGGAGGTCTCACCAAATGGCCTCACCGTCTATGCAGCGGCTCAAGTCAAAAGCCTAGAATTATTCTGGAAGCTCTCATCTCCCTCTTTGCCACACTCGATGACCAAAGACCCACCAGAGTGGCCACACCCCATGCAGCCGTGCTGCACAAAAGCACCAGCCAGAGTCCCTGGAGTCAGGCTGGGCTCCGTGCATTGTCCTCAAACTTCAGTCTCAGTGGGCAGTCCCTGTGAACGGGGGTGGGAGGTGGTTATTTAAAAATAAACAACTGGGACGCCTGGGTGGCTCAGTCAGTTAAGCGTCTCCCTTTGACTCGAGTCGTGACCCCAGGGTTCTGGGATCGAGTCCCACAATGGGCTCCTTGCTCAGCAGGGAACCTGCTTCTCCCTCTGCCTCTGCCTGCCACTCTGCCTGCTTGCGCTCTCTTTCTCTCTGACAAATAACTAAAAGAAAATCTTTACAAAAACTAACTAACTAACTAAATAAATAAAAATAAAAACAAACAACCAAACTGGTTCAGGCTGGCTTCTGCCCCAAAGATAGACTGGCCTTGACATCTACACTGGGCGGGGGGGGGGGGGGGGGGGGACACTGCTGGATGGCTGTCTCCCCACCTGTCTGAGGGCAGATTCCACACCCCTGGCTGTTGTGGAGAGGGGGCAGGACCAAAGCTTCTATTGTCATAATAATCGCAGTATTCCTGGGGCCTAGGCTTGGGCTTGCAGATAAGTAACTATTTAGAGAAATGAAGAAAACAAGCAAAGCAGAGGGGCAGAACTGGAAAAAATGGCAAGAAGCAATCCTACAAGTAAGTGCAGCAAGACACACATGGACACCACACACAGGAGCCGGGAGTAGAAGCTTCCCCACGCATGGGAGTGGTCTCCTGCTGGGAGGACCCAAAACAAAAGGGCCCACTGACACCAATATGTGTTACTACTAAACACTTCGGAATCAGTATTTTCCTAAAGGGCTGTTATAGCTGTTGCTGTTGTTCTTTTGGCTTTAAAGGGTTACTGTCTGTCAGGCTACCAAACCCCCGCCTTGTCCAAGTCCTCAATCGCCACACCAAGTGACTATTAGAACTTCAAACAAGTCCTGGTCCTGGAAATGGCCTTGTGTCCATGTTTCCTCAGCAGAGACACCAGGAAACGTCAGAAGGCAAATCCAAACGCCCGCCCTGAAGGACTTCATACAGGGCAATCATGTCCCTGGGAGGATGGGTGACCTAACCCAACGTGATTTAAGAAGGAAACACAGCAGATCTAATAGATGGCCCCGATGCCCATCTTGAAGGAAAAGAGGTGGGGGACAAAGGGAGAGAAGGGGAAGAGAGCTCATGGCGCTTTACCTCAGCACCTGCATTTCCTGGGGGGAGTTCCGCACTTCGTCCTGGAGGCGAAGCCAGCGCAGACATGCCTTCAGCTCCTGCTGCTCCTGCGCCTCGTGGGGGGCCAGCTGCTCAGGGCCACAGACACACAAACACATGCGCACAGAACACAGTCACTGTTGTCCTCGTGCAGGGTCACAGCCGCCCAACAGAGCAGCTTGCTCAGTTTCAGGGTGAAAACACTGTGCCTGGCACTCCATCAGAAAAGTCTGAGGGGCAAGGGGTCTGGGAGGTCCTCACACGAAGACTCAGCCCCTCACTCTTCTGCCGGTGATGGCGCTGTGCCGGGTTGTCTGCCTCACACACCCGGGGGGCCCAGAAAAGGCAGGCTTCCGTAAAGGGTCATTTCCACTGAGTCCTTCCAGCCCTTTGCGGCTCTGTCTTGCTGCACAGGGTGGGGACTGGCCCCTCCATTTACCTCCTACTTTTCCCAGCCCTCGGTTTGGTTAAGGGCTGTTTACAGTGGAGCCTGCTAATGCGGTCCAGATGATTCTGTTTGCATATAACCCAAGTGTACTGCCTGGATTCACTCTGGGGGAGGGGGACGCCATCACACCCTGGCCTGCTGGCGAGAATGGGCCGCGGCCGCCGGGCTCATGAGGCCCCACGGCTCAAGCCTCTGTAAGGGAGGGCACTAGAACAGCCACCTGGGAGAGACATATCAGTCTCAACAAGCATTTCTGGAAATGAAAGATCCTTTAGAGTTGATTCAACAGGTATTTACCGAGTCTCTGCCAGACCCTGGGTCCATTACGGACAGAGTCTGTCAGAACACAGGCCATCAGAGTACAGCGGTGGTAGAGGTTAAGGAAGAGATGCTCTCTGGCCAGCCAGGTGAGTCAGAAGGCTTCCCTGAGTAGGTGGTGGGGCCTGTGTTGGTCCCCCCAAGGGAAGCAGGAGTCAGCCCAGGGAGGAGGAATTTCAGGAAGAAGGAAAGCATGTGTAAGGTTCAAGGGGCCTGGAAAGAGCGTGATGTGTTTAGAGGATGGTGAGGGGTATAGTCAGGCGGGGAGCAAGCTATTATCTCGGGAGAGACAGGTGCCAAGTAGCCAGCAGCAGGCAGATGAGCCACAGGTTCTGTGTTCCCTGTTGCTAGGGAACGAATCATGAGTGGAAAATTCATATGTTGAAGCCCTAACCTCGAATGTGACTGTATTTGGAGATGGGACCTTTAAGGGGGTAATTAAAATTGATGAGGTTATTATTGTGGTCCCTGGTCCAATAGGACGGGTGGCCTTACAAGAAAAGGAAGAGACACCAGAGCTCTCTATATGTGCACAGAGGAATGGCCACGGGAGAACACAGAGAGGAGGTGACCACCACCAAGCCAAGGGAAGAAGGTGTCACGGGAATCCAAGCCTGTCAGCACCTTGATCTTGGACTTCCAGCCTTCAGAACTAGGGGAAAACAAGTGTTGTTCAAGCCCGCCCGGTTTGTGGTATTATGTTACAGCAGCCTGAGCTAAGACTCCTGTGAAGGAGGTCAGACCTTACCCAGGTTGATGACAAGTTATGTGATGTAATCTTGCAATGAACTCAATTCCCTTCTCCCTATGGAACACCACTCTCTATCCTCGTTCAGCGGTTTCCCACTCCCTCACTTTGCCGTGTTCGCTACCATTCAGTGCTACGGAGCACAGTCTGTCTGGGCTGCCCAGTGTTGGATGTGCATCACTCCCTCTTCCCTGGAGAGGGAGTGACCAGGAGAGTCCTGTAAGCCAGCCCACACTCTCCCGCCCCGAAGAGCCCTTCTGTCCAGCTTGGAAGGTCTGTTGCAGACACTCATCAGAAACCAACAGCATCTCAGTTTCACCCTTCAAGGAAGGGGCTAGAGTGATCGACGTGCTCTGCAAAGGCTTCCAAACTTTGTGCTGGAATCCAGAATGGCCACTTGACTTCAGATCAAAGTGCTTTCACAACTTGAAGAGATACTGCCTATACCCTAAAGGATAGTGAGGTGGCTTGTCCCCTATGCCAGGCTAAGGGAAAAGGAGCAGCAGAGAGACCTCAATTCCTACTTTACCTTTGAGGCCCATGTCAGAAGTCACCTTCTCCCAAAAGACTTTCTGGATCTGCTCAGGCCTGAGCTCTCCCACCTTTGAACTCATTCAATATTTGGTATTTACCTCTCTCTCCCAACTTATTTTCTTCTTCCTTCTGCTGTATGCTTTTCTTATCTTCACAGTTAAACTCTGACCTCTTTCAGAGCAGGGCTGGGTCTCACTCATCCTTTTATCCCTACAGGTCTGGCGGGGAACAGACCCATGGAAGGTATGCAGCTATGGGATGAGGCCAGACCGGCTTCATGCCTCTATTAGTGAAGATGGCCATATTCAGGGCAGTGAGAAGAAAGACCGAAGCAATGAGACTCAGAACTGACCCTCTGGAGATGTGGGCAGGGGCCAAGGCGACGAGGAGTGCTTTTTGGGGAGATGGCAGGTAAAGGACAGAGAGATCATCGTTAGATGCCTGAAAAATACTCGGATTACCAAGAACAGCAGAAATCTGATTGTCTCAGGACAGAAGCATCCCAGAGAAGGGATGACGATAGGGTCTTGCTTATATTGGCCTATTTAACCTTTGCTTAGTGCCTATTGTGCATCAGTCAGGTGGTGGAAAATACGAAGAGAAAGAGGAGAAAAAGAGAACCGGCGTTTCCTGCACGAGCTCCATGTGTGATTCATAATTATCCCATTCGCTGCGCCAGTCTGCAAATTCTTACAAGTGTTTTTCCAAATGAGGAAACTGAGGGCCAGGGAGGCTATGTAAACCACCTAAACCTACAGAGCCAGTCAACAGCAGGGCTGGGATTCCCTGCCCAGTCCGACACCAAACCCCACCACCTTGCTTAAATCTGCCACATGGCCTCTCTTCACTGTGTGGCAGGGGAAACAGGTGCACATGCTGCCGGCCAAGGTGCGGAGAGGGGTGAGAGGGTGAGTAAAACTGCAGCTCCACTCTGGAAGAGGTCGCAGTCTACGTGAGGATGACAGGAGGGAGAAGGAAGAAGCGAGGCAAAAGAGGTAAGCACTAGATACCGTGGGAGTTCAAAGCTTCTAGAAGAGTAAGTATTGTGAGTGGAATGATCGGCCTGGGCTACCCGGAGAAGGTGACCTTGAGCTGGTTAGTGAGAAATAAACAGGATTTCAACAGGCAGGAGGAGCTTGAACAGAAGCATTCAGGTATGCACAAACTTGAGGATTTCAGAAAATGTTAACTAATTCAGCATGGAAAGGGTGGGGATGGCAGGGAAAAGACTGACCAAATATTAGGAACGGAAAAATAAGCAGGAGGCTGTTTAGCTGCCATATCCTCATTAGAACTGGCAGTCAGTTCTTTAAAGTAGAGGCTGTTTGTTTAGTTGGCATAGGATTTTTTAAATTACTAAATTTTATGTAAAAATCCAGATTTAGAACTTCCTTTTAAACAACCAGGAGTCCAGGCTCTACCACGCCCTCCTGCCAGCCCCGCCACCCGTGGTCCGAGCTCAGAGGAGACTGCCAGCTTGTCTCAGCCCTCGGCATGCCCTAACCTATGACACCAGCCACTTTATTCTTCATTACATGCCAGAAGACATCTGAGATTATGCCTCCTGATGTAAATTTTCATCTTATTATTAAAAAACAAACAAACAAACAAACAAACAACAAACTAGACACAAGTTGGTGGTGTCACCACAACCATAACCAGTGGTCATGCCACGGGATGACCTTCTATTCTAGTCTTTGTTCAAATGTCCACCATCAGAGGGGCCTTCTCATGGTGCCTTCTAAAACTGAGATCACCCCCGACTCTCTGTTCAGCCTCACTGGCCTTCACAGTGCTCACCACCGACGTGGTAGGGATGTGTTTGTCTGCTTTGCTGACCTCTCACCCATCCCTACAGGGAGAACACCCCGGCCCCGGTGGCCCAGCATCCAGCATAGTCCTAGCGCACAAGAAGCCCTCTGCTGATCTGTGGAATGTGAACAGATGCCTGTGAACAGACTATGACTCCGGGTCGGGAAATGCTTAGGGTCACCGTAAACCCACCTGCTGTGCTGCGGCCCAGAACACGTCTTCCAAGTGAGTGGCGAACCCTTCACTCAGCCACTCCTCCGTCCAGTCCCGGGCCCCGATGGCTAGGCCGAACCAGGCGTGAGCGATTTCATGGCATAGCCGGGTCCCACACAGATGGCTCGTTCCTGTCAAGACGCTCTGAGAGAGGAAGATGATGTGTGGGCTGTGGATAATGGGGGAGAAAACACACGGGAGTCTTGTTAGAGCCTGCCCTCGCGGCTGCCCCATGGGGCAGCTTTCTCAGCCCCGCGAGCCTGTTATTATCATGTGCATGCTAGATCATGACCGATCGGCTCACAGCTTAGATGCTTTCAGAAATAAATAAAGTGGCAGTTTATGTTTCTGGCAGCGGTTCAGGGGGCTGTTTGTGCCAAGCAGTCGTCTCCGTCATCCAACGGCTATTACCCGTAATCAGTAACCTGCACCCAAGTTTTATACCCAAGAAATGACAAGGCGATGGAAGCATTTACCCTGAAATCTGGACTGTAAAAGAAGAGCAGGTGTGAGAATGTGAAGCCCATACTGTCAGGAGAGTGATCAAAGAAGCCCCTTCAGCCAAAAATCCGGGTAGCTTACATGCAAATGGAGAAGTCATGCAGAAGGACAGGAAAAGCTGAGAAGAATAAGACCAAAATTTTCCATCGCAGACTGGGGCTGGCTACGGAGTGAACATGCTAACAGGTATCGCAGATGGGTGAGGTGTCCCAGAGACTCAGAGAAAGTCCAAGTCTCCATAAGGCAAAGCTTTCAAAGGTCTCATCTCTCTGTAGATGCTTATACACTCACATGACATAAGAAAATTTGGGCAGGGGGTAGGGTGAAGGTAACCCACCCAGGTGTGCAAACGGCCCCAGGGCTGGTACCAGCTGGAGAGATTTATCTAATCTCATTTTCCATACCTTGTTTTAAAGCCCCAAATACCACGATTAGAACTGCATAGAAGAAGTTGGAGAAAGGAAGGCTGAAAACAAGAAGCGGACAGAAAACCTTCTGTGCGTCCCCCTTCCACATTGCTCATTGATCTGGGACTTGTTTACAGTTTGTCTAAAGGAAGAATTTGCTCTTTAAAAAACAAAAAAAGCAAAACAAAAAAACCTCTCCTCTATCAATTGAACTCGAACAGTTGTAAAACCTCCCGAATTACGAAACCGCGCACCCTGGTTCCTTCCTTCAGAAGCCATTTGTTTGTTCTCACCTTGGCTCGGCACAAGCCAGGACCTTGCTTGGATCTGTCATCCGCCCCCACGGCCACCAGTAGAGAATGCCCCACCTGTACTTCCCTTGCACAACATCACCCATTCAGCTCCAAGGGCTCCCCTGAAATCACAGGAGCCATGTGTGCCAAAAGAGACAGCTTTCATGTGAAATAATAACAGGGCAGGCACGCAAATGAAAAGCGCCTGCCAGGCCCTCGGCAGTCCACCAGAAACCCCAGGAATTAAAAGTGCACTCGGGGCATTTAGGACACGGGAGAGGGAGGAGTACAGTAGTTCAGCGCACTCACTCAGAAAAGCGGGGGCAGCAGGAAAGAGGGGAGGACGGGAGGGAGCACTGGTGGAAGGAAGGCAGGTGGGGAGGAAGGACCAGAGAGACACAGGAGCTAACCTCCTTCTTACTGAGAAAGTCGCCCCACGGAGAAGACAAACTGCGAAACCTGGCATCTGCAAGTCAATGACCCTTTGCTCTGGCCTATGCAGCGCTACAAAGAAAAGCCACAGAAATGTACCAAGTAAATAACATTCCAGACATACTGCTGGCAGCACTTCACCCTTTTTGGCTAAAACAAAACAGAAGTAACTGCAGGCCTTGTAAACAGGCTCCAAGCAGAGCCTGCCTGCGGCCGAAGGGTCTCCAGGCCAGAGACACAGACGGTGTGCACCCAGTGACAGGGACTGGAGGGCTGACCCGTCCGCTCAACCCGGGGAGGTTACACAAGCTGATGGCTGAAATCACAGCCAGACTGATCACCAAGAGAAAGCCTCCTGTGTCCGCGGTGACTGCTCTCTGTTCTGTCCCAGAGTGGAAACCTAGCCAAGGCCCATTTATGCAAATATCAAAGTCTAGAGAGCCTGAAGGAATGCACGAAAGCAGCTGCGTGGTGGTGGTGGGGGGGGGGGGTGGCTGTGCATTTTCCTGCCCTTTAATCTTTTCCCTCCAACGGCCTTTGTTGTCTCCATCAGACCTCCTTCCCCACCTGCCTGGACGCCACCAGGTCCCGGGCCCCAGTGCGTCTTGGCTGTGCTCAGGATGGACCCACGTGGCTGGAATCCTATACTCCCACTTCCCATCCCCAGCCCCATCTTTCTAGCGGGGAATAACTGTACCTCCTACTGTCTTCTGAGAAAGATCAAAGCTGAAATGTCCTCCTGGGTCGGAAGGAAGGGCGTTTCACTTGATATAAGGGACCCTATTATCAGTGGAAAACACGACCTTCTCCCTGAAAAGCAATTTTCCAGTTGAGAACCAGACCCTAAATCCTCCTTCAGTGGAGTCCGCCCTCTGAGGCTGGATTTTACCTGTGGGCTACTCTGGGGTCGTATTTCCCTATAAAGGAAATGGCTTCCTTCTTAAGACTAAATTAAAAACATGGAGTCAGGTTTTGATAACCGTTCTCGAGGGCTATTAACAAAATTCTGACATAAAAGAACCAATAGAATTTATTTTCAAGGAGAATTTCCTCCTCTCCTTTCGACCCTAAAAGTCAGAATTTCTCCTGTCAAGTAGGATTTTTTACACTGCCTTTTTTCAACAGTGAGTGGGGAAAAGGATAATGCTCTTAAGCTCATTTCAAGGAGTAATATTAAATATTCCTTTACGAATAGATAATCTATTTTCTGCCCACCTTCAAGATAGAATGGATGTTTAGAATTTTCTACTTCTACCTTAACCTTGATTTATAAGTTTCACCCCTGGTTTCCTCACACATTCTCGAGTTCTCAGAGCCTTATTCATGGTCCTAATCAGCCAGCAGGTCATCCGTCTTCACTCTGACAAGACCCATTGGAAAACGGGTTTTCTTGTTTCCCCTGAAAGGGCCTGTGTCGGCTGCCTCTACAAATGTCAGATTGTCGATTCATCATTGCAGAGGACAGAAGATAATCACTTCAATGATATCTTCATCCTAAAAACAGGTTTCTTTTTTTTAAATTCACAGAATTTATCACTTTACCCAAATAAGAGATGGACTTTCAACTCTCAGAAAGCACCAGCCCCCGGAGTTGTATTCTCCATCATAAATTCCCTTTTGCTACAAGTGGTCGAGGAGGACAGTGGGACAGAGGAGGACATGTGTTCTCATTCTTTCCCAGGAGATCACCAACAGGGCTGCTCCTTCCAGAGGAGTACATGTGGTGTTGGATGTCTGTTGCCTCGCCCCTCGAGATTAAAAAATACCATTTCTGGCCTGAAAACAGCTTCTCAAGACTGTTCCTAAAGCTACCTCCCCACCCAGATTAGAAGGCTGTATCTGTTAATTTGAAACATGCTTCTAGCAGAGGAGGAAGGAGTGCCTTCATTACTCTCAAGAGCCCCTCCAATCCTTCGGGAGGAATTCAATTTGGAGCGGAAATGGGGAATTTCATCAGATCTTAAGCAGGGGCTGTTCTGTGATTTATTTCAGCTTTGTCCAAGGAGATGCGACCAGCGCGGCCCATCCTGCTGCCCAGGGAGAGATCCAGCACTTACCGATTCCAGCTCCGTGTTGCTGCCTTGGCCTGTGGGAGGACCAGCAGGACAGGAACCGGCTTTTGGTTGAGGACAAAAAGAGTCCCAGGCCACCCCTCCCATGATACTGGAGCTGATCCCAATTTCCCTGGGGAGTGCAGATTCACTTTTTGTACAGATCCCTGGGAAGTGCATCCAGGAAACCGACTTTTACGCTCCTCAAGCTTGAACTTCTTAGTGATTCAAACTTTCTCACAATCTCAACAATACGTGGACTTCCATATCCCATTATGGAGAGGAAGGATGAACCAGGAAACAAGGGGAACAGGGGCTCCTTTCCACCCCTTGCCCAGAGTCAAACTGGAGAGCTTAAAGTGTCTCCTGATCCCGTGAAAAGCAACTTTTGCTTGCATGACTTAATTACTTGCTCATCTAATTTGGAAAATTCAAAGTAGGACTCAGGGTAGCCTGGGGCAATTGGCAAGGGAGGACAAATCTAGGTACCACTCCTTAAGATTCAGAATGGGTTTTCTCTTCTTAAGCTGTGATGTGATACGTGCCAAGCACTTCAACCTATGTGTTTACAAACCAAAATGCTCAACTTGGGGCCCCTCTTCTCTGCAGTGAATTCCTGTAGTCTCCCACTCCTACATCAGCCTAATGTAGGGGATGCATCTGTGGTCCCAAAGGCAAAGGGGCACCCAGATGACCTCGAGAGCCTCTGCTCCCTCTTGGCTCTGAGACCGCTCAGTAGGAACTAGTTTCATTCCATTTGCCCCATCTGGCATCCCACTGGGGCCGCACAAGGTTGTCTTCAAACTGGAGCTACGTAAGATGAGGGAATGTTCTTTTGGGGACAGGGACTTTCAGGAGTTTGAGGTAGAAACCAGCTCTAAAAACTTGGAAGAAAACTCACTATATCTAATCAACAGTGGGATCTAGGTTTGAAAGAAAAGGGTAGCATTAAGTATAAGTTTTCCTTTAAAAATTCTGAATGGCAAATAGGCAGTAAAACATCGACTCATTTACCTAAATGGATTTTGGCTGAAACTGCCAAGATAAACCGAGCAGAGAGTGACTAAGAGAACGCCCAGGGCCACATTCCGGAGATTTCTACCAAAAAAAACGCACTCTCCTTCTAAAGATTCCTATCACTTGAGCATTTGCTGGGTTTGAGGCACAGTCTGTTACACACATCATCCCATTTGACCTACCTCATGACCTCAGGAGATAGATTTTATTATCATCATTTTACAGATTATAGAAGTGAGGTAGAGAAAGGTGAAGTGACTAGCTCAAGGTCACATAGCTGGCAAGTAATGGAGTTTTTCTACTCATACGGTCTTGACGCTGAAGCCTTACTCTGATCCACTGGCCCAGGTCATTGTGTTTAGACCTGTAATTTCTGGGCTCCCATCCTTCTGTGCCAGCTCAAGTCCAGTGATGCAATGAGGCCCTTGTTGGAACTACATCTTCACGGTCCACCCAAAGGGAAGCCACCAGCCATGCCCTGGGACCTCTGTTCCCTATATCTATGTCAGAGCCAGACTGGCCTAAGGTTACCAGACCTTTTGATCACAGAGCTTCAGCCTCTTCCTTGAGGGAAGTAGAGTGATGATGGAAAGGACAGGGCACAAAGCAAGGGAAACCTCATTACTCCACTTCTGATGTCCTCAAAGACCTAAATTCCTGAAGTAACACCTCATTCTCCCAAACTCTGTCCTAGGCCAGGAGTTCCTCAGGAAACACTTCAAGGGGATGCTTAGATAGACAAGCAGGTGCAAAGGTGCTGAAGCTATTCCCCAGGAGTTTAAGAAGAGCAACAAACCAGACTTTCCCTGGCCTACATCTCCCACCCATTTTTACTAAAGCCGAACGTTTCTTTTTCCTAAAAAGACATTATTTTTTAGAGCCGTGTTAGGTTTACAGCAGAACTAGCAGAGGATACAGAGAGTTCCTATACACTCCCTCTACCCAAACATTTCTAACCTCCCCTACTATCAACATGCCCCACCAAAATGGCGCATTTGTTACTGCAATTGATGAACTTACACTGATGCATCATTATCACAGTCTATAGTTTACATTGAGGATCACTGTTGGTGTGCTATATTCTATTGGTTTGGACTAATGAATGAACGTGAACGCCATTACAGTATCACACAGCACAGGGAGTAGTTTCACTGCCCTGAACAATCACCTGATTTTTTTTTTTTTCCAAGAAGAGATGGTTTAAAGCAGATCACAAACTCAAAGGTTGACAGGAGTCAAGAACATAATAAAATGAGGGATGTGGGAGATGGGGGAAGTGGATAAAAAGATGAGGGAAGTAGACAAGGAGATGAGGAAACAGAAGAAGGAAAAGGGGAGCAGGAAATAAACAAGGAGAGGGAAAAGGAACCATGGGGATGAGGGAAACAGACAAGGAGAGGAGGAAAAATACAAGAAGAGGGGGAAACTCAAGGAGGGGGGAAATAGACAAGGAGAAGGAAAAGGAGTCAAGGAGATGGGGAAGGAGATAAGGAGGGGGAAGGAGACAAGGAGGTGGTGCGGAAGGAGATAAGGAGAAGCGGAAAGGGACACGGAAATGGGGAAGGGGACAGGGAGAGGTGGGAAACAGAGAACACAAAGAAAGCAGATAACAAAAGGAAGGAGGAAGTAGACAACAAGTTGGGAGGTGAATAACAAGATGAAGGAAGTAGATTAGGGAGTGATAAGGATGTAGGGCAACAGGTAACTATAACGGAAGTAGAAAACAATAGAGGGGAAATATGCAGCAATTTTTATAAACACCATGTCAAAACCAACCAACCTATGGACAGGGGCTACAATTTTCTCATCTCTGGTTTAAAGCAGTTATCGTACGGAAGAAGCTTATGCTTTCATTGCGCACGGAGGCGGTAATGACTGAGATCTGCATCCTACCAGGGTTCAGGATGGATGCTCATGGAAAATGGGGAAATGCTCAAAAGCTGAGCACAGATGACAGCTAGGAGAGAGGGGGCTCCTAGTGAGGCACAAGGAGGGAAGAAGGGGTAGCACTCAGTGACACCGAAACATTTTTGCCTGCTTCATAATTTGGTTTAGCATTGACCTCAGGCCTATTGCTAATGGGGAAAATAATAGCACGGCAGCGACAAAACAGAGACCACTTCTGACTCAAGAAAACAGAGGCCATTTTTGGCAGAGTACTTCGCTATCAAAAAGCAGAGCAGTGGACACTGCCCTTCCACCCTGCCGGGCAAATCGCCCATTGCGAATGCTATCTAGACCTCAGCCCTGCGTGCTAAATGCGGGCAGCACTAGCACCCCGTTATTAAGAATTGGCTACCTCTAGCTCGGGCCACCCAGCCTGAGGATGGTGGCAGTATTGGTATCTAGTGGTTCAGCTCCTTTAAAAAGTGAAATAAAGCTACAAGTGGATGTCTCAGGTTTTAAAGCTAAGGAATCAGAGGCTAGTATTCGAACAATCCAACTGTATTTGGACTTCTTCCCTTCTGAGTCGTAGCATGCACCTAAGCGGTCTCTGCTTTCTGACAGAGGAGAACACAGAGACAACTTTTTTTGAAGTTACCAAACACGGGGTTTTGGACACCATGGACCCACCCATATCAAAACTATAAGAACAGTATTTACCGCAGCCAAACATGTCTTTTGAATCACAAAATTAGTTAAGAACCGAGAGCTGTGCACTTTCTGCAGGATCTGGAGAACTCTTCTGGTAAGTAATTACCAATGAAAACACGCTGGCAGCCTCCACTGGAGCACACGGATGACAAAATGTGATTCCCTCCACTCCCTCATCCCCCTCCTGCTGCCGTCCTCCCCACCAGGGTGATGTTGTTTGTTCCCATAAAAGAGCTAATAAAATTAGCTTTCCCTGTGATACAGGGGAAATCTTTATTTAATAAAATAACGCATTTTGCTCCATTCCCAGAACAGCAACAAAATGGCGCGCCTGAGAACCATAATAGCTCATCCGGTTGGTTTTCGCTGTGCAGATAAGTCTGTCATTTGTGGCCATGTGGAAGGATGGGAAGCTGCTTCCTGAAGGAACATGTTCAGGCGGCTTGCACAACCCTCGGTAAGAAGTGTGTGGTGACGGGTTTCCTTTGAAATACGGTGTGAACACTCTTTAGGTCCACAAATCATGTCTTCCCGTGTTCCTTGTCTAGAAAAAGAAAAGGTGGGGATTTCCCAAAGAACACACAGAAATGTTAACTGGTGGGTGGTGGGGGTGGGGAGGTCACCCGTTGCTTCCACAACCGAGAGGCACTCTGGGAATCTGAAATCTCAAGATGTGGTCAGAAAGATATCTAAGTACTGTGCCGGGAGCGGCTGAGAGCACACGCGAGGCAGAAAGGCGGGTCTGGACGGCCAGAGGCCCAGGCACGGCAGGGCACCGCAGACTGACGGAGTGAGTCCTGAAGCAGATGTTCATGCAGATGACAGGGTCCTCCTGCTAGACAGCCACACTGTCAGCTAGCTTTCAAAGCCAAGCTGCCTTGGGGCATGGCTTAACAGAATCAGATCTCTAACTGAACCAAAGGTAGATCTAGGAAGACAGAATGAGAGGAAGCAGAGTTCAGGTTGTCTCTAATGGTTGGTCCGATGGTGGTGAAAAAGGAGGTGGGGGGAGGGAAGAAGAGGAAAAACAAACTATTAACGATGCCAATAAACTCTTAAGACATGCTTACTCTCTCCCAGGCACCATTCTGCTTACTCCACCTTCACTAAGCCATTCAGTTCTAACAACAAGGTCACGATGGGCACAGTATTGTTATTATCATCAACCCCATTTTATACACAAATAAACTAAGCCACAGAAGTCACATCGCTTGTCCAAAGATCCCACGGTTAATCCGCGACGAAGCGGATTCAAACACAGGCAGCCTGGCTCATCTGTGTGTTTCGCTTGTTCAATATCAGTGGGCTTCAGAATCACTTAGAGGCGGGGTTGCTAGATAAATACAGGACACCCAGTTAAATCCGGATTTCACATAAAAAATGAATAACTTCTTAGTGTATGTCCTATCCCATGCAATACGTGCTAAACCTGGCAACCTTACCTGGAGGGCTTGTTAGAACAGATCACTGGGCCCCCACCTGCAGAGTTGGGTCAGAGGCTGCAGCTGATTAGCAGCTGGCCCTTTCAGAGGGGGCCCCAGGCCCTCAGACTCCATCTCCCCCCCAACTTTCTGTTTCCTCACCACTGGCTCAGTCCACTTATCAGGTGTGTTTTCTTCTCCTCCTTTCTTATTAGCAGGATTAAGAGAAAAGCAATATATTTCTTTTTATAAAGATTTGATTTATTTGACAAAGAGACATCGAAAGAGGGAACACAAGCAGGGGGAGTGGGAGAGAGAGAAGCAGGCTCCCCACAGAGCAGAGAGCCCGACGTGAGGCTTGATCTGAGGACCCTAGGGTCATGACCTGAGCAAAAGGCAGATGCTTAACGACTGAGCCACCCAGGGGTCCCGCAAAATATTTCTCCTACCCGTGTCTCCATTAAAAGTGGGCAGAGAAGACCAAGTGTTCTAAGAGATGCTCTGCCATGCACCTCATTTAAATTTGCTGCCTGACTCCTTAGAAGCATGTGGACTTAATCTCTTATTTAGTTTTCCTTATGAAAAATTCTATCAACCTGGTTCATGTCTAGAAAACAGTTTAGCAAACTCTTGCTCCACGGAGGCGCCAAAGTCAAAACCAAATTTCAGCCTCTCTCAAGTCAGTCACTACAAATTCCATACTACTAAGCATGGCATTAATTAGGTTTATTGTATTTTTGAAATCCAAACACAGTTTCAATTATTACTAGTCACTAATGGCTTATAATGAAGGCAGAGCTTGTTAGCTAAGCAAACAGCTGGCATGTTTGTTGAAAGTGTAAATAGAAGGGAAATTCGTGAATTAAGTGAATGAATTCGCTGATTGTTCTGGCTAGGCTGTCAAGAAGCATTCAGCTGCCAAAACATATATCACCACCTTTGCTGAAAGGATTAGCCTGCCTGAGTTATCTTTATCCGGTCAGAGATCTTCTTAGTGGTCGCTTACAAAGTCAATGTCTCTCTGAATTTTTGAAGTACTCATCTGCATCAATAAATGCCATTAAGGATAAGGGATCACCTGGCTAGGGGGGGGTGTTCATAAATAACTTTGCCTTTAAGAACAATAGCCATATCCCCTCATCTTTATTTGACTCCACAAATAGACAAACAGACTAACACAGCATGCCTAAGGATATAAAGGGACAATATGTCTCATATTTTCCAGGGTGGTCCTAGAAAGTATGGGGCAGATGGTCATTCTCAGACATACTGAACTTAACAGCATTTCCCTTTAAAAGGTAATAAACTACACCAGAAACAAAAGAATAAACAAATAAAAGGTTTCCCTCTCCAGTCTCCTGATTTTTAACTATGCTTTTTGTTTAAAATTCCTAGTCTTTCCCTTTCTTCTTACCAAATGGAAGTTCTCTGTTTACTGGATATCTATAGTTAATTCCCATTTCTCTCTGATGTGTTCACCATGCTGGAAGTGTAGGGGAGGGTCACAAGAGTTCCTCTCCTAAGTAATTCTTGGTGCCCATGGGCCCATTCCTGGGCGGTTGCCTTCTGGTCTCGTGAAAAGACACCTGGATCTGTTCGTAGTATGTTTAGCTGCAAGCAACAGAAAAGACAACGCAGGCTGGCAAACGCCTATAACAAGACCCCCGGAAGAGGGTGGTTTCTGGGGTTGGCTCAGTGACTCAGCCATGCCATCACAGCTCTGGGTCTTTCTATCATCCCACTCTGCCAGCCGTTCTTACTGTGTTCACTCTCATCTTCAGGCCTGCCACCTCTTGGTCCCAAGTTGGTTACCACAGCTCCAGGAACCACTTTCATGTTTAACATAGAACATAAAAGTGGGAGAAAAGGGGTGCTGTGCCAGCAATATCTATCCCTTTAATCAAGAAAGCAAAATGTGCCCTAGAAAGTATACAGCAGACTCCCTCTCACTGGTTACCCCAAGCTGTAAGGCAGCACTGGGAAGAGGCTCTTTGGCTTTATCTGATCCCAAGGCCGAGCGAGGCAGCTGGAAGATGGGGGTTCTTGTGGGTGTAGGGCTGGCTACAACATCTTTGCACAACCCTCCGTCTCAGAGATGTTAGAGAGCTATTCCTTGCATCCCTTAGAACACAAATTCTTTCAGAAGAAACAATGCACTAAGAATTCACATGGAAGTTTTAGTAATGTATTTCATATTTTTCTAGCTGGAGGCAATTTGAAGATGGGGACTTATAGGATGGGCAAGCTGATGTCCTTCAAGGACACAGTCTACCTATTTCTCAACTTAACATGATGCTGGCTGACATTTGGACTTTTGTTTTACCTTCTTGGCCTCCAGGAAAAAGCTAAAGGCAATGCTGTTATGTTATGGTGGTTTTTAAGAACTCAGGCTTTGGGGACAGAGTCCTGCATTTGACTCGTGGCTCTCCCAATAACAACTGCATTGGTGTTTAATAGTGCTGCTCTAACAAATGACTACAAATGCAGTGCCTTAAAACGACACAAATCTGTCATTTCACAGTTCTGCAGGTCAGAAGTTTGACACCAGTCTCACTGCTTTTAGAAGTCAGGACACGGGGTCTCGTGTGTATCAGGTGGGAGGTGACCGGAAAGGGGCAGAAAGGGGGTCTTCTGCGGCATAGGTCACATTTTCTTTCTTTCTTTCTTTCTTTCTTTCTTTCTTTCTTTCTTTCTTTCTTTCTTTCTTTCTTTCTTCTTCTTCTTTTCTCCTTTTTTTCTTTTTTAAAGATTTTATTTATTTGACAAAGAGAGACACAGCGAGAGAGGGAGCATAAGCAGGGGGAGTGGGAGAGGGAGAAGCAGGCTTCCCACTGAGCAGGGAGCCTGATGCAGGGCAATCCCAGGACTCTAGGATCATGCCCTGAGCCCAAGGCAGATGCTTAACGACCAAGCCACCCAGGCGCCCCCACATTCTCCTTCTTGATCAGGGTGCTAGTTATAAAGGTATATTCAATTTATGAACATTCAACAAAGCTGTACACTTGTGTACTCTTCTGCAAGGTAGTGTACTTCAGTGAAAAGTTAAAAAAGAGAGAGACAAACAAGCATGTTGGGAGGTGGTCATTTTCTTCTTGGAAAAATTAAGGCAAAGATTCAGCCAGAGCCCCATTGGAAGGGACAGGAAGGAGACCAGAGATAGGGCAGCCTTTCCTTAGTCCCTAAAGCTGAGTGTACTCCAGGCCAGTTTCCAACACTAATTACGTGCGTATTTGAAATTTTAAATCTCTTGAGGAAAAGGTGTTTTTTTTTTTTTTTTTTTTTTTAATTTCTTTTGCCTTAGAGTCACATTTCTGTTGCAAGTGAAAGGTACCTTGTACCCTCCAGACACCTGTAAAAACAGAACTGATATTGTCATATATCCATGCTGGCTTCATTTTCCTTCAGACACAGTGGAAAACATGCCACTATAACAAACCCCCTTTCCATCCTGGCCAGCTGGAAAATTACGTTATGACTGAAATGACATCATACAACTATGACACTGAGCCAGCGGCAGCTCTGAGAAATCTGGGTGAGGCAGTGACAGCATGGGCAGAACGCCACTCGGCAATGAATCCCACCTTTTATTAGCAAATGGCTTTTTTATTGCCATGACATTTCAAAAATGAAACTGTGGCAGCCACATTGTTGGAGGCCATTGATCACTTAACGTCCCTTATCGCTGAAACTAACCATGTTGGTCCAACAAGATGAGACAGGGAGGAGGAGAAAGCTTGTTTTACCTTTTTTTTTTTTTTTTTTTTTTTTAAATTTCTTTTCACTGTTCCAGAATTCATTGCTTATGTACCACACCCAGTGCTCTATGCAGTATGTGCCCTCCAGAATACCCACCACCAGGCTCACCCAACCCCTCACCCCGCCTCCCCTCCAAAATCCTCAGATTGTTTTTCAGAGTCCACAGTCTCTCATGGTTTGTCTCCCTCTCTGATTTCCCCCAACACCTTTCTCCTCTCCATCTCCCCATGTCCTCCGTGTTATTTCTTATGCTCCACAAATAAGTGAAACCATATGATAATTGACTCTCTCTGCTTGACTTATTTCACTCAGCATAATCTCTTCCAGTTGATACAAACATTGGGTATTCATACTTTATGATGGAGGCATAATACTCCATTGTATATATGGGCCATATCTTCCTTAGCCATTCGTCTGTTGAAGGGCATCTTGGTTCTTTCCACAGTTTGGTGACCATGGCCACTGCTGCTATAAACATTGGGGTACAGATGGCCCTTCTTTTCACTACATCTGTATCTTTGGGGTAAATAGTGCAATTGCAGGGTCATAGTGTAGCTCTATTTTTAATTTCTTAAGGAATCTCCACACTGTTTCCCAAGTGGCTGTACCAACTTGCATTCCCACCAATAGTGTAAGAGGGTTCCCCTTTCTCCATATCCTCTCCAACACACGTTGTTTCCTGTCTTGGTAATTTTAGCCATTCTAACTGGTGTAAGGTGGTATTTCAATGTGGTTTTGATTTGAATATCCCTGATGGCTAGTGGTGATGAACATTTTTTCATGTGTCTGTTAGCCATTTGTATGTCTTCATTGGAGAAGTGTCTGTTCATGTCTTCTGCCCATTTTTTGACATGATTATCTGTTTTATGTATGTTGAGTTTGAGGAGTTCTTTATAGATCCTTGACATTGGCCACAGCAACTTCTTTCAAGATATGTCTTCAAAGGCAAAGGAAACAAAAGCAAAAATGAACTTTTGGGAGTTCATCAAGATCAAAAGCTTCTGCACAGCAAAGGAAACAGTCAACAAAACAAAGAGGCAACCCAGAGAATGGGAGAAGATATTCACAGATGACACTACAGACAAAGGGCTGATATCCAGGATCTATAAAGAACTCCTCAAACTCAACACACATAAAATGGAAAGCTTGTTTTAAAGAACTAGTTCCAAAGGCAGAAAACCAGGGCCTGGGGCTAGGGCAGTGGCACCTCCTGGGGGATGGGGGTGGGTTAACCGTCCCTCTACTACTATCAGTTGTTTCTAAAGGGGCCTCAAGTGGTAGTAGTCATAATAATAGCATAAGCAGTAGTAGTAATAATAGCATCTACAATAATGTTCTTTGATGTAGAATACTGACGTCCTCTAAGCAAAATCCAGCATGCTGATTAAGCAAATACAATAGGACAAGGCCCTGACTCTCCTCCATCTTTTCCACTTTTGGGATGACCCATATGAAACTGCTGATACTTAAGCATTTTCGACACCCCAAAATGGGCAATCTCATATGGCTCGTCCTATAGACGACTCAAGATCCTTCTCTGCAGAGAGGTCGGGAGCTGCCACAAGATCTTTGAAAATTTCCATACTTCTTAAACAGCAGAGAATTAGAAACACCACACTGGAAGTGCCGAAGATAGGTCCGGGGCAAATGACAGTGTGTTGTCCTCAGAAAGTGGTGCTCCTGATCAGTGCCCCCCTACACTGCCCGCATCCTGGCATGCGCCAGCTCAGTGTGCAGCCAGGTGTTTCAGGTCAGGAATAGATCCTGAAGTCAAAAGCAGCAGAAGGAGTGGCCAGAGCAGGGAGACTGGAGGGAGGCCGAGCTGATGTGCAGCTGACGTGCCGCATAGCTTGTGACCACCTAAGACCCATGTCTGCACCTGCAAGCCAGAGGGAATGAGCCTAGAACATCACAGCAGAGAAGCTGGAACCCCAGTCGGATGGTGTGATTTCAGCAACCCAGCCTCGCATAGATGCCGGACCCTTCCATAACAGAGTCAACCCCCATTAGACTCGGGTACTATATGGTCCCAGGGCCCAGAGGGAGATAACAGCCACTGCCCGCAAGAGGAACATGCATGCCACATATGTTTAGCCAGCTGCCAGGAAGGGCGCAGGGAAAGAGAACGGGTTCATTTTTGATGGAGTATTAGAGGTGAGGAGGAAAGATGAGCGTAGGGAGCTCTGTCAAGGAAAAGAAATTAGCCCATGGGGATTGGGAGTGGGGTAGGCTAAGAAGAGAGGATCTTGGGCAGGGACATGGGGTTCAAAGGCCTATGTAGAATCTGGCTTATAGGGGGGAGATGGGCTGGGCCACGGAGATAAGTTAATACCAAAGTGGGTTAGGTAAGAGACTGGTTCTGGAATCCCTGGACAATACATCCAAAAGGGATCTTAGAGGCTCACGCCTCCTCATTCTACATATGAGAAAACAAAGACCCAGAGAGCTAGCTCATTCATTCCCCGTTTTGGGAGCTGCCTCTGTGCCACAGCAAATTCACATCAGACCCAGGTCTGACAGACATTTTGTTCAAAACCGTTTCACGAAATCTCAGTCACAGCAGAACCAGCACAGGCCCCATGCCTAAAACTGGTGGCTGAGGCAAAGCTAGGAGCTCGTGGCGACTGAGGGCAGAAATCCCTGTATGCCATACTCCGCAGCCATGGCCACGGCCACAAAATGCTTCTGAGATGAACATTACGCCGTAACAGCAGCTGCTTACTGGGATGCTCCCTCTGGTAAGATCTGGCCTTTTCTCCCACTGACAGAGGGCTACCCCAAAAGAGAGCTTCAACCACATTACCCGTTTTTTTCCCCCATCGTTCACCGGTTTCACATGGGAGGAAAATAACAAAGCAGAGAAAGAACATTCCATACTATTTCTAAGTAGAAAAAGTGTCACATCTTCAGTGCATCACTCTAACAGTATACCTGACTGTTTTAGAATTTTCTCTCTTGTTCTTTCATTCATTTTTTTTTTTTAAGGCTCTGCAAATTGACCTTTGAGTTGAACACATCTCTGGAAAGAAAGCCTGGCATAAAGAAAAACTGGGTTATGCGGGAGCGTCAATGCAGGTAACCTTAACTACAGTGTTTGCAAAAGCAAACACTGTAATGTATGAAATAAAATATTAATAGCCATTACCTCAGTCCTTCTGAGAACAGACCTGACTCACAGCATCCGTGTGGCGTGATCTCCACACATGTGCCTCACCGTGAACACTGCTCACGTTACCAGGCCATAGAAGCCTCAAAGCAGGCGAGACCAAGTCAAGTGTGTGTTTTTATTCCATAATGTCATGGGCAACGCTGCTTATTTTGGCGACCGAGTTCAGTTCTGGATTTACCACCTTGTGCACATTTAAGACGAATCACCTAAACACATACTAGGAGGGTTGGCAAAATTATTTTCAGCTTAAAAAGGAAAATACTGGAAGAAGATGAACATCTCTAGGTTATTTATCAGTGGCTGGAGACGCAGTCACTCGGCTGAACTCTCTGACATCTGAAAGCACCAAAAGGGCAAAGTATTTGTGTTAACAGATATACTTCTAAGGCCTCAGAGTTACGAGTTGCAAATGAACATAATGCAATTTTTAAATTCCACATGCACGGTGTTAACTATGGCAAAGACCTGTAGCTTCTCAGGGGCTTAGGGTAGGTCTGGTTTCTCCTTTTCTCCCTCTGTCCACTCTCTTCTTCTTCAAGTGCCTTGACTTGTACCAGCACATGGGAAAAACACCACAAATGTGAGTCCCTCCTTCTTACGCTCTCTCTTAGACTGCTAAGTGCTTTCAAGTCTGTGTTTAGAATTGATTCTTCAAATCCCCCCTGAGATAGTATAAAGGGAACAGTCCGCTTGTATTGGCAGGGGGCCCGGAGGAGAGGATGGCTAATTTACTCCTCCAGACGGGATGCTGGCACAGTCCGTGGCTGGACCGAAACTAGCTCTTCTGGCCACAGCTTAGCGGCGGGGCTCCCGAGCTAAACTGCTTCTTTAGGTGGCCTGCCACACCGAGGTGTGTTCTTTAAATCTGTGCAAATAAATTTGGTGTGGTTGGAGAGGTGGAAGCGGACGGGAACCCACCCACAGGCAAATGACGTCAAAAAGCCAGGGGGAAACATTGGGCTTCTCTGTTCTCCAGAAGCTTCTGCTATGTTAAGCAACCTGAGAAGGAAGCTGACTTTCCATTAAAAACCAGCCGCTTTGGCAGTTGTTAGAGACAGCCTGGGGTCTTATACTTCCCCTCTCAGGAAAAGTGGGGAAAATAATTTCCATAAGTTGGAAAGGAAGAGGCCTGGAGTTCAAAGAGTTTCAGAGCTGGAAAGGCACTTAATGGTCATTCGGTGTAACCACCACTTCCAAACAGCAAGAAAGGAAACTGAGGCTCCGAATAGGCTACGGACTGCGTCTCGGTCCCTGACTGGCCAGGGTAGCTCACTTTCTAGACCGACACAGAGCCTACACCTTTATCAGCAGCTTGAAGGAGAAAATACCTTGCATTCTAGTTTGCAGAGGGGTTATTACAACGGAGGTCCATGGTTGGCCAAAAGAAGAGATGTCTTGTCCACTGATGCTCTGAGGCCCAAGATCCTGCTAGGGAGGAAGCCCTGGAGAGGCTGGGATGTGTGTTTGTGTGTGTGTGTGTGTGTGTGTGTGTGTGTGTGTAAGGGGCACATAATAGGCCCTTCCCCCTACACCTTTGCCCATAACAACCTGATGCGTAGGGTCAAACGCACTTTGCAGCTGACCCTGCCCCCTGGGACTCTGGGAAACCACACTGCTCGAGGGCCTGGGGCCAACCACTAGATTTCTCAGATCTTCAGCTTTCTCCTTTGCAGAGAGAACCCCGAGGTGACAGCGAAGGGACAACTGAGAAGCAGCATGCAGAAGTCACCCAGCAGGGTTGTCTACACGTTCCACACGTGGCTGCAGGTTCAGCTCTTAAATCACTCATATATCAGAGTGATTTACGTCACTCACAAATGTGTTTGTATTTCCTTCAGTAAATTAAGTCTCCTATCGGTGACCTCCCAAAAGAGAAATTCTTCAATTAATAAATAGTAATACCCTTATAACTTTAAAAGGCCCTTCACATCCAGCTGTTCTTTCTCTTTTTAACTGAACCTCAACAGCTTTTTGAGGGCTGTGGATTTTTTTCCCCGTTCGGGTGAGAAAATGAAGACTCAGAAAGAGGGAAAGACAGAGCTGGGCCATCAAGCTCATGTGTAGCTGGCTTGCATTCCAGCCCCTCTTCAAATGGGACTCTGGACACATGCACAGCAGGGCCAGCTTCGGTTCCATGGTTCACAAAGTGAATTCATTCTGAGAACATAAATTCTTGGTACAAGACTTGGTTGGACAAAAAGGACACAGAGGGTAGATACTGGAGCTGAACCATCCATTCATTCAGCAGACGTTTACTGAGAGCCTGCTAAGTGCCAGGCTTCTGTGCTTGGTGCACGGGATACATTCACAAACAAAAGGGGCAGAGACTAAGGTGGTCGGAGAGATCACAGTCTAGCAGGGGGCAACATGCTGGAAGTTCAACTCCACTTCTGTGCTCAGTTATTCACTTCTCTCCCTCTCTTGGTTCCTGTGTTTTTGTTTACGAATTCAGATCTGCACATCCTCCCCCCACCCCCAACCTACTTGGTGCTCTGCTCACTCAAGGGCTTCTGCAGCCCTTCCCTCCCGGGCTCTGATCTCTACTCCCCGCTGAAATGACAGGGGTGATGGATGGTTTTGCACAGTGTCTGACTGAGTTAGTCTGAGTGTTGGCAGTTGTTAGTGATGGGCGTTATTATCTGATCCTTGATAGATTTCATTATGTGTAGCTTTCTATCATGGTGTTTACTGGAAGCGTGTGTGTGTGCGTGTGTGCCTGTGTGTGCGCATGTGCACATGTGTGTGCATGTGTGTATGTGTGCTTCCCAGAATATACTTTACGATAGGTTTTAAGACGGTTGGGGCAAAAGAGTGAGGTGAGCAACTTTCCAATAAGTGCTCAATGACATGTAGAGGGAAGGTACATTTGAATGACAAGGCTATCCCCATAAATATAATGATAGGCAAGAAATGACAGAACATATATTTTTACTGTTTTGATTAAATTAGACTTTGAAATTAAATTTTTGTCTTTTTTTCTTTTCTGTATGTAACTCTAAGTTTCTTTTCTTTTCTTTTAAAGATTTTATTTATTTATTTATTTGACAGACAGAGATTACAAGTAGATAGAGAGGCAGGCAAGGAGAGGAAGGGAAGCAGGCTCCCTGCTGAGCAGAAAGCCTGATGTGGGACTCGATCCCAGGATGATCCCAGGACGATCCCAGGACTATCCCAGGACCCTGGAATCATGACCTGAGCTGAAGGCAGAGGGTAACCCACTGAGCCACCCAGGAGTCCCTGTAACTCTTAGTTTCTTGATCCACAAACAGACTCCATCTCACCTCTCTGCTATCTGAGGGCCTGGGACCATTATTTAATGCAATGCCTACACAATAGTTGCTTTTATAACATTTTTAAAAAGATTTTATTTATTTATTTGACAGAGAGAGAGAGATCACAAGTAGGCAGAGAGGCAGGCACAGAGGGGGTGGGGGAAGCAGGCTCCCTGCCAGCAGAAAGCCTGATGCGGGGCTCGATCCCAGGACCCTGAGACCATGACCTGAGCCAAAGGCAGAGGCTCAACACACTGAGTCTCCCAGGCGCCTCTGTTTTTATAACATTTTACAACCACTTTTCTTAAACAAAATGTAAGTGGAGCATAAAGAAACCAATATTTTAAATCTACCAAAAGATCACCAACTGCTCTTGAGCTTGTTACCGAGATGAATGAAATGCATTCTTTAATCAGGAAAAAAAGGACGAGAGAGGGGAAAAATCACATAAAAGCATAAGTAGCAACTCAAAAATTATTTTCTTGGTTTATTTTATGTTGCAGCTACACAAGCCATCCCTTTTTGTGTATCCATCAATAAGATATCTGTTGTGCTTTTGTACAAAGAACAAAGATGCTTTTATCAATTCTCAAAAGTCTGTAGGACCAACCATTCATGCTGTCAAACCCCCTAAAACCCTTTCAGCAAATAATGAAATCCATCAGTGACAAATGTCAACATACTAATTTGTTAAATGCAAAACAAAAGCAACATTCAGACAAGACGCTTCATTTCATGTTATATCAGCACTCCAATTTGTACCAAGTTTATGGCAACCCACGGATCATGCAATATTAAACAGGACTGTATTACAATGACTAAAACTGGAACAATAAACTCGCGTTAGTGAGGATGCTAACAGTGCAGCTGAAATCTGTGCTATGATTCTAGTACATTCAACTGTTTCCAAACTACCAGAATTTATGCGAAGACACTTATTTCTAATAAAGACTAGTGGCCTAAATGACACAAATACATGGATTTCAGGTAGATTAAAAAAAAGAAAAGAATATTGGAAAATAAAATTGACGTCCTCAGAAGACTAAGAACTCAGTTTAAAAAGACCACTTAGAGCAAAACAAAATTCTTCAGGGTATGAAATGTACAATGAAAGGATCTTTCTCATTTTCATTGTTAATCATGATAAGAAGGATATTTTAACAGAATCTGTCATATTTCACATCATGGCAGGCTTTAAAAAGAGAAGCCTGAAGGAAACAGGAGGACGGGAGATGCCGAGGGGCAGGGCTCTATCTGCAGTGTGAGAGGGAGAGCCATTGGCGTTTTTTGCGATTTTTTTTTAAGATTTATTTATTTATTTATTTATTTATTTGAGATAGAGTGAGAGAGAGAGAGAGAGCGAGTGCACAAGCAGGCGGGAGCAGCAGGCAGACGAAGAGCAGGCTCTCCAATGAGCAGGGAGCCCGATGCAGAACTCGATCTCAGGACTCCGGGATCATGACCTGAGCTGAAGGCAAACACTTAACCGACTGAGCCACCCAAGTGCCCCTTTGTGATTTTTTTTTTTTTTAAGATTTAATTTATTTATTTGAGAGAGAGAGAGCAAGCATGAGCAGGGGGAGGGGTAGAGGGAGAGGGTGAAGAGAGGGAGTCAGAAGATTAACCAACTGAGCCAGCCAGGTGCCCCTCCCATGATTTTCTTAAACACAGCTTCAGATGACTGCCCAGTGGCCCTAGAGGACTCGCAGTGCAACAGTCAGAGGGCTGGCAAGTCTGACAAGCTTCAAGGCCAGACATAACTTGAGTGCAAATCCTGGCCCGAGTGCACAATAACTGTGTAACTTTAGGCCAAGTTCATTGCCTCTCTGGGCTGCAGTTTCTTATCTCTAATATAGACATCATACCTACTGTGTCAGGGAAGCTGTAAGGATTTCCAAAGTCACGAACAATTTTGATACATGAATGTCTCGGCCAGACTTCCCTCAAATCATTTGATTTCACCCTCTATATTTTCAGAGAGATTAATTTAGTCAGGCTTGTGGGCACTCAGCTGAAGATGTAGCAAAGAGCACCATTTCAGACAAGAAGAAGGCCAAATAGTGTAGTTGTGGTGCACAGTCAAAGAGCATCAAATGGCAATCAAATAGTAATCACAAGTATTTTAGTGATATTTTTAAAAGTGTATCTAGTTTGGATTTCCATGTATCTTCAATCAATTCAATTACCATAAAGAGAGGGTGAGGACGACACCTGCTGCGTCTGACTACAGATCCATTCGCTACCATTTTCCCCCAGCACGGGGGCCTGTTACAATCTTTACATCAGAAGCAAACAAGCAGAACTACTTCAAGGAATGGAAATGCCAAAAGTTATCCCAGAAAGATAAAAATGAGCTTCCAATTTTCTTCTTTAAATGGTGTGTGCACACACAATACACATTAAGAAAATGGTAGGAAACCGAGCGCAAGAAAATGCACCTAAATTGTACTGGAGGTAGACAAACACAGCTTTGTAGGAGATATGTCACACAAATCACACCACTGCTGTCTTGGGTAAATTCCCAATTGGGCAATTGCCACCCACCTATCTAAAATGCCAGTCCTTGTCATTTCTTTTGGATACAAAACCTACCTATGCTTCCCGTCCTAAAAAGGGGCATGCAGGCGGGTAAAACATTGAGTAGCAGCTGAGTCTCACCTACACAGTAACCTGTATTCTAACAGCTGACCTGCTCACCCTACTCTGGATTCATTTGCTGAGCTGAAGCACAGAACACCAAGTAAGATCCAGCCAGCTTCATTATTTTCTTTCTCATTTTCTCAACATCATTCACACAAAACCCTATTCACCCCTTTCTACATATGTGTGAGTAAGAAACACAAAATAACATATTCACTGGAAACATGACTTTCTTTCCTACTTAAATAGTCAATTAACAGCACACATAAGTCAACTCTAAGTTCTTGATACTCAAAATGGGACCAGGACCATCAACATCTCTTGAGAGCTTACAAGAAGTGAAGACTCTTGGACTCATCTAGCACTGGCAAATCAGAATCTGAATTTGAAATAAGATCCCCAGTTGATTCATATACATGTTAAAGTTTCAGAAGCACTTTCCTAAGTGAAAAGTATATGTGTTTAAGTGAAAATGATGGAAAAAGTCAGAATTTTTTTTATCCTCTTGTGGACCGCAAAATGTATGTGGGACACTGAGAACCAGAGGGTAGTCCTAAGTACTCAGGGTTAATCCCACATTCAAAAGATAAAAGGCACAGTTATCAGATGAACACTGGCCATATGTGGAACACTGAGCCAAGTGGAGGGGGTTCAAGGATGACAAGCACAGGGCCTTTTCCCATTTAAAACACTCACTATTCCCTCAACATAATAAAGGCCATATATGACAAGCCCACAGCTAAATCATACTCTAAAGTATCATACTCTACCTCTGAGATCAGGAAAAAGATAAAGATGCCTACTCTCACAACTTTTAGTCAACCTAATATTAGAAGTCCTAGCCAAAGCAATCAGGTAAGAAAAAGAAATTAAAAACATCCAAATCGGACAGGAAGAAGTAAAACAGTCAATATTCGCAGATGGCATGATAGTATATGAAGAAAATCCAAGACTCCACCAAAAAACTAGTAGAGCTCATCAATAAACTCAGTACAGTTGCAGGATACTAAATCAATATACAAAAATCAGTTGCATTTCTAGATACTAATAACAAACTCTTAGAGAAATTAAGAAAACAATTCCCATTTACAACTATATAAAAAAGAATAAAACACCTAAGAATAAATATTTTAAAATCATTTCACTTTATTATAATAAAAAGTGTACTCTTTAATCCCCACCCTCCTGCCCCCTCTTCCCCTCTGGTAACCATTAGTTAAGAGTATGTTACTTGGTTTGTCTCTCTCTCTTTTTTCCTTTGCTCATTTGTTCTGGTTCTTAAATTTCATGTATGAGTGAGATCATATGGTATTTCTCTTTCTCTGCCTGACTTATTTCACTTAGCATTATATTCTCTAGCTCTATCCATGTTGTTGAAAATGGCAATTATCCATTCTTTACTAATGGACACTTGGGGTGCTTTTGCTTTGGCTATTGTAAATGATGCTGCAATAAACACAGGGTGCATGAATCCCTTTGAATTAGTGTATTTGTATTTGGGGGGTAAATACCTGTAGTGTGATTACTGGATCATAGGGCAGTTCTATTTTTAATTTTTTGAGGAACCTCCATACTGTTTTCCACAATAGCTGCATCAATTTGCAGTCTCATCAACAGTGCGTGATGGTTTCATTTTCTCTACATCTTTGCCAACACTTGTCTTTCTTGTGTTTTTGATTTTAGCTGTTGTGAGAGGTGTGAGGTGATATCTCACTGTAGTTTTGATTTACACTTCCTTGATGATGAGTGATGATGACCATATGTCGCCTATCTGGACGTCTTCTTTGGAGAAATGTCTGTCCATGTCTTCTGCCCATTTATATTTTATTATAAATAATAAAGGTTTTATTTAGAAGTTCTCATCACAAGAAAAAAATGCTAAACTGTGTATGGTGATGGTCATTTACTAGACTTATTGTGGTGATCATTTCACAATATACACAAATATGTAATCATTAGATCACACACTTAAAACTAACAAAATGTTACATGTTAGTTATATCTCAGTTAAAAATGTAATACAAAAATAAAAATAAACTACACTTTACTATACTAGTTTATTAAAATTTCCACAGTGAAAGAACGTATTGGGAGGTATGGGGGCACAGAAGGAAGCAATCAATTATTTTTTAATTTGAACAAATCCAAATACTCTATTCATTGTCATTCCCCATTAAAAGGTGGAAGTTGCCATAAATATAAGTCAAGTCCACACGAGTCAGGGGAGATTATGAACATTTGATTTCCTGGTTATCGATAGTGGGTGTCACATTCTACTTGTTTTGGTAAATCTCCCATCTAATTACTTACTGCAATGATGTTTCACACTACTTACTCTACTTTGCATGGATTAGAAACAGAAACCCAAATGGTAACCACGCCTGACTTTAGGGAATATGGAAAGGTCAGTTTTGCCAAGATCTGAGAGAAAGTGAGCTAATCCAAGCATAGACTTACTGTAGGAAAGACTTGAGCAAGGTCTAAGAAATGGGGCACCAGGGAAGCATCCCACTTAATTTGTGAGTCAGATGTATCCTCACTGCAAAGCTTCGTGATTTTGTTTAAAGTCAGTTCCCAGAATCTCAGATATATCTAGAACCAAAAGCTAAGTAGAAAACACGCTGAAGCCAAATATAGATGACATTTGGATTATCAACACTCCCCATTCTCCTCTCTCAGGGAGAAACCTGAAAGTTGACAAAGATACAGACATGCACAGAAAAATGTTTCAAAGAGGATTATTAGTATTGAATACTATTCCAGAAGGAATAGCTCGTGTCCCATGATATCTCCTATCCAAGTACCATAAAACATTTTCTTAGTGCAGTCTGGGGCAGGAGCAGTGAGAAATGGGGATGATGATGATGATAATGCAAGAGATTCTCTAGACAGAGAGGGAAGCACAGGGAAGATCTGAAAGGCTCAGAAATGGTGAGAAAAAGCAGCTCTGCACTCAGCACCATAAGGGGTGGAGAACCACCTGCCCTAGATATTGGCAGGACCCAGGGATAGTACTGTTTGGGTCCTTAAAGATGTATTTTGAAGAATAACATTTACATTAGCTAGCTACTGTGGTTATCACAATTGCTTTGGTCAGAGTAGAATGTTCATAAATCATAGACTTTGATAACAAGGGACTGTTGCCACCACATTTTACCCAGTAGTTTCATTTTACAAAGGAGAAGAGGCTCAGAAAGGGTAAGGGAAAGTCCCACAGTGAGCAAGTTAGTGGTGACATCCATGCTTTGACTCCCCGTTCAGTGCTCTTTGTATTATATAGCAACCCTGGGTACCCTGGACTCCTCTGAGTCCTGCAAGTCCATGGGAATGAATTATGGGTCAGTATTTCTTTCTTTTCTTTTTTTTTTTTTTTAAAGATTTTATCTATTTATTTAAGACGGAGAGAGAGAGACTGAGAGAGAAAGAGCATGAACAGGGGAGAGGGGCAGAATTAGACTCCCCACTGAGTGGGGAGCCCTATATGGGGTTCGATCCCAGGACCCTGGGATCATGACCTGAGCCCAAGGCAGCTGCTTAACCGACTGAGCCACCCAAGCGCCTCCTATATTCAGTATTTCAGAAAGGTCAAATCAATCTACATATTTACTGGGGGGAAAAAAGGCAACACAGATTCAAGTGCCAAGTCTCTGCTTTTGGTTAAATTTATTATAACTCTGTTAATTCTAGTTAGATGGTAATTTGGGACTCAAGCAATGTCAGTTCTAAAATCTTGTGATGCTTATCGAAAAAGGTTGTCTTTACTTTGTTCCTTTTCTCTTTTCATAATTTTAATAATTAAAAACGTGCAGTGAAAAGATCTCAGTCTAAAAACAAGCAAGTGTTGAGGAAAATGCTCTTCTCATTGGTCCTCCACTTTGAGCCTTTCTTTGCCAAGATGAAGTGTTAAAAGCTTATTATGAATCTTCCCAGAAAATATTTTCATAGAGGACAAAAGTGTGATGCCCACCGCATTGTTTTTTTTTTCCCCTTTTTTAAAGATTTAATTTTATTTATTAGATAGAGAGAGAGAGAGACAGCAAGAGAGGGAACACAAGCAGGGGGAGTGGGAGAGGGAAAAGCAGGCTCCCCACAGAGCAAGGAGCCCGACTCGGGGCTCGATCCCAGGAGGCTGGGATCATGACCTGGGCTGAAGGCTGACACTTAACAACTAAGCCACCCAGGTGCCTCTATGTCTTGTTTCTTAAGATGATACTGTACCTCCCACATGTAGTTCTTCTACTTTATTCCGTTTGAAGGCCACATTGACTGTTGTGGCCAACTGCACCCACCTGGCCCTAGATGGTTTCTGGAGTTTTGTTTTTACCGGCAATACTAGGACATTCTTGCCCATTCATCCACCCATACTTTGGTGACATTCCCAGCAGTGGAAGTGCTGAGTCAAAGAGAATACGCTTTGAAAAGTTTGGTAAATATTGCCAAATTGCCTTAAAAGCAATTTCTCCTCCCACAAAAAAAGAAGAAAAAAGTGAGAATGCAAGATTCATTTGCCCAGTTTTCTGTTGGGTTACATTATATCCTCATTTTAAGGAGAGAGATTGTAAAAAAAAAAAAAATACTTGCTGGAAAACTTTATAAAATAAGAAATCAAGCCCCATATTTGTCATGTGTTATGAATATTCCCCTTCCCCATTTGTTTTATTGCTTCTGGTCTTGTTTTTGGCATTTCATTCAATAAAGAAGTTTAAAATTTTAGCATAAACCCATTTATCACCATTTCTCTTTATGGTTTATGGGTTTTATTGTCTACGAAAGAATCCCCACATCTTAAGAGTATAAATATTCATATTTGTTTACTACTTTGGTTTGTTCATTTGTTTACATTTAATGTTTGATCTGGATTTTTGTGAAAGAAATATGGTTTGCAGCTAAATTTCCAAATTGCTTGTAAGTTGTGTGTGTGTGTGTTTAATATTTTATTTATTTATTTTAGAGAGACAGAGAGAGAACCAGGAAGGGGCAAATGGAAAGGGAGAGAGAATCTCAAGCAGACTCCCTGCTGGGCACAGAGCCTGACATGGGACCCGATCCCACACCCTGAGATCATGACCCAAGCTGACACCAGAGTCAGTCAGACGCTTAACTGACGAGCCACTAGGTACCCCCCAAACTGCTTGTAAGTTATTTCAATTTACTTACCATTTTGTCCTTGCTGATTTGACACATTACCTTTTGCATATGAAAAATTCTCAATGTATTTGAATCTAGTTCCTAGTGCTATTCTATTCCATTTCAAGGGCTTCATTCCTTCCTTGTAACAGACTACTCTGATTAGTGTATCTTCATAACATGTTTTCATGTATGATAGAACTAGAACCCGTTACCTGTTATTAATCTTTAAAAGATGTTTTTCCATCCATTCTCACTTTTTTTTTTCCAGATGATTTTTTGGGGCTTTTTTCTTCTATTTTTTAAAAATATATATTTATATGGGAAATTTATTGAGGCTGAGTTCTATACCTTATTATATTTTACATTCAATTTGTATTCTTTTTTACTTAAACTTTTAATTTTAGAATTGATTTATGGAAAAGTTGTGAAGACGGTATAACCCACATCCAGGTTCCCCTACTGTTAACATCCTATATCAGTATGACACGTCTGTCAAAATGTCTATATAGAGGTAAATGCATTTGTCCAAATGTATACTAATATGACGAAACAACCTTAACACAGCATTACTAAAGTCCATAGTTTATTCAGTCTGACCAAATGTCCCCGTTTTTTATCCCAGGATCCGATTCAAGACCATAATTACATTTAGCTGTCGTGTCTTCTCATCCTCCTTTGTTGTGAGAGTTTCTCAGACTTTCCTCGGTTTTGATGAACTTGACAATTTCGAGGAGTACTGCTCAGGTTATATTACAGAATGTCCTTCAGTGTGGGTTTGCGTAATGTTTTCCTCATAGTGAGGTGTTAACAGGTTTTGGGGAAAAAGACCACAGCTGTAAAGTGCTATTCTCATCACACTGAAGAATATGCTATCAACATGACTTATCACTGTTGACAATGACCTTGATCATCAGGTTAAAGTGGTAGGAGTACGTGTCAGGTTTCTCATCTGTAAAGTTACTTCTGCCCCTTTCCATACCGTATCCTTTGGAAGGAAGTCACTATGCATAGCCTACACTTAAGAGGTCGGGCGTTATGATCCAGCTACTTCAGTGGGAAATTTCTACATACAGTATTTGGAACTCTGCACAGGAGACCTGTATCTTCTCCCTTATTTATTTCTTTACTCAATCGTTTACTTAGTGCAGATTCATAGGCACTTGTGTGGGATCATGACCAGGGTTACTCTCTAATACTGCATTATTTGTTTATCGCTCAAACTGTTCCAGGTTTGGCCAGTGAGAATTCTTTCAGTTGGTTCCTGCGTCCCACTGACTGGTTACCACATCACTGTTGGGGGTTTTGTTTTCAGTACTTCCTTACTTTCTGGCCTTAGAGGATTCTACAGGTTTATCATGTATATTCCCTGCCCCAGTCCTAGAATCAGCCATTTCCTCCAAGGAATCTGGTTTCTTTTACTGGAAAATATTATTACTAATGTCAAACTCTGGGTGCTGGGTATGATCTTTGCTGCCAGGGTTTCTTGGCTTTTAGGTCCTGGGAGCTAACAGAATAATAAAATAGAAGTGTGTATACTAATCCATGTATATACACATATTTATACATTTTCTGTGTGCAATCATCTGTATTTATATTACTTAATACCATTTTTAAGTCCCTCTTGCTGCACCATTTCAACCCATATCCTACTGATACTTTAATTGGTATCAAATTGAATTTAAAGATTACTTGGGGCTGGTGAGTCTTTCTGCAAGAGCTTAATGTAAAATAAGTGATAATGAAAAAATTTTTTGTAAGACTTTCTATCATTTTTCTCCTCAAGAAAGTTTAGGCTTTGCTTCAGATGTTTCCAAATTTCAAGAAAATTTTTTGTGTTTTTTTTAATATACAATGTTCGATGATTTTTTAAAATTTATTTGAGGGACAGAAATCACAAGTAGGCAGAGAAGCAGGCAGAGAGAGAGAGAGAGAGAGGAGGAAGAAGGTTCTCTGCTGAGCAGAGAGCCTGATGTGGGGCTCGATCCCAGGACCCTGGGATCATGGGATCATGACCCGAGCCGAAGGCAGAGGCTTAACCCACTGAGCCACCCAGATGCCCCTGTGTTGTTGTTGTTGTTGTTTTTAAGATTTTATTTATTTATTTGACAGAGAGAGACACAGCGAGAGAGGGAATACAAGCAGGAGGAGTGGGAGAGGGAGAAGCAGGCTCCCCGCCAAACAGGAAGCCCGTTGTAGGACTCAATCCCAGGACCTTGGGATCATGACTTCAGCTGAAGGCAGACGCTTAACGGTTGAGCCACCTAGGCGCCCCCCCTCTTTTTTTTTTTTTTTAAATAAAGACTTTATTTATTTATGTGAGAGAGAGAGAGAGAAAGCACAGGAGGAGGGAAGGGTAGAGGGAAAAGCAGACCCCCCACTGGGCAATGCGGGACTCAGTCCTCAGACTCTGGGATCATGACCCAAGCCAAAGCAGATTTAACGGACTGAGCCACCCAGGTGTCCCTTGTTTTATGATTTTCTTTTTTTTTTTTTTTTTTAATTATTTTTTAAAAGATTTTATTTATTTATTTGCGAGAGATGAGTGAGAGAGAGCATGAGAGAGGAGAAGGTCAGAGGGAGAAGCAGACTCCCCAAGGAGCTGGAAGCCCGATGCAGGACTCGATCCCGGAAGTTCAGGATCATGACCTGAGCCTAAGGCAGTCACTCAACCAACTGAACCACCCAGGCGCCCCATGTTTTATGATTTTCCAAAGCTCTTCTTCCACTATACTTTTTATGGCTTCTAAAGCAGAAAATTAATGATTTTTAAGAAATGTATTTTGTAACCACCCATCCTGTTGAATTTTCCTATTATTTTTATTTTCTGTTCAGTTGTCTTGGGTCTCCTATCTGAATTTTGCAAATAATGATAATTTTGCTCCCTCCTTTCAATATCTATAGATCTTATTTCTTTGTCTTGTCTATTTGTATTATTTAGAAAAGAGATGAGCAATTTTTTCTTTAAAGAGCCGAACAGTAAGTCTTATGGGTTATGGGTTTATCACATACAGCCTCTGTCACAACTACTCAGTTCTACCACTGTAGTGGGTAGGTGACTAGAGACAAAAGTTTAATGAATGGGAGATACTGTTTACCAATAAAACTTTATTTGCAAAAACAGGCAAATGGCCCACTGTTCTGGGATCCAAATTATGTTACATAATAATGGTGTTGGTAGGTACCCTGCCTTGTTTTAATCTTCATTTTAAACAGAATGCTTTTCTGTTTCACTATTAAGCATAATGCCAGTGTTTGATCACACACACACACATACAGTTTAAATAATGTTAAAAAAAAAAATCCACCTTTCCCTATTTTCTCTAAGAGCATTTATAGGAATATTGTTGAATTTTATTAACTACCGAGTTTTGATATGTTTGACCTATAAATACAGTAAGTTATGTTAATACATTTCTTTTTTTTTTAATTTTAAATATTTTATTTATTTATTTGACAGAAATCACAAGTAGATAGAAAGGCTGGCAGTGGGGGAGCAGGTAGCAGACTGCCCGCTGAGCAGAGAACCTGACTAGACTGGGGGCTCAATCCCAGGACCCTGAGATCATGACCCGAGCCGAAGGCAGAGGCTTAACCCACTGAGCCACCCAGGTGCTCCTCTTTTTTTTTTTTTTTTTTTTTTAAGATTTTATTTATTAATTTGACAGAGAGAGATCACAAGAAGGCAGAGCAGCAGGCTGGGGTAGGGGAAGCAGGCTCCCGCCCAGCAGAGATCCTGAAGCGGGGCTTAATCCCAGGACCCTGATACCGCGACCCAAGCAAAAGGCAGAGGCTTAACCCATTGAGCAATCCAGGTGCCCCTGTTAATACATTTCTTAAGATGTAACCATTCTAGGGGCATCTGCTTTCGGCTCAGGTCGTGGTCCTAGGGTCTTGGGATGGAGCCCTGCATCAGGCTCCCTGCTTAGCAGGGAGTCTGCTTCTCCCTCTCCCTCTGCTTCTGCCCCCTGCTCATGTTCTCTCTCTCTCTCAATCTGCTCTCTCAAATAAATAAAATCTTAAAAAAAAAAAAAAAGATGTAACCATTCTTATACTTTTGGTAAAAAACTCACTTGGTTTTGGCATGCTTGTGATATGTTAAGTATTTCCATTATTTTTGTCAATAGTCTGTTATGTTCTATATTGATACTCACAAATGAGAATAGCTTGTAGTACGTTATTATTTTAAATTGTCAGATTATGGAATTAGTATTTTGTTGGCTTCATATATATAATTTGAAAGCCTTCCTTTCTATGGGAATATTTTTATAGCTAGGACTTATCTGTTTATTGAAAATCTGAGCAAATTCATCTATAAAACCACGAGGGTCCGGTGGTTTTCCTAGGAGAATTTCAAGTAACTTTCTCCATTTCTTCTATGGGTATTGTTTATTTCAGTTTTCTAGTAACAGTTATTTTGGTATCAATTTTTGTTGATTCATTTGTTCTTAGAAAATCACTTATTTCACTCAGATTGTCAAAATTATTTGCTGAAAAGTTCACAAAGTAGTATTTATGATTTTTTAAAAAAATTCTCCTTGCCATCTGTTGTTGTTTGCCATTTTTAGTTTCTAATCTTCTGTATTAGTTCTTCCCTTTCTCCTCCTAATTAAGCTATCTCTGTTTTATTGCTGTTGGCAAAAAATCAACTTTTGGATGCATTTATAAATTCTGGTTTTCTTTTTCGTGCTTTCTAATTAATTCATGTCTGCTTTGATCTCTACCTCTTCTGTGTTCTTGAGGTTGATTTTATCATTGTTTTCCAACTGCTTAAGAACTGATTTGGGCTATGAATTTTTCATCAAGAACAATTTTAGTGGCACCCCATAGATTGGGCTAGATGGTGTTTTATGTTTTCTCTAGATATTCTCCCAGTTTAGATTTAATTTCTTCTTTGATGTAAAGATGAAGAGAGAAGACTTTGGGGGAGAGGGATATTGGTCTTTTCTTATTTCCTAATTTATTATTTTACTGCACTGGGTCAGGGATAATCTTATTTCTTTTGAGGAACTAGATAATATTTTTAGTAGGTCCTGATGTGATTAATTTCTATAAATGATCCATTAACTAGGAATATTTTTTAAAGCAGACAATTATACACTTTATGTTTTTCTAAGAATAGTATAGAGTTGTTTCTGCATGACTGGTTTCTTCAGAGCAGGAGACCTATGTGATTTGTTGTTTGTATCTCTAACACCTCGCTACTATGCTCGGGACAGATTTGTTCAGTAAGTGGCTGCTGAATGAATGAATTCTTGAATAAATGCTGCCTGTATTCAATGGGTTTATTTTTCTGGGCTTAACTGGCCCTAGGCAGTTTCTCCTCACACGGACACAAGACTAATTGATAAAAAGCCATTCACTTCATAGCTATCCGTGGTAAAATGAGTCAGTAAACAGGTTAAAACAGGATGATATATAGGCTGTTAAAAACCTAGTTGTACGCTCTATTTATTTTTAAGATTTTATTTATTTATTTTTATTTTAAAGAGAGAGCATGTGAGCAGGGGAAGGAACAGAGGGGGAGAGAAAGGGGGAAAGAATCTCAAGCAAACTCTGTGCCAAGCATGGAGCCCAACTCTGGGCTCGAACCCACGACCCTGAGATCATGACTTGAGCTGAAACCAAGAGCTGGACACTCAACCAACTGAGCCGCCCAGATGACCCCTCTTCTCTTTTCTTAAATGTCTTCTCCTTGGCTCATGTTATACCCATCTTTAAGGCTCAAGTCTTGACACATATAAAATCAGGCTGAGTTCTTGGAGTGTCTCTACTTTTGTGACCTTCATTGACTAGACAGATGTGTTTTGGCATGTGATCTAAAGGGTCTTGTACTGTTACCCAGCTGTTTAATATATATCTTGTCTTCCTAGTAAAACAATAAGGTCCTTGAGAATCTTACATTCCTTTCTATCCTAGAGAGTACCCAGAAGAATGTTCAGTAGACACCTGCTGTATCAACAAGAGGAAAATTAAGAAAACTAGTACTTTGGTTGACATTCTACCTCATGGTCCTGTGATCTTAGCTATAATTTTACATCTCTGGAGCTCAGTTTTCTTTTCTTTTCTTTTTTAAAGATTTTATTTATTTTTTTGGCAGAGATCACAAGTAGGCAGAGAGGCAGGCAAAGAGAGAGAGAGAGAGAGAGAGAGAGAGAGAGAGAGAAGGAAGCAGGCTCCCCGCTGAGCAGAGAGCCAGATGTGGGGCTCGATCCCAGGACCTTGGGATCATGACCCAAGCTAAAGGTAGAGGCTTCAACCCACTGAGCCACCTAGGTGCCCCTGGAGCTCAATTTTCTAAAAGGGCACACCAAGGCCTTTTGAAATTTAAGAAATGCAATAATTTTTATAATATATTGATTCTATGAAGGAGAAAGGGAGGGAACCACATTAAGAAATAGCACAAAACATATATCCATTGGTCACGCAACAACAGCACTATCGTTATACACAGACATCAACAGCCACCTTGCTCCATAGTTTGTTTCTCCCCCACTCTTCAACTGTTGCCACCCTTAGCTCTCACTTCTCCTTGCTTTGCTCATTCAGAGAAGGCCAACTGTCACTAACATGTGTCTCTCAGATCTGCTCTGAGAGACCCTCTGGGCCCACTTCTCCAGAGCAGCTACAGAGATCCAACTATCTATCAGACGTTATGCTGACAGACCCACAATGTATCTTTTGGGTGTTGTGCTGGTTGTTCACATTCATTTGCTCAGACCTTGACTCCCCTACCCCTGATCCCATAACCACTTCCTTCCTGTGATGTTCCTACTTGTTTACATGGCCCTACCATTCTTCTCAGAGTCATCTTCAGTTCCACCCTATCCCTCAATGTCCACATTCAACCAGTTGTCATGTCATAAAGAATCCACCTACCCACCATCTAGAATCCATTCTTTCATTTCTATTCCCATTTCTACTACCCTACTGAGGCTTGCATCACCCCCTTCTCAGGACGACTCTAACTGCTTCATAACTAACCAGTTTCTGTATGACCCAGTCAATCCTGGAAAACACTACCAGATTAATCTTCCTACAGTATGGTTCAATACTACAAGATTGATTAGCTGCCTATCATGTTTCTGTGTCGGCTTAATTAACCAATTAACCAACCAAAGAATCAATTAATCATAAGTAATTCTCCATGTCCTTCTAAAACAATTTGATATACAAATTTCACTCTGGAGTGAGACTGTTTGGATTAATTTTCCACCTCTGTTAAATACTACCAGTATCCCTGTGCAAAGTAGTAAACCATTCTGTTTCTCCAATTGGGGAAAAAAAAAAAAAGGACAATAAAAAATAATGACTAATACTTAATGAATATTTTTTATATGCAAGGCACTATGCTAAGTTATTTATATGTATTAAGCCACTTTACACCTCAAGCATCCCCATAGGGTAGATACTGCGTTGATTCTCACTTTTCAGATGAGGACACAAACCTCAAAAAGGTTAAACACCTTCCTGAAGGTGCAACTACTAGTAAATGGTAGTGCTAAGGCCTAGAACTCCATTCTCTCTAAGATATTTAGTGAGATTTCTTTTTTCTTCATTGAATTAAAATTTATATACAATAGAATGAATGGATCTTAAACAGCTTGATAGGTTATGATAATTGAATACACACAAGTGACCACCACCCAAATCAAGATACAGAATATTTCCACTATCCAAACAATTCCTTCATGCCTTGTTCCAGTCACCCCACCCCAAAGACCACCACTGAGTTCCAGGACATAGATTAATTTTCCATGTTCTTGAATTTCATATAAATGAAATCACATCATATGTATTCTTTAGTACCTGGATTTTGCTCAACATAGTGTTTTTGACATCTGTGTTGTCTTGATAAGTACTAAATGACTTTGTACCAGTAGACCACAACTTGTTTATTCATTCTGATGTTAGGAGACATTCAGGTTGCTTCTGTTTGGGGCTATTAAGTACTAGGCTGCTATAAGTATTTTTGTACAAGTCTTTTTATAGATATATTCTTATTTCTCTTAGATAAGTTCTTCAGAGCAGGACTGCTAAGTCATATGGTAGGTGTATTTTTAACTTTATAAGAAAATACCAAAAAGTTTTTCAAAGTGGCTTTCCAATGTTACAGCTCCACAGACAATACACAAGAGTTCCAGATGCTCTACATACTTGCTAACATAATCCTATCCACCCATTAGCCATTCTTGTAGGTATAAATGTTATTTCAGAATGGTCTGAATTTGCATTTTCTTTTTTTTTTAAGATTTTATTTATATATTTGAGAGAGAGAGAGAGAATGAGAGGGGAGGGATCAGATGGAGAAGAAGACTCCTCACCGAGCAGGGAGCCCAATGTGGAACTTGATCTGGGGACTCCAGGATCATGACCTGAACCGAAGGCAGTTGCTTAACCAACTGAGCCACCCAGGTGCCCCGAATTTGCATTTTCTTGATGACTGATGATTTTTTATCTTTTCACGTTCTTATTGACCATTTCTAATTTGTGTGTGTGTGTGTGTGTGTGTGTGTGTGTAGTGACTACTCAAGCTTTTATCAAAGTGAGTTATTTGTCTTCCTTATATATCTGAATATAAGTCCATTATAATGTGAATAATTTTATCCCAGTCTATGGCTAACTTGTTCATTTCCAAAAATTCATAATCAGAATTTTTAAGTTTATTCATTTTATCATTGATGATTAGTGCTTTTTATGTTCTAAGAAATCTGTTTGCACTAAGAGGTCAAGGGAATATTTTTTTTTCAAGATTTTATTTATTTATTTGACAGACAGAGATCACAAGTAGGCAGAGAGGCAGGTAGAGGAGGGGAGGGAAGCAGGCTCCCTGCAGAGCAGAGAGACCAATGTGGGGCTCGATCCCAGGACCCTAGGATCATGACCTGAGCTGAAGGAAGAAGCTTTAACCCACTGAGCCACCCAGGCGCCCCTCAAGGGAATATTTTATATTTTGTTCTAGAAGAGTTAGGACTCTAGTTTTCATATCTAACTCTACGATCCATCTCAAATTAATATTTATTTATAGAGTGATGTAGGGGTTTAGATTCATTTGTTTCTATAGTGTTATCTAGTTTTTTTCAGTCCCATTTCCCCACTGATTTCCCTTGGCATCTTTGTGAAAAACAATTGACTGTATGTGTACAGGTCAGTTTTTAGATTCTGTATTCTGCTCTGCTGATCTGTCATCCTTATGGCAAAACTACCGTGTGTTCAGCTTCCATTGTTTCTAAGAAGAGGTTTGTCATCTTTTTTTTTTTTTTTTTTTTTTTGAGACAGAGAGAATAAGCCCAATTGGGGAGGAGGATCAGAGGGAGAGGGAGAAGCAGACTCTGCTGAGCAGAGAGCCCGATGAGGGGTTTGATCCCAGGACCTGAGATCATGACCTGAGCTGAAGGCAGACACTTAACCTACTGATCCACCCAGGCGCCCTGTCATCATTTTCAATGTTGTTTCTCTGATTGTAATAATTCTTTCTAATCTGGCTGCATTTTAGATTTTCTATTTATCTTTGATATTTAGCATTTTGACATCATATGCTTAGATGTACTTTTTTTGCAGTTTCTTATCCTGCTTGGGATTTGCTGAGCATCTTTAATCTGTAGATTGATTTCTTAGTTTTATAAAATTTTTAGCCCTTATCACTTCAAGTATTTTGCTTCTGTATTCTCTCTCTTTTCTCATTCTGCAATTCCAACTACATATGTGTCAGACCAGTTGCTAATGTTCTACAGTTCTAAGATGCCCCATTCATAAAATGAAAAAATGCTTCATTTTATTTCAGATAAAATCTATTGATTTAAGTTCCCTGATCCTTTTTTTCTCTGTGTCTATTCTGTTCTTTATCCCATTACATAAATGTGTCATTTATGCTCTTTTTCATTTTGGGAGTTTCCATTCACTTCTTTCTTAGTGTCCTTTGTTGTTATTGTTGTTGATATTCCCCATCTATTCATATATGCTGTCTATCTTTTCTATGAGATCCTTTAACATATTTATCATAGTCATTTTAACGGTCTTGTCTGCTAATCTGACATCTGGCTGTTCTGTGGTCTGTTCCTAATGACTGATTTTCTTCTTGATTTTGGGTCACATGTTCCACTTTCTTCATGTGTCTGCCTTTCATTTTTTTCTTTCTTTCTTCCTTCCTTCCCTCCTTCAATTTTTGTTTATTACTGCATGTTCACCTGAGAATTCAAGAAAAGTAAAGACTTAAGTAGATAATATTTATTCTAGGAAAAAATATGTCCTTTCCTTTGTCAGGCTAACTCAATAACAACCTGTAGTCTAACAGTGGCTTTGTTTTGTTGCTGTTTTAGTTTGATTCAGGTCGTCACTGACTTTAAAGTGTTTTGAGGTTGGGATTATTAATTTCCCTCCAACAGAGCCAATTCCAAGAAAAACTAGATGCTGGAATTATCTCACAAGGATTTTAAAGCAGGTATCATAAAATAGTGCTTAGACAATCAATTAAAAATTCTCTTGAGGGATGCCTGGGTGGCTCAGTTGGTTAAGCCACTGCCTTTGGCCCAGGTCATGATCTCAGGGTCCTGGGATCGAGTCCCACATCAGGCTCCTTGCTCAGCGGGGAGCCTGCTTCTCTCTCTGCCTCTGTCGGCCACTCTGCCTGCTTGTGCTCTCTTTCTCTGACAAATAAATAAAATCTTTTAAAAAAATTCTTTTGCGGGGTGCCTGGGTGGCTCAGTGGGTTAAAGCCTCTGCCTTTGGCCCGGGTCATGATCCCAGGGTCCTGGGATCGAGCCCCGCGTCAGGCTCTCTGCTCGGCGGGGAGCCTGCTTCCCTTCCACTCTCTCTGCCTGCCTCTCCACCTGTCAAATAAATAAATTTTTAAAAAATTCTTTTGAAATAAATGAAAAAAAAAAAAGAAAATCTGAGCAAAGAAAGGGAGTTTTAAAAAAGAAACAAATGGAAATTATAGAGCTGTAAAACACAATACCTAAAATGTTAAACACAATAACACAACAACTTACTGGATGGACTTGATAGTAGTTGGAGATAATGGAGGACAGAATCAGTGAACTTGAAGGCAAATCAATAAAATTTACTAGATTCGAACAACAGTAAAATAATCAGAACTTTAGGGCTCTGTGGGAAAGTTACAAAAGATCTGACATTCTTATCATCAAAGTCTCAGAAGGAGAGAAAGAGTGTGGGACTGACAAAATTTTTTTTTTAAAGTACTCAAAGAAATAATGATAGGAGTCTTCCCAAACATGGCAAAAAGACATAAGCCTATAGTTTCAAGAAGCTAAATAAATTCCAAATAAGATAAAACCAAAGAACTCCATACCTAGACACAACATAATTAAACTTCTGAAGAGCAGTTACATACAGAATATAATTGCGGAGAGCTACAAACATGTAAAATGCTGAGAGAAATAAATGTATGTACAGCTGGCCCTTGAACAATAGTGGTTTGAACTGTGTGGGTCCACTTACATGTGGATTTTTTCCAGTAAATACATTATAGTACTGCAAATGTATTTTCTCTTGTGATTTTCTTAATAAGACTTTCTTTCTCTAGCTTACTTTATTATAAGAATACAGTATATAATATATATATATAACATGCAACATATGTGTTAATTATCTAATCTACTATGTTATCAGCAAGGCTGCCAGTCAACCAAAAGCTATTAGTAAAGTTTTGGGTGAATCAAAAGTTACATGTGGGGCGCCTGGGTGGCTCAGTGGGTTAAGCCGCTGCCTTCGGCTCAGGTCATGATCTCAGGGTCCTGGGATCGAGTCCCACATCGGGCTCTCTGCTCAGCAGGGGGCCTGCTTCCCTTCCTCTCTCTGTGATCTCTTCCTTTCCTCTCTCCTACTGTGATCTCTCTCTGTCAAATAAATAAATAAAATCTTTAAAAAAAAAAAGTTACATGTGGGTTTTTGACTGTGCAGGGTCAGTGCCCTCAACTCCTACATCGTTCAAGGGTCAACTGTAAAATGCTGAAATCTGAATAACTCTGTTTATTGTACCAATGTTGATATCCTGGTTTTGATATCCTACTACAGTTAGGCAAGATGTTAACACTGGTAAGTACACGGAACCTCCCTGTACATTTCTTTGCAACTTTCTGTGACTCCATAATTATTCCAAAATAAAAAATACACACACACACACACACACACACACACACACACGTATGCTCACACATGCACTCAATTTATTCTATGATGGATTAACGTTTTAGGAGCACTGTGGTCGAACATGCTTAAAGTCTCACTTTTATGGAGAAGGGAATAAAATTCTAATTGGTTGATGCTGTCCCCTCAGCTGTTAAGAATGGATTTTTTTTGTTCACTTTCATTTTTACTCCTTTCCTTGTCATTAAATTATTTATATGCTACTGTAATTAAAATAATTATCTTTTTAAGATGTAATATTAGAAAAAAGGAAAAAGTCTGGTGAACAGACATTATTTTCGATAGTCAAAGCAAACAATGGCCTTATAATTAGAAAAAAATTTAGTCTGACAAATCCATTCCCAATAAAACTCACTGCTCACTGCCTAATGAGGGAAACTTCTAGTGTTTATACTGGATTTCTCTAGTATAGGCTTATTTCACTTAAACATGAATAGCACTAGCTTCTCTTTTATACAGGCTGAAGTTTAAGAGAGAGCCAATTTGCCTTAATTACTTCAGATATGTTAACACTACTCTGTGCATAAGTCCATTGGAGTGTGTCTGTCTCTGGGCAGAAAATATAGGACTGCACTTCTTCCCTGGTTTGATCATCCAACAGGACTTCCTATAGAGACTCATGAAAATTCACTAGCAATAAGACTGATACAGTGCTTGCCCACTTGGTACTCTCAATCTAGTGGGAACCTCTTGATATTTATAGCATGTTAGAGTTTACACATCATTTCATTTGATCTTGAAATTATGAAATAAGTAGTAGCTTCATCTTATGTGCAACAGAGGTAAGGCTTAGAAAGATCAAATGATGCCCAAGGTCATAAAATGCCAGGACTTCCAGCTCAAGTACAGTGTTTGTTCCTCTCTATCAGGGAATGCCATCGTCCATGGATTTAACTTGCATGGGCTAAACCAAACTCACTCATAAGAAAAAAACAGAGAATAATAATTTAAATAGTGCCATGAGACAATACTTGTATGTATTATTTCATCACGGCTGTACACTAATCTATACTATACATTCATATTACATAATATGTTATATAAACAAATCCACATGTAGTATATTTTGTGAATGCTTTAAGGCATTTTAAAGATAATTTCAACTATTGGGACTTAGACACTTCATTTAAAATGCTGCATTAACCCTGTATAAAACTGAACCGCACTGCCCCACATTTCAACAATACTAAAGAACAAAGAACAATCCCACTGTAGGAAATCAGTCTAAACTTTTCTTTTCTTTTTAATTTTAAAGATTTTATTCACTTATTTGACAGGCAGAGATCACAGGCAGAGAGGCAGGCAGAGAGAGAGGTGGAAGCAGGCTCCTCGCTGAGCAGATAACCCAACACAGGGCTCGATCCCAGGACCCTGGGATCATGACCTGAGCCAAAGGCAGAGGCTTTAACCCACTGAGCCACCCAGGCATCCCCTGATCCTGGATTTTTAAAATTATCACAAGTTTGCTTTCATACATATATAATGTGACCTGGTGGGATGATCTACTTTTAAAGAAAAAAAAAAAAAAAAAGAATAACTACTTAGGCTTACAGACCATGTAATTAAAAGGAGTTTAAGCCCTTTTCTGTTGGGCTAGATTACAAAGGTATCTTTTTTAAAGCATTAACATTGAATTTCTACAGACTTGTTTTACAGACATCTTCTCAAGAGCGTTTATACAATCCAGCAAAGCACATCTGACCCTTGGCTATATTTTATTTGTATACTTTAAAAAATGCTAAGGAAATTCCAGTGCCCACCACCTGATAGATGCATATTACTTTTGCTTTTCCTTTGGGTTAACTTTTTCATCAGATAATTTTCTATTGTTCTTACCCTTGTATCCCATCCAAACCTCTTAATTTTCCACAATGCTCTATGGTTTTAATTTTCACCAACACTTTCTGGTTTCATCTATACTAACCTCGGGATTATATTGGCAGTGGCCCTGGCCGCTGAACCAATGAAGTGAATGTAGATTTTATAATGACGGGTCAGTTGTTTGTCACTGAGCACTGCTTGGATTTCACACAGCAATATCCTTTTCAATTAAGATAACTTTTTAAATATACAACCAAACTAACTGAACTTTGATGATTTTGTAAGACTTTCACAGTAAATAAAAAGGTTTCACAAGTTAGAAAAAAAATTTCGGGCCCCGTATTTCATTGTTCAGCTAGCAAAATATGTATTTTATTACATGTATCACATGTCTTTTGCCCACTTGATCTCTCTAAAGAAGGAAAAAGCTAGGGGATTACTGATGGGTTTCGGGGTTGTGGTAGAGCGTTCTCTTCTCCAAAATCTACATTCTCCGCTTGCTATTGGACTCCCAATGTTAGGCCCTATTTTCTAGCTTCCTGGGTGTGGCCATGTGACTGAGTTCTAGCCAATGGAATGTGGACAGGGTGATATTAGCCATGACCAGGCCCAGGATCATAAATACTTCCCATTAATGTGTACTCCTCCATGTTTTTTCCCCTTCAACCGTCTGAATGTTAGACAATATAAGCTATTTTTATATTTTTTAGTACAGAACAATGACAACAATAATAGCAGCAAATATTACTGTAGCATCTATTTGTGCCAGTCCCTGATTACAGAGCTACTGATGTATTATTAATTTACTTCAACTTAAGAACCCTGTGAGATACTATAATAATATCATTCCCATTTTTCAGATGAGGAAACTTGGGTGCAGGGAGGCTAAGCGGTTTGCCCGAGATCACAAGTGGCAGGGCTGGGGTCAGCACCCTGTGGTCCCAGCTCTAGCGTGTGTGTTCTCTGCGATACTGAGGCCATCACAGATTCTTTTGGGGCTGGTGACATGTGTTTCATATTTTATGCTAATTCAAGTTTAGCTTAACTATGTGTCCAGTCAGAAAGTTCTAACTGCCAAACAGAATCTCACCTTCAGCTTTCTTAGCAGTCAGGTTGGAGTATCACAGCCAATTCTTTAAGAATTCATTCTTTAGCTGGTAGAACGGCTATCGTGGGGGTTTGGGTTTCAAAGCCTCACTAAAGCATCTCTAATTGTTCATTAACAATTTACCTGCTAACATATGGGGGGAATCTGAGACAAAGGAAGAAGTAAATAGCAGCAGTAAAAGGTATTTCATGGTTTCTTTGGTTTCTTCTTTTCTCCATCTCTCTCCAGACCAAGAGGGGTAGGAAGTCCCCCTAGGCTTGGGGCCTGCTTGGGGCTGTTGAAGACAAAGGTCCCCAGAGGAGATCCAGATAGCAATTCGCATCCCAGAGCAGAAGAGCATGAGCTAGGGATGTGCCTCATGAAATCCTAAAATGGAGACACTCAAGGAAGTGACTCCATCTTGAGGTGTAGTTCTGAGAAATAAAGTGGTAGCCAGAGGTCTGCCCTTGGTCCCAGCTTTCAGAAACTCTGCCTGGGCTGGAGGTCCCAAATACCCATCTTTCTATGGGTCTTCTCTCTCACCTTCTCTATAAGGTCTCTAGTATCTCTTTTTCAACCCTCAATTCACATTTAAAAGTTTTAACTAATATCTTCTGTGATCAACCCAAATTGTTTCATAGGAGTACACTATGCTAGATACATGCCTGAGAGACAGAGAAACATATTTTTCCAATACTTAGAAGCAGCTACATTATTCCCATAACTTTATTATTTTTGTGCATAATGATCCATACTCATTAAAAGTATTTTTAAAAAAGATTTTATTTATTTATTCAACAGAGAGAGAGATCACAAGTAGGCAGAGAGGCAGGCAGAGAAGCAGGCAGAGAGAGAGGAGGAAGCAGGCTCCCCACCAAGGAGAGAGCCCGATGCGGGGCTCGATCCCAAGACCCTGAGCCAAAGGCAGAGGCTTTAACCCTCTGAGCCACCCAGGCACCCCTCATTAAAAATATTTTGATAGCATTCTTGAACTGGAAGTAGAGGAGTTAAAAAGCATGTGGTGAGAAATTACGGCCCTTGAGTTGAAAAAAATAAAAAATAAAAAGCCCTTAATACAGTCTTCTACTTTAACAACTCAAAGGTAGCTAGAAAGGCCATTGAACTCTACCTACCACAGGAAATCAGTAAGACAATAAAGGCTAAATCTTGAGACCATTAATCAACAAAATCTTAATGGATATTTCATAAAACTTTTAATTACTGACAGCCTACTTTCCTGTTCTTGGCCTGAGAAATCTTTATGTGTGAATTCAGCCAAGATTCAATCCATCCATCCTTGATCATCTTTCTCTACATAGGTGAAAATCATAACTTCATATTCGGCAAGGACATTAGAAATAACATAGTTGTTCTGTTAAAAAAAAAAAAAAGAAAAATACTGATTAAAATGTCAACTCAGCAAAGTAAGTCTGCCTTCTGTATCTTGGAATAATTTAGGGCTCGAAATCTTCTGAATGCCTTTCAGGACCTTCAAAAATATGTAAAGACTTCCGTCTCTGGTTTTTAAGTTGTAGCATGTGTTACTGAAAATCTGTAGAGCTTTTCCACAGTTCCTTCCTTCATCACACTGAGTTCCTAGTGGGTTGGGATAAAGCCACTTTTCTTCTGGCCTTAAACAAACAAACAAACAAAAAAAACAAAAAAAGGAAGGAGGGAGAGAGGGAAGGAAGGAAGCAGGAAGGAAGGGAGGGATAGGAAAGAAAAGGAAAGGAAAGGGGGAAAGAAAGAGAGAAGGAAGGGAAGGAAGAAAGGGAGGAAGGAAGAAAAAAAAAAGTAAAAAGAGAGTCCACATGTCTTAGGACACAGTGAGTTCTTTGAAATCAAATGGAAGCAGAATTATTGCCCAATCTTCTAAGTGTGTCATGGATTGATGAGTCAACATTTGAAAAGTGCTTGAAAGTTCTGAGTTGAAAGACCACAGATCTGTATAAAGTATTATCATTATAAAAATAACGCTATTTTCCTGTGGTTATTTTTTTGAAAAGAGAATGTTCTTTTGGTTGCTGTCCGTAACCAATTAAAAAAAAATAAAAATGAAAACCACCAAAAGGAAGCCATCCTTGCAGAAGAACATTAAATCATCAGTACTTTTCTAGGATTAAAAAAAGGGAGTAGGTGATTGAGCCATGCCTTGGAGAACACTCAAGGTTCTGCCTGGATGGTAACACAGGAGAACTGTATAATACACTTAAAATTTTTAAAATAATTTTTTAAATCTTTTAAATAAGAACTGTATAATACACTTAAAGTTTTTTAAATAAATAATAATTTATTTAAAAAATTTTTAAATAATTTTTAAATTTTTTTAAATAATTTTTTAACGACCTATAACAGGCAATTTTCTAATCACAGTTTCCATCTTTTTCTATTTAATTTTAAAGGGAGCCCGTATTTCTCCATGTTCACAAAATCAAACATAATTCTCTCATATTCTTTACATGCTCTGGCTTATTCCCTCTTTTTTTATTGAGGAGAAGCTGTGTCCCACATCCAGGTGGCACATAAGACCGAATATACCTAGTCTCCTACTAAGAGTTGACTCAACTCCCACAGAAAGTAGGACATGTCATCTTCTCACCTCAAGGAGCACAGTGGATGTGACTCTACTGAATTACATCAGGAATTTATCAGTTACTACCTACAACTTTTTAAAGCCCTGCTGATGAGACAGAGAACTTATTACTGTTTTAAAGAAGCGTTTTGAAAAAAAAATTATACTAAGCATTGTCTCACCCTTTATTAAGTCAGTATATTAAACATGGAAGTAAAAAGATAGAATGAAGAGGGGTGCCTGGGTGACTCAGTGGTTAGGTCTCTGCCTTTGGCTCAGGTCATGATATCAGGGTCCTGGGATCGAGCCCCTCAACAGGCTCTCTGTTCAGCGGGGAGCCTCTCTCTCTTTCCCTGCCCCTCTGCCTATTTGTGATCTCTGTCAGTCAAATAAATAAATAAAATCTTAAAAAAAAAAATAGAATGAAGAAAACAAACAAAAATGTTAGGGTCCCCAAATAATGGCTCGGATTCTGCAGGTTGATGAATTCTGATGAACAAACCAAATATGGTAGACAAAAGTGAAATGAAGAGCAGCAATTTCCCCTCCTCTTTGTTCCTTCTTCCAACTTGGCTGAAGTCCCGAGCTCCTTCTCGGAGTTACCTCCTAACCACCCAGGCGACTGTAATTTATTAAGTTATTATTTGGCTCCAAAGATGTCAGGTGTTTCCCAAAGTGATGAGATAAAGACCACACCACATGTATGTTAATTCCAAAGAATTCTAGAATCAGGGCTTTAAAAGCATATTCTGGGGCAAATAGTGTAACGCCTTCTTTCAAATAAGAGAAAGAAAAGTCGAGGTTTGGGAAAGGCATTCAAGTATTTTAGCAGGGAGTTTTTCGCCTCGGTTTCCTTTGGCCACGACGCCAAAGCATTTTTGACAGATAATTGGCCTGGAAACAGTGCCCCTGGAAACCATCATCCGGCATTCCCACCCATTAATTAGGTGATTCATTTTCATCTTTTTTTCCCTCCCCATTTTTTTCCTGTTTCCTTTTCCCACCCTTTCCTTGTTGGTTTTTCTTTGGATCATCCATAACCTCTGCAAGCCTTCTTGATCTATTTATTTGTGTTCTAACTCACTGCCCTTGGATATATTTTCTGTTCTTGTCGCCTCTCCTGACCTCTGGGTTCCTTTTTGACTAGTCCTCCTGTCTTGCTACTTAACTTCCCTGTGGAAAGCTTAACTAATGTTGCAAGTTGAGAAACTTCTCCAGGAGCCACCCCTGACTGCTCCAACTTCCAGCGATTTTCATTTCCCTTAAAGTTCCATAGCACTAATGATTGGTACCACACAATTAGCATTTATTACTGTGAGATAATCTTTTTGCCTTTTTTCCCAGCTGAGCAGGCAGCTTACTCAAGCACAGGGAATATTACAGCTAAGCCTCAGAAAACATGCAGTGTAACTTCAACAAATAGTTACTGATTGAGTTCGGGTGGTGGACATAGCTCATGGAAATAAGGGGTAGCCTCTTTGGGGATAATAGGATTTGAGGTTAAACGAATTTTAGATATTTAAGTTCTTTTACTCAAGAGTACAGCAAACACATGGCTTCAAGAGGCTAAACAATACAATACAGAACTTTGGCCTCAAAGAGGCGTTTCTATTGCTTCATCAGTTAGAGACCCAATATAGTGTGGAAGTGAGGTTTCACTTGGATAGATGACCTTTAAAAACTAAACAAGCCAAACAAAAACAAACTAAAGAATCAGTACCCTCATTTAGATCTTCACCAGCATAATGTGATACTTATCTAAACAATGCCCTACTTGGAGGACCAGTTTTTCAGATATGCAAAGAAATGCCACCCAAATAAGACCTGGAGAAGAAAAGAGAGGAAGTGATACGAAAATTCTAGGTCCTACTTTTCCTGTCGCAGAACCACTCACTTCCTATAGGTATCTTGTTGGACTATAAAAAAAACTAGTAAAAAAAAAAAAAACAACCATCATATTTCTTCTGATTCTATGAGATACAAGACAGGAAAGGAAAAACAAACAAACAAACAAACAAACAAACAAAAAACACCTAATTGCTCTCCATACCAGCAAATACCAGATAAGCAAAATACTTTTAAGTCTGGAAGGATCAGGTTGGTAAGGGGTTGCATAAAATCAAGGCCGACTTGACACTTCAATGTTAGTAAAAACAGTACATGCCAGAGCTACTTTCTTAAATCAAGCAATCACTGTGGTAAAGGAAAAAGGATCAAAATATCAAGACAAGCATGCCATTGGCTTGAGGTATGTGTCAGATTTATTGTGGCCGAGAAGATTAAAATCAGCCAACATTAAGGAGGGAGTGTACGTGCTGCATTCAGATGTCAGGAAGTCTGAAAATTATGCCATCAACCCAGAGAAGTTCCTGAGCGGATGATAAATAAAGGACACGTTTAAAACAGAAAGGCTGAAAAGCAACCAAGGCTCAGAGATACTGTGATCGCTTGGGTTTTAGCATTACCTGGGCCTATGGTATAAGAGAGAAAAGCTAAAGATAGCAAGATGAAGCAAGGTCATCTGAAAGGGCTCTAATGAGAGTGAGTAGAAAAGTTGCTGACACAGGTTCCAAAATATGGTGTCAGGGTGGGGCATCAGAATGTACTCCAGGGCACAGACCTTTTTAGAGAAAGGAATTCAGAGTTACGCCCATGTTTCAGAAGAGCTGGGGCAAAAGGCTGAGAGAGTGATGGAGAGAAAGAGGAACAGGCAGCCACGTGCACTGAGAAAAGAAAATTACTTGTGCCAGAGCAGAGGCCTCTGGTCTAACCCAATCCATACAGAGGGAGGTGGGTGATGGCCTGACCACCCCTCAGAAGCCAGCCGGCCACAGACAGACCTTAAGTAGGGCAGGGATCCTTCAAGGCCAAAGGCGGGTCTGTAAAAACCCAAATCACGGTGACTTTTTAGTTTTTCTGGCTCTTCCTTAGAAACCACATAACCACTAACATTCTACTGCTTTTCCCACTGAGCAGACCCACATCCAACTTCTAGATCCCCTAGCCACAACAGGCACAGCACGCATGCGTCGTCACGCTCTGCCAAGCTCAGTGGCGATTCCTGCCCAGGGAGGGGCTGGTTTGTCGCTCAACTGTGGCATCAGCAAGCCGGGTCTCCCCGAGTATGTAAGAGCCATGCCTCCGTGGCCACATCTGGGTCCAATCCTGGCCCTTCCATTAGCAATTCTGGGACTGTGAGGGGACTGTCTTCATGGCTTTGAACTTCTTTCATTTATAAAATGATAAAACAGACATCGGTTCCGCAGGGTCATTGCTGACGACTGAGTGGGATTTGAGTGTATGCAAAACACTTAGTATGTGCTGGGCATGTAATTGGTATTCTAGAAATGGAAATGGTTATGATTAATTCTCTGTACTCTTCTCCTTTAAAAAAAAAAAAATCATGTTTTGGCCATTTCCTCTTCCTTTAAAAAAAAAAAAAAACTTTATGGCTTTCCCCTGCCCAAGTGCAAAGTGCCCTTAACATACCCCATCCTTCCTATCAAGAGAGGAATCAATTTGATAATGTCACTCATATCAACCTGCGATGCTTAATACTACAGACTCTAAAAAGCAATGAATATAATGGTATTCGGCAATGATTACATAAAGGAGTAACCTTTGGAGAAATATTCACAGCAAATAGGCTGTCCCCAAATGGCATTCTATAGATGAGTAATCATTCATTCTGCTTCTAGGTAAGATGAGTCTTATCTGGCTTGGATTCTATATCTCTACAGGCTTCCTTTTACACTGATTCAGTCTAATTGAAAGGTAAATGGTGTAACCAAAAAAACAATACCCAACTCATTCTGCATGGCTGTGCCATCCCACAGCTAATGATTGCCAAGAAACACTAGTAAACTTTTCCAACACATATTTTGCCCAGACAATGGGCTGAATGGAAACTCAATGAAATAGATAAGGGTTGATGACTCAAGTCTCCAAACAAATTTTTGGTTAAATAAAGCCTCAAAGGCTAATCACTAGATGCAATTCACCCAAGCTAGAAATGGGGCATTCACTAACAATCAACAATTCTGTGCAAGATCAAACACTTGGAACTTCGGAAACATAAAATTAAACTGGACACAAAGGCTCCTGCCACAGAACATGGGCACATTTCAAAAACATACAATGGAGGCTAAAAAACAAGCTGCCGGATATGGACTGAAGTCACATTCACATTAGCTTTAAAACACAACCAGAAATACTAAGTAAGTGTTTTGAGTGTATAAAAATACAAAATAAAATTATAAAGAAATGCAGAAGATTTTAAAAATAATAGTGGTTGCTGGAGGGAGGGGCGGGGAGTTAACACAGGGAACTGCCATTATATTTGTAACGTTTTAGGTCTTGTTTGGGTGATACTGATGTACCTCTCTAAATCTTCTTACATGTCTGAAATATTTTGCACTAAGAAAATATAAAAAAATAATAATAATTCCATGATGGGGGCCCTGGGTGGCTCAGTCGGTTAAGCATCTGGCCCTTGATTTCAGCTCAGGTGATGATCTTGGCCTTTTGAGATCGAGCTCTGTATTAGTGCTCTCTGCACTAGACATGGAGCCCGCTTGGCACTCTCTCTCTCCCTCTGTCCCTCCCCCTGGCTCTCTCTTTCTCTCTCTAAATAATAATATAATATAATGCTATTATATTATATTATTATTATAAAAATACTATTATTATTATTATTCCATGATGGAAAACTGCTGATCTGTGAGAGAAATAAAGTCTGATGATATTTGTGAACTCTTAGTGATAATGAAATGGACCCCAGCAACTCTTATTTCCATTTCACTGGGTTGGGTGGGAGGAAGGACTGGAAGAGGGTTTGATAAGAGGGAGCTGAGCTAAAGGTAAGAAGACCCACTCTTGCCCTTTGGACCACTTGTTGATAGAACAAGAGGATTTAAAGCCAACCTGGGTCAGGGAAGAACATCAGTCTGCGGCTAATTCCCGCTTTCAAGACCTTCCCAGCAGGCCAAAGGAAATCATACCAGTGAAACTTGAAGCCCTACACCTTTTCGGATCTTAGTCTACCCTGGAAGTCAGCTAAAGTCCAGGAGTACTCAGGGCCAACTTCACTGGCATGTAACCTATGCAGTCACAGCAGGGCCCTGAGTTCCTGGTGCTTCGGTTTAATGTCTCAATCTTGAAATTCTTAATGTTATCTTTGAACTTGTGTTTTGTTAAGGAAAGATGGATGGGACAAGGGAGCACACACATGAGCAGAGAAGCTATTAATGTGCATCACATGTGTCAGCCAATGGTCCTTGCCACCCTACCCATACATAGCAGTCGCAATGCCCATGAACAAAGAATTCTGGTGGACCCACACTGCGTGGGAGTTCAGGAAAACTCAAAGTGGCACGAGATAGCTGTGTTATGTCTGAAACTGAGTAAGTGGGCTTGCCGACAGCCCAAAAGGCTCTGCTTTCCATTTGAACCAGAATTTTCTTCAAATGCAGAAAGAAGGCAGAAGAGTTCTAAGAAACACAATCATTTCTTACTGCTGTTACTTCTCTATACTAGTCACCCACATATGCTGAAAATGATGGGACCGAAGGAAAGGGAAGGACAGGGCGATCTATAGCTCATTTTCTTTTTAGTTCTCCCTCAGTCATCAGGAAGTCAAAAGTAGAGAGTGTTGGTAAAATGGGCATGTATCAAGAAGTGAAATAAAAACAGTGAGCTAGTTTTCTGCAACCTTTCTACTTCCAGTAAGGAAAAAAACAAAAAACCAAAAAACAGGTATGTATGTGCTACAAAGAACTGTGTAATTTCAATGACTCTGGATGTGAGTTAAATGTTCTTATATTTGCATTTTAAATAGCCTTGGCATAATATAAAGATGAGTTGTAAAATTCACACTAATAATTTAATTTTAAAATTTTTCTTTACATAAAACTAACATTAGATGGTAAATAAAACATATCATAACACGTTGAGAGAGAGAGACTGGGGAATAAAAGGTAAAGCCCTTTTTCCTTGCGTTTGAGTAAGGGGCCCCAAATTTTGATTCTGTACTGAGCCCAGCCAATTATGTAGCCAGTCTGGGGAAAAGTTAACTACTGAGTTCTCTTCCAACGAGGTATGGTTTCCAGTAGTCTGAAATGAATGTTCAATTAATTGACAGTATGTGTATTTAAGTTCATCTCCTGAATAGTATCTTGGATTGCATAAGTTTCAAATACATGCTTTGAAAGAAAGCAAGATTGAAGTGTCTACCATTTTACTACTTTTTTTTTCCATCTTATTACTTTTTTAAAGATTTTTTTCATTTTTTTTTTTTTTTAAGTGATCTCTTTACCCAGCGTGGGGCTTGAACCTACAACCCTGTGACCATGAGTCACATGCTCCATCGACTGAGCCAGACAGGTGCCTCAAGTCTGCCATTTTAAAGAGAAGGTAAGAATCTAATTGGAATATATACTTCCTTTCCTAATGTTATTTGGTAATGTTAACCACATTCTCTTCTGGAACCACCCTTTTCCCAAATATCATTAGGTAGATATGGTCATACTTTTTGGTGAAGGTGTCTTGAATACCTGTGTGTGTGTGTGTGTATGTGTGTGACAGAGAGAGAAGGAGAGAAATAGAGAGAGTAAGAAAGCTCATCATTATACACTCAACAGACTAGAGCTTAGAGGCCTAGTTCTGGGCTGCTGGTAACTCCTTAGGGCTCCCCCCGAGTTTTCCAGTTAGGGACCAGGGATTTTAGTTTTACCTTTAAACCATTTCACAAGCATTCCTCAAATGGCTCAAAAGCCCAGGAGACACATGATGTGTAACTGCAATGGCTGGAAAGATGAAAGTTTTGAAACAGATTTTCTCCAAGGTCAGAAAGCACAATCCCAGAGATCAAGGGACGGGCAGGTATTCTCACTCGCAGCAGACTGGCCTCCCCACTTGGAGAACAGTGCTACATCTTGGCTATCTGGGTCTGGAAAGAAGAAGACCTCCAAACTGCTTTCCTGGGGACTGAGCGACACAAAGGCCTGCCCAACCTGGTGGTTAGGGTCATTAATGCTAATGAATCTTGGGAATTGCTAATTTTGGTCAACCGTTTTACCCAGCACTGGGTTTGTTTATTTGAGCTTTGCTATTTTCCTTAATAAATAATCAACAAATCCTTAAATTGGTGGCCACTGTCTGTAGGCAAATCTCCAGAGTGTTCTGACTGTCAGAATGGAAAACAGCCAGAGGAGCAAGGGTTGAGAAAACAGGAAGGATTTATATAAACATGTTACTTTAGATTTATATTATATTATATTATAAACATGTTACTCTCATTTTCCTAGCTGGTCTGATGTTATACCTTTATTTGATACTTTGACATGGTTGAAATATAAGGCAACTGGCTTAAATTACTCAGCTCTAAGGAAGTCCATGCACTAGGACATAAGAAGCCAACTTCATTCACCAAGGAAATGTTCCTTGACGTTCTGAATCAGACTGCATCCTCTCAGAGCGGGGAGGACTCTGGTGAGGGTCTGAAGGGGTACTGACCCAGTGTCATTCCTAACTCAGGCCAAGGTGTTTGGAAAGGGAGCAGTCAGCCGTTCCAGCTAATAGGCCAGGTGCCTCTCGGGCAGGAAGAGAGTCAGACAGGATAGGAAGTCAGACAGAAAAATAAACCTATTCTTCAGAATATGAGGTGAATTTTACCACTCTTTCAATGTATATTCAAATAATTTCGGCTAAGGAAACAAAGTAGGGGGGGGGAATGCTTGGATAGAATATTTTCTTTTCCTTGGCCAACTGCATGGAACAGGCAGACTTGTGTGTGTGCTGCTGAGGTTGACATTGACATGACCTCTGAAAGCAAACACCCCAGTGAAACTGTTATGTAAACCGAAATGACTAGACGTTCCAGGCCACCACAGCACAGAGCAGGCTGTGCTAATGACAGCCCACCACCTGTAAATAGCAAGTTTTTCTGAACAGAAAGGGGATGGAGGGAAACATCCTCTCTGATTTTACATTAGCGATAACATTTTACATTGGCCACAATTCTGTAAGTAATGGAGATCTAAAATAGTTCAAAATTTTAGAGAAAGGCTTGTAAAGGGGATAGGTGATAACAGGGAGACTTTGTGGTTTCAAATCTGAATGGCAGGAACCAAATTTAATCAAAACAGCAGGCCACAGGCTGAAAAGGGTATAATATAATATGGACTAATGTGTTATTAGCTCATGTTCACTACAATGAGATTAACTCCCAACAACATCATAATCAGATCTTGGTATTTTGCTGGGTTAGCTCTGGGTCCAAAGGACATAAGGCCGGAAATAAGTGTGATGCATTTCACACCAAAACTTTGACTTACTTAAGTAAAGATGCTTTTAAAAAAAAAATCCTCGATTTTATAAACTGATGGTGAATCACCAAACCCTCCAAAACCTTAAGCAAACAGTCTAAAAAAACATTCTTTTGAACAGTGGTTACATTGATGCTGCTTATATTTTTAATCAACCAATGAGCTTTGGTTGTAAAACCAGAGATTTGGTTTAAAAAAGCCACATATTCAGTGTGCTTCACACCAAAAATCTGCATATCCAAGTGAGCTGTTCTTAAAACAAAACAAAACAAAAACTCAAAATCTATACACCGATTGAAGTCATCAGTCTCTTGTAAGGGCTTTTCTTAAAGTAAACAATCTAAAATATTCTTTTTGAAAGGTGGCTCCACTGATGCTTGTTATATTTTCGGTCAACCAAGGAGCTTTATTTGTAAAATTCAAGACTTGGTTTACAAATGCCATGAGGCCTGGGCTGAGAGGAGCCCTGCATTTCCTTTGTGCCTGAGAGTTAATAGGATTAAAGCTTGAAGAATTGAATCAAACCCTGAGCTGGTTAAGATGGATGTATCACATTTCAGGCTTCCCGTTTCATAACCAGCCCGCCCCACGGTTTATAAAATAAAACATGCTGGTGAGCTTATTCAAATGGTTCTTCAGGAATACGTTGATTTCAGAACACTGAAAAGGGAACGCGTGGCCATTTCCTCCCGTGAGCCATGTGGCTTTTTGTGTACTCAGCCTCCGCGGTTTTCAGCTGGCTCCTGCTTCACTGTTAGCAATTCTCAGCTCCCGCCCAGTTACGCGGAGAAGAGAATCTACATCTTTGTACTCAGAGAATTTTTGTGTACGAATTAACAGTTTCACAACGATGCAATTTGCACTGGCCATAATCATCAGTAAATACAGCAGAGCTGAGCTGAAATGCCAATGACCTGTTATCTTCTTCCAGATCATGGAATGGAACTGGGGGTCTGCTGCTTTCTGTTATCAAGGTGGTTATTATCAAGTATAATTTGTGGTTGGGAATGTTTGGCATTCCTGTCTAGCAGTAGCCCAGAATGTTTAGAATAGATTTTTACATAGGAGTTCAAACATCTGTCCGTTTTAGGTCAGATTTCGGTGAGAACTTATGCATTAGTCTCTAAACATCTGCAGCTGTCCCAGATTAAATGGAATGGTTTCTTGCATTACGATGACAACAAAGGGTCAAGTTTAAAATTCAGAGTATAAGAATAAGGCTAAGAATGGTAATCAAAACATATGCCCATTCTTCCAAATGCCAGATCATATCACCACTTATAGGTTGGCATGGAAGGCTGTTTAAGCACCATGCTAGCAAAAGCCCCACTAGTTAGTAGTCTCTAAAACCAACTTGCCTATGGACGAGTACGCAGCATCACAATTTCATTACGGAGTTCTCTTGTGTGCAGTTCCGGTTATTGGAACGTGGTTGGTCTGAAGGGAAGAGCGCTTTATTAAATGAAAGCTGTGTATAAAATTGCAAAGAAACACAACACCCAATTTTGGAAAGGAAGTTAAAGAAGAATTAAAACAAGCTGTGATGATCTTAACAAAGACACACAAAACCTGTTACTAGGAAGAGCTGTTTGGTCAAATTTCCTGTTTTTCCTAAGCCCTGGTTTGTTTTCAGCACGTCTTCAGCGCACAGCTTTCTGCTGCTGAGTAACATTCCTGCTTGGCCAGTCCAAAACTGCTCTCCAGGACTTCTTACTTAAACATACTCCAAACAATGTGGATGTTCTCTTTCTTCTCCAGATTGTGGTCTCCACCATAACTGAGAGATGATAAGCCATGGCCTGAAATAGCTGAAAATTAATACTAGAAAGTAGAAAGTCATTTGGGTATGGGTTAATGAGAGTCACAAAATCAAAGTTTCATGAAATGTCTCTTTCAGCCTCAGCAATTTTACTCCAGGAGTCCAGAAATCAGCTTGGACTGGGACAAAGCATATCAAATCAAAGCCACACAAGTGTTGCTAGTTTTATTGACTTAAAAAAAAAAAACAAAAAACAAAAAACTCCTTCGCAAAGACATATCTGACTCTAATAACAACCTATTATAAAATTTAAATAACTGAATCATACCATTGTGTCTGGAACGTAGGGAAATAAAAATTCCTCCATTGGGAAAAAAGTTTAAAACATTAACATTTTTCTAAGTATTATATAAATTACACAGCTTTATTAAACACATACCATTAGAAGTCTCTTCTATAACTGACAACACTTTTCTTAATGGTCTTTACATGTTTAAATAAATGGCTCCTGAAAATGTGCATTTACATTATATAAACAAAACCTTAATTAATATAAACATACTCAGATATAAACTTTTTAGAAATGTCAGCTTAAAACTATCCAGTCTAAATAAATCCTCTTAGGACTGATCTAGCAAAGCAATTTTTAATGCATTTCTTCACCTAAAAAGCTCACAGAGATTTAGAAGCACAATCCGAGAGAGAAACCAAAATGGCTTTAAGGAAGGCCCAATGTTTCATTGATGTAGTAAACAACTGTAAGCACATCCAGTAGATGGATAGTTTTTGAAACCAACTAAGGCCATGTCATTTTATTTTCTTTTTAGTACTTACTATTATCTCATATCATCTTGCACACTTATTTGCTCTCCTGTTTATTGTTGTCTCCCCAACCTGAACTGTAAACTTCCTGAAAGTAAAGACCACATCTGTCTTGTTCTCTGCTCTATTGTTAACACATAGCATAGTACCAGGCACATAGTAGACCCAAAGAGTGGCTCACTGGAGAATTCACAAATGGTCTGATGAGACAAAGCTAAAAAGACTCAGTTATAGGGGCGCCTGGGTGGCTCAGTGGGTTAAGCCTCTGCTTTCCGCTCAGGTCATGATCCCAGGGTCCTGGGATCGAGCCCTGCATCATCAGGCTCTCTGCATAGCCAGGAGCCTGCTTCCCCACCACCCCCCCGCCCTCCTCTCTGCCTACTTGTGATCTCGGTCTGTCAAATAAATAAATAAAATCTTAAAAAAAAAAAAAAAAAGACTCAGTTATTCCAGTGTACCTCACTTTATCCAGTTGATCCCATGTGTCCAAATCTCCAGCTGTTTTCCCCCTTTTTCTTGAATACCCCCAAGTTTCCACTGAATACATGGCCGCCTGGAATAAAGACTACATTTCCCAGCCTCCCCTGCAGCTAGGGGTCAGGAGGTATGAACTAATAAAATGCAAACAAAAGCATTTTGCAGCAGCTTTTGAGAAAGCTCCTTGAGAGACAGCTGATGCAAACCCTGTGTCCCTTCTTCCTCCTCCTCCCCCTCTCCTTCCTACTGCCTAAATTGTGCATGTAATGGCTAGAGCTCAAACAGCCACTGTAGAGTATGTGTTGAACTTGAGAATGAACATCACCTGTTAGGATGGCAGAGCAGCAAGAGAGAAAGAACGCTAAGGCTGGGTGCTTGCCCTGCGGAGACCCACCCACCTTGGACAATCTCCCTCTTCCCTTTGGTCCCATCGAGAAAGTCCTATCTTTTTTTCTTTTTTTTGAGAGAGAGGGGAATGGGGGGTGGGGTCGGGGAGAATCCCCCTAGCAGGCTCCACACCCAGCACAGACCCTGACATGGGGCTCGCTCTCATGACCCTGAGATCATGACCTGAGCTGAAATCAAGAGTTGGACACTCAACCAACTGAGCCACCCAGGAACCCCAAGAAATTCCAATCATAATTAAGTCATTATATTTTGAGTTTTCTGTCTTGTGTAGCCACATTAAATTTTAGTGACATGATTTTGAAAATAATCTGAAAAATAGGCACAGGTAGACCTAACGTGTCTTTTAAAAATCCATTATTTGACAAACACACTAAGACTCTTTCCAACAAGAGGGAAGTATTTGTCAGCACATATTTTGTCCTCAGAATTAAGTCTGATACTATGAGAAAATATAGAGAAATTCAAGACTGAGTTCTAATCCTTAAGAAGTTAGTGATTTAGCCAGTGAAAAAACTGCCCATCCTCCCTCCCAACACACCCACCCAGAGGAAACAACACACAGCAGCAAAGAATAAAGAGTGAGTGTGTGCAATGAGATTGCAATTGTGGAAGGAATGCAGAAGCCAAAGGGCCAACGAGGACTAGGTTCTTGGGTAAAGTTCCAGGGAGGATCTGGCCCTTGAGGTGAGCTTCAAAAGGGGCTGAACCCGCAGCAGTAGAAACTGGCTGGGTGTCCCCAGGGTGGGGATGGACAGCAGGGAAACCTCTGTTTCAGTAATGAGCACAGCATGTTCAAGGAGACTGGAAGGAGGTCAACCAGATGTGTGGCCTCTGGAAATCAAGCCCTCCCTTTTCTCAGAATGTGGTCTCTCCGCCTTGAAGAGAGTCTCATAAAGGATGGCTCACCTCACCATTCACACCCTCATTCAGGAGAGGAACCTCTGCTCCAGATTGTCCCTGCCTTACACACAGCACATGCCTGATACTACGGACAACTTCCCTGAGCCTACTCTCCGAGACGCCTCAGGCCCAGCGTCCTGCTTTTCTTCAGGGATCCTGCTCCACGCTCAGCCCAACAGTGACTTCTAGAGAACTGTGCTTCTTATTGGGCAATGGACACGTGTGAAGTCTTGTTCACCTCCCCAATGAGGTGTTCTAAGTTCAACTGTTAGGCAGAGGTAGGGTGTTCTGCCTCCTACGTTGTGAAACAACAGCAAAGCCACAGACTGAGCAGTCACTGCTTCCAAAGAAGAGGCCAGGGAATTTGATTACTCACATGCTAACCACAGTCACAGGATGAAGGAGCAACTTTTCTCATAAGTTCCCTTTCAGCTGTTCCTCATAAACAAAGGCATTGTTCAGGTTCTAAAAATTGACCAACCAACACCTGAGGAAAAGAACGGCGCTGTCTACACTAAGGAGTGACTTGGGCACAGGCAGGATGTGTTTTGGAAGAGCAAGTGTCATTATACCACTGAGGAGCCCCGATGAGATCAGGTGAACAGAGGGATTTTGATGGAATCAGGGTCCAGGCAGCTTTACCTTGAGTAATAAAGCACAGATTGAGGAGAGGGCCCAAAATGTAATGAATTATCTTATGGTATTTTTATGTCTAGAGGTGAGGAGGAATGAACCATCTCTCTGGGAGTCTGCTCTAAGGCAAATGAAACCAAACTTGATTCTTTTTCCAAAATGGGGCCTAAAATGGCTCCCAGGAACCCTCCGTGGCAGCCTAGTGGAACAGGAAAGCACGGGCCAGGTGGTGAAAAGACTTGAGGGCTAGCATAGCTTGCTGCTGTGGAACTTGTCGTTGACTTTGGTTTCTGTATCTGTCAGTGATGAGGGGCTGGATTGGAGATGATCTATCCCCGAAACCCACTCTGGCTCCAACAATGACTCTGCCGGTAATAGATGAGCGCCCAGGAAAGAAGGAAATAAGATTTTCTAACTTCGTCTTCTTTTCTGCCCGTCGCCATTTCTCCATATGCCCCAAATCACATTAATTCGTCAATTAATAAACAGCCATCCTCGGCTGCACTCTCCTCTGCAGCTCAGCGAATTTCATGCTTGTCTGGTGACAGCAGCAGCTGCTGCTCTCCTCAAACCACATCCTTCCCCTTCGTCATGAGGCCTCCTCGCTAGCCACAGTTTGCCTTGGCCAGGGCTCCCTCTGCGTCAGCTTCCACCAGAAACTGCCACCCATATGCAGAGTTCTAGTTCATCAGCTTCTCTGAAGCAGACCCAGCTGGCCGGAGGAGCATTCCAGGTGGTCAAGACCAAAAAATTTCACAGCATCGTAGGCATATTAAACCTGAAAGGGACCACAAAACGTATCCACTTCGGCTGCCTCCAATTTACAGAGGAGGACGCTAATGCCCCAAGAGGTTTATTTATCTAAAGTGGCCTAGCCAGAACTAGAACCTATATGTACAGACTCAAAGGCCAGTTATGATTCTGAAATGACTAAAACAGAAGCTACTATTTATGGTGTGCTCTGTGCCAGGCACGGTGTGCATTGACTTCTTAAGGTTAGCATGTACAAACTTGAATTCAGGATCTTTTCTTCAAATCCACTCCTCCTCCTGTCTTCCTACTTTCCTCATGACTCCCTCACATAAAGTTCTTGATTTCTGAGAACTTCCTGTCATTTCTCCAGAGCCTATCTTGCCTCTCTCCAATTTTCTCTACCAGCAGAATCTTCAATCCTGATCCAAACCAACTCTGCCTCTTGTCTGGACTATAGTCACACCTTGGACCTCACCAAGCCATTGTTACCACTCTGTTCCTGTCAACCCATCCTCCAACCAGAAGCCAGAGTAATTCTGTAAAGACATAAACCAGATCATGTCAGACCCACCTCTGTTCCTATCTTGCCACTGCTGAAGCCCCCAGTCTTCCCAGTACACTTGAGATGAAGCACACAATTCTAGAAGGCCCGGCCTTTTTTGGCCCCGAATGACATCTCCAGTCTTGTTTCACCCCAGTCTTCCCAAAGTTCTGTAAATTCTACCAACACTTCTTTCAGTTCCTCCAAACTCCAAGTTCCTTCCTGCCATAGGCTGGCCCTCTGCATGAATTGCTCTCCTTTCTGTTCCTAGCCTGGTCTTTCAAATCTCAGTTTAAACATTACTTCTCCAGATGGACCTTCCTCAAGACCCTGCTAGAAGCCACCTCTTCTGTGTAGCATTTACCAATTTGTAGTATTTTTTTTTTCAAGAATTTAATGATCATCTCCCCAATCAGACTATAAGCCCCATGAGGACAAGGGACTATGTTTATGTCTATCTGTTCATCACTATAGCCACAGAATTTAGTGACAGGCACATAGTTAAGTCCTAATTAAATATGTGTTGAATTAATATATTAATATATGTATGCTCTTAACACTTACCAGATTATATCAGAAGATAGAAGATATAGGAACCTAGAGTCTGGGATAGGTTAAAAAATGGTCCCCCCAAAGATATCCATGTCCTAATTCCTGAAGCTTGTGGATGTTACCTTATATGGCAAAAAAAAAAAAAAAAAAGAAGGAAAGGAAAGGAAGGAGGGAGGGAAGAAAGGAAGTGAAAGAAGGAAAAGGATAGAAAAGAAAAAAGAAAATAAAAGTAAAGAAAGAAAGAAAGAAAAAAAGAAAGAAAGAAAGAAAGAAAGAGGGAAGATCTTTTGGAAAGTGATTAAGCTAAGAATCTTGAGATGGGGAAATGATCTAGGATTACCCAGACAGGTCCTAGATGCATCCAACAGAAGCTGGAAGAGACAAGGAACAGATTCTCTCTATAGCCTTGGGAGAGGGTCTAACCCTACCAGCACTTTGATTTGAGCCCAGTCATACTGATTTCAGACTTCTGGCTTCCAAAACCGTGAAAGAATCAATTTCCATTGTTTCAAGCCACCAAGTTTGGGGTAATTTGTTACAGCAGACATAGGAAACTAATATAGAGTCCACAACATTATTTTGCTAAAATATAGTGGTTTACATCTGGAAAAGTTTTACTCCTTCCCAACATTCCCCATCTCTACTCTGCCATACATTGTTCGGCCACAGGTGACCATCACATCTTCATTCTCGGCACCACTCCTGCCATGCATTCCCCGAGTCAAGAATTAGCAGTGAGGAAGAAGAAAATTATAAGGCAAGACAAAAGAAACCACTGACCAGTGGAGGTAAAAATGTTTCAAAGCTCAAGACTTTTATAAAAACCAAAGCAACAATGTCTTCATCTTGCTTCCAAAATGTTTTTGGATCCACGAAGATCTTCTGTTTTCACTTCCATAATAAAGGAAATAATTTGTAAGAGGTAAAGAACTGCTTTAGAATAGCTAAAGAATCATAGTCCACGAAATTAAAGGCATTGTACTTTCAAGTTCATCTTTCAGCCTACCTCTTGGTCTTAGTTCTGCCTCATATATTAAGGTCTGGATTTGGCAGACTGATAATGCACTCTGCTTTAAGACAATCTATAATTTTATACGACAAGATGCCTAGAAATATAAATTTCCAATGACTCATTTTAACATCATAAGAAGTCAAATAATATTTATGAGGTGAGACACACTGTGAAGAAATACATTTTAACACACCCTCAGTATTCCCACCCAGAGGACAGGAACAATAGCCCTCTTACTGGAGCAGCCATCTTGCTATTATTCCATTCAGAGCTTCCAGATGGGAAAAGGATATTAAGTCGCTGGAAATTAATCCTGCCAAAGGAAATCGGAAATTTTCAAAGCTGTTGTCAATATGGCTCTGCAGTTTAAGATGAACATACATGAGGTGAATTCACAGCAGTTAAAATCTGGTTGAAGAAATGACGATCATAAGAACTGCTGTAAGAGAGCATAAAGAAAGCTCCAGATGAGAGGGAGCGAGAAAATATGGTTGAGGCAATTAGGTGCAGTGATTCAAGTTTGCTGAGTCTTGACAGAGGGCAAGGCAGGAAGGTGAGGACGTTTCAATGTAAGAAAATCTCCTGAGCAAAGATGCTTTTCACAGAGCCCAGAGCATATTTGGAAGCAGTCAGATATATTAAAAAAGCACGTCACTTGTCAGAATATTTTGACAGTAGAAAAGAACTCTGGAGATCATTTAGCTCAACTGCCCCATTTTATACCTGAGAAACTGAGGCTAGCTGAGGTCACTTCCCTCAGTCAGCCAAAAAGGGGCCAAGCTGGGACTCAAACTCAAGTCTATGAGGCCCTCCTCTGGTGCTATGTGCTCTGCCTCTCCACACTGATTCAGATGTGAGAGGTACGTCTGCTAGCTTAAAAAATAAGTTACCTTGTATTTCTTAGAGGCAAATTCATTTTTAAGCACTGTAAACCTATTCCATGATGAGCTATACTTTTTGTTCTTAAAGATTTTATTTATTTATTTTTTTGTTTGTTTGTTTGACAGAGACCGCAAGAGAGGAACACAAGGAGGGGGAGTGGGAGAGTCTGGAGAAGCAGGCTTCCCACCAAGCAGGGAGCCAGATGCGGCACTCCATCTCAGGACCCTGGGATCACAACCTCAGTGGAAGGCAAGCCCTTAACGATTGAGCCACCCAGGCACCCCTGTATCAGTTCTTTTGATACGATATTCAAACGGATGTAGCATCCCATCATCTTCCTGCCTCCTCCCATCCCCTTGTCCTCCCCTTAATGTCCCTGGTGGTAAAGAGCTATTTGGCCAAAGAATTTGTTTTCACAGAGCCTACCTACCCTGTTTTTACACCTCAGTCGTTATGAGCTTCTGTGAAGACAGCAGCCCATGATGACACTGTACTTCTGCTGAGAGCAGGTGCCGGGCGGGTGTGCTCGTGCGGGCTCATCTATGAGCACGTGGCCTGAGTCAAAGGCACCAGATGTGATGGGTGCCCAGCCATGGCACTCAGGGGCACTAACCTCCCTGCTGCTGTGTACACCCCTCAACCCCAGAGCTAATGCCCAGAGTATCAGCCTCCCCTGCAAGAGCTTGCTTCTTGGCCGTTGGTAGAGAGAACTCTCAGGATGTGAGTAGGTCCTAAGATATGAACCCCATGTACGTGTCCCTTTGCCAGGTTTATATTCTAATGCTTCCTCAGTGGTGACCTGTGAACACCTGATGACAGAGGCGTGCCTCTCCTTTGTCATATGTTCTTTGCGTCTCACCCCAGAGTTCAAGAAGAGGATGCCTGGGACTTTATATAATGTAGTTTTTATAAGGATAATTTGCAAATACATTCTGTCTATCTCTAGGCCATTATTCGTCAAACATAACAGGCATCTGACCCACATGTCAACCAACAACAATTCCAGGCACATTTTAATAAAAAGATTCCTCACAATTTTTAAGTGATAAACTAAAACATATTACAAAGTTATTATTTTAAATAAGCTCATATCAGTGAGAGGGATGACCTAGTGTTATAGTATTTAGCTAATGTATATCGGACTTCATACCTGTAACAACAAACTAATCTGTCATACATATAAAGACAACTAGTCGGAGCTGCTTCTAGGTAGTTTCTTAGTCTTTATTTCTACTAAACTAAAAACCTTCCATGTAGAAATTGTCAGAAAGGGCTGCAAGTGTTTGGTGATTATGGGGTGATTTCTCACCAAGGAAACATAAATGAGGCCTGGTAAACATAAATTCATGAGCACCTTAGAGCCAAGAACTGGAAGACTGGGCTGCATGTTCCTTCCATCAGGGAAGAAAACAACCCATAGATGCGAAATCTTTTTTGTGGTTGCACTTGGCAACCATGTAACAGCATTTGGATGTGGTTTTAAAACATAACTTACAGGGTCCTTGAGTGGATCAGTCTGTTAAGTGTCCGCCTCTTGTTTTGACTCAGGTCATGACCTCAGGGTCATGAAACTGAGCCCCACCTCGGGCTCCACGCTTGGCGCAGAGTCTGCTAGGGATTTTCTTTGTCTCTCCCCCTCTGCTCCCCACCCCTGCTCACAAGTGCTCTCTCCCTTCCTCTCTAAAACAAATAAATAAATCCTTAAAAAATAATAAAACATAACTTTGGGGCACCTGGGTGGTTCAGTGGGTTAAAGCCTCTGCGTTGGGCTCAGGTCGTGATCCCAGGGTGCTGGGATCAAGCCCCGCATTGGAATATCTGCTCAGCAGGGGGCCTGCTTCCCTTCTTCTCTCTGTCTGCCTCTCTGCCTGCCTGTGATCTCTGTCAAATAAATAAATAAATAAATAAATAAAATCTTTTTAAAAAAAGATAATAAAACATAACTTAAAATACACCATCAGTTCTTTCTTTTAGGAATGAAGATCCATTCACTCAGCAACTATTTATTGAACAACTGTAGACACTGCAGGGTACTAGGGATACAGTAGGAAACGAGACAGGGTCTCTGTCCTCACACACACACACACACACAACAACAGGATTTATTGTATTTAACAGTAAATATCTTTCATTTTTTTAAAGATTTTATTTATTTGACAGAGAGAGAGAAATCACAAGTAGGCAGAGAGGGAGGCAGAGAGAGAGAGGGGAGGAAGCAGGCTCCCTGCGGAGCAGAGAGCCCGACTCGGGGCTCGATCCCAGGACCTGGGATCATGACCTGAGCCAAAGGCAGAGGCTTTAACCCACTGAGCCACCCAGGCGCCCCAACAGTAAATATCTGAACATTAGTTCAGCCCCCAACTAGCCTATCATTTGAGAAAGCCACCTAAACAATAGAAATGGCCTTTACATGGGACGCCTGGGTGGCTCAGCTGGTTAGGCAGCTGCCTTCAGCTCAGGTCATGATCCCAGCGTCCTGGGATCGAGTTCCACATCAGGCTCCTTGCTTGGCGGGGAGCCTGCTTCTCCCTCTGCCTCTGCCTGCCACTCTTTCTGCCTGTGCTCGCTCTCACTCCAAATCTAAAAATAAAAAAATAAAATAAAATAAAGAAAGAAAGAAATGGTCTTTACAGACACTAATCAGTGTCATGAAGACATGAAGATACCACGTTCCAAATTCTTTTGTGACGTACCTTTGCCTCCACCATGCTACGTGCTCCCCTTTTTCTTCATTTATGAGAAATTGTCATACTTTTTACTCATTCGACTATAACCAGGATCAAGAGGCACATGACAGACCGCAAACCGTTCTCTGAGAATAATGTTGCTACTCACATTCTAGTGTCATTTCTTTTATTCATGTAGCAATGTTCTTTCTCCTTCCTTATCTGTCACTACCCATCCCACCTTACCTTTTGCATTCTCCTTCACGGGTCACAACACAATCATTAACCAAACCTAACCACACCAAACCAAGCTACCTTTTCTGATGACAAGGGTTTTTCTGAACAAAAATTCTTCAAGCAATTCTTTTCATAGAAGGACTACATACATGCCAAGAGTTGATGCTTAACCTGCACATCACTGATTTGGCCCAATGCAAAGTAAAAGATCTGCTAGAATATACATCCACAGTAACTGCTTTTCTCTACTTGTTATACCATGGATATCACGCAATTTCCATCCATGAGAGAATTTTGCCAAATCCCCAAGCCTGCCTTCTTGGAGAATTCTGCTTGTCACTAACTTTGGAGACAGTCTTAGGAACCCTTTGACAGTACCTCTTTGTGGAGTATACCACTGAATACTATTTCATTTTGGCTTGTCCTCTGATTTCACTGCAGAATTCATCAATCTTATTTTGAAAAGCACAATTATGGATTTGTTCTGGAGAAATGTAATAGGTTTATCTCTGTTGTGTTTGAAAGTGACAGAGGGGCGCCTGAGTGGCTCAGTTGGTTAAGCATCTGCCTTCAGCTCAGGTCATGATACCAGGGTCCCGGGATCAAGCCCCACCTCCGGCTCCTTGCTTGGTGGGGAGTCTGCTTCTCTCTCTCTCCCTCTGCCTGCCACTCCCCTGCTGTGCTCTCTCTTTGTGCCAAATAAATAAAATCTTTTTAAAAAGTGACAGAAAAGCTTCAATGACTTCAATGCCACTATCTGATAAAAGGACAGTACCAAGTGAGGTGGGGTTGAGTGGATTCCTGATTCAATAAAATCTAATTTTAGATATTCATCTGTTCTTCCTTCTTTATTTGGCTGCTTTGTTAAATCATCCTACTCAAGGAATCATTTGTCCCACCAGCGACAGATACATATTCTATATTTTCACGGTGTCCTTTTCACTGTTAATAGTTCTAACATTACTCTGAGTGCTAATATTTCCTGACTCATTCCATTCTACTTTTTCCCTTCACCACTGAGCTATACTTTCAAATTGGTGTATAGCTATGATACATGAAAATTTATGTGAACAATAATGGTGGATGGTGTAAAAACATGTCAGCTGAGATGACCTTCAGCTGACCAAGTGTTATCTGAGACGAAGTGACTGACAGTCTTTCTAGCACATACACTACCTTTAAGAGGATAAAGATTATTAACAACAGGATTCCTGTGAAAATAGTATTATTTCTAATAAGTAAAACGTGTATGAAGAAAATGACTTCATTGATTTATCCCCCAAAACTGCCAACGCACCTGCAGACCACCTGATAGAAAATGGTGGTGGTAGAATCCATATGAGCCACACTGAGGAACTGCTCCCAGCCTCCCAGCTGGTCGGTGTAACACCTAGCCAAAACTTGTCATTGATTTCGGACCCCACTGTCCACTCAAGCCAAACCTCATGAATAAGTTATCTTATCTTTCCCTCTCATCCCTGACCCTATGTGCAACTTCCAGCCAGGCCTCTCACCACCCCTGGTCTATGCAAACTTACCCCCAACATCTCAAGCCCAGAAGCTTGGGATAACCTCTGCTCAAATTCTCCTATCGAAGTAGGGTCAAGTTCTACTGCTCTTCTTAAAGGCAGTAGTTTTCAATATTGGCAACTCATTAGCATCACCTGGAGACCTTTAAAAAAATTAAGAAGTAGGACTTCCTAGACTCCATTCCACATCAGTTTAACTAAAATTTCTGGGATGGGGTCTGAGTACTTACGGTTTTACAAAGCTTCCCCAGTGATTCTAACATGTAGGCAGGATGAGAATCACTGTCATAAGATGGCATTGCTAGAAGGGATCTGACATGGTAGTTCCTCCATTACTATGCGCACAGGTTCTCACCCACCTGCTAGGATCACCATCTCTCATCAGAGCTACAGTGACAAGCTCCCTGCTGGATTCTTTGGATCCAGTAGATCTACTGATGCTGGTGCCTTTTACATCTACTGTCATCACAGCTCTCAAAATGGTCTCCGTCATCCTTCCCTCTGGCTCTGTTCTTCTCTCCCTCCTGGACAGTGGTTCTCAACTTAACTGCACTTTGGAATCATGGGGTCCTTTAAAGTACTAGCATCCAAACCACAACCCACCCCCGATAAATCACCACCTCTGGAGATGGGAACCAGGCAGGAATGTTGCTAAAAAGCAGTCAAGATTGAGAATTAATACTCTGGGACCTATTTTTCTATGACCACCACATCTAGCTTCATTTAGCTACCGCAGTTGAGCTCAGTTCTGGCCTCCTGACAGCCATTCTCAATAGGGAACTCTTTTTTACTCAAGAACTTATAGTCTACTGGCAGAGACAGACCTGAAAAGCCAAACTTTAAATCACAGTGATGTAAGTACTATAATGGAAATATGCAAAATCTTCTATAGGACACAGAGGAGGGAGCAATTAATGACCTGTGAAGTTGGGGGAAGGCTTCTCAGAGGAAATTATACTTCAACAGGGTCATGAGGGTCATCAGACTGAAAGAGTGACGGGAAAAAGGATGTTTTCTTAGGAACCTACACTTCCCTTTTAAAATATTCTTATTATTGACACACACTGACACATAATGTCTCTATTATATATTTTTGATCACTTAGGACAGTGTTTCCCAACCTTTTTAGCCAGCCAATAGAGCTAACTGTAACAGCCCTAGGTACATTTTCATCTTACTCATAGGGCTTTTCATGTATTTTGACTTTTAAAAATAGACTTTTTAGGAGCAGAATTAGGTCCACAGCAAAATTAAATGGAAGGCAGAGATTCCCCTATATCTCTTGCCCCTACACATGCATAGCCTCCCCCGCTATCAGCCTCCCCAACCAGAGTGGGATGGTTGTTTGAAGTGAGGACTGTGAACACCGCATTATTGCGATGACAGTGATTTATTACTACAACCCAGAGTCTACAGTTCATATTAGGGCTCACTCTCGGTGTTACACTCTATGGGTCTGGACAAATGTAAAATGATATGTACCCACCACCGCAGTACCATACATGGTGGTTTCACTGCCCTAAAAAATCCTCTGTGCTTTTCCTGTTCAGCCCTCCTTACCTCAATCCCTGCTAACCACAGATCTTTCTACTGTCTTCATAGTTCTTTTCAGAATGTCATGGAGTTGGAATCATACAGTATGTAGATTGGCTTCTTTCACTTAGTAATATGAATTTAAGGTTTCTCTGTCATCTTTTCAGGGCTTGATAGCTCATTTCTTCTTGGTGACGAATGGCATTCCACTGTTTGGAGAGACCACAGTTTATTTACCCACTTGCCCGCTGAAGGCTATCTTCATTGCTTCCAACTTTTGACAATTACAAACAAAGCCTTTATAAACATCAGTGTGCGGGTTTTTGTGTGGACATAAGTTTTCAACTTTGGATAATATCAAGGAGCATGATTGTGGATCACATGGTAAGAGTGTGTTTAGTTTTGGAAGAAAACTGCCAAAGTGTCTTCCTGAATGGCTGCACACTTTTGCATTTCCACCAGCAATGAATGAGAGTTCCTGTTGCTCCCCATCCTCACCAGCATTTGGATTTTGGCCATTAGGATTTAAGTATTAGGGACACATAGTGAGGCCTTGTCTTTGTTATAATATGCATTTTCTGGTGACATATGATATGGAGCATCTTTTCATCTTCCCAACCTTCTCCATGCCGTTAACACACAGAGAAAAAGATTTAATTTTCTGGATTAAACACCAAGCTTGCCTGCGGCTAAAGATAACAGGCCTGGGACTCTGGGTGTCCCTGGTCCCCCCCAAACACCTGAAGGCAGAGGGCATCTATATCTCAGCATCTCTGCAACACATCTGCAGAACTGGCATGCCAAGGCACACGTGGTGGAGATGCTCCAAATGGGGATACCATTAGCTATTGGTGGCAGAAAGCCCAACTCAAGCTAGCTTAAATATCGAGGAGTTGTATTCTCTCCTACACACGCAGGAGCTAAGTGTCTCCAGGCATATTACGTGGGGTCCTAGCCTGCTTGTCCACCACTGTCTCTGCAGTGCCTTATTCTGAGTACTGGCTTCCTTTTTACGTCCGTGTCAAGATGGCTGCCACGTTGCTAGGCTTCCTATCCAAATGTGATCAGGGAAGATCAAGAGAAAAAAAAGAGGTGTCCTTCCTTATGTGCCTACTTCTCTCAGTGAAGAAACCCATTTCTCTTTCTCAGAAGTCTGCAAAACGTTATCCCTCATATTACCTTGGCCAGAATCATGTCAAAGGCCCTTGCCTAACTAGAGTCTTGGCAAGGGGAAATGGACACCATGAATGGATCAGATGAACCAGGATGTACTAAGGGAAATGTGGACAGGATTCACCTTCTCTGAGAAACACAGGGCAGGGTAAATAACCAAACAAAATCAAGGCTCTTCTGGCAAGCAAGAGAGTGGGACTGGATTTTAGGCCAGTCCCACTGGCCTAATGGCAAGCAATGGGGTCCGCTTCAGTTTACTTCATGTTAGAAACAGTCTGTAGAGCAGCGTGCTTAAGAGAGCTGGGCAGTAGGCTGAAATCCTACTACATCCTCACTAACTTCTCTCTGATAAAGGAATGACCAGACTCCCTAGCTAAGAAGGACTGCTGGGAGGAGTAAATGCGTAGTGCTTAGAACAGACTCTGGCTCACAGTAAAGCTTAGTCAATGTTAGTGATCATCTTCATCTCCATGGCATCTGTCATAGGTTATAAATAGCTAATGGGCAAGGACCAGATTGTGGGGGAGAAGGCTTCTCTCTGATTAGCACTGAGCCCAGTGCCATGCTCAATTAGGTGTTCAATAAGTTCATTTGCGGGGTTTTTGCATATTAATAACTTAATTAAAAGGTCCATTTCTTCTTACTGCTAGCAAAAAGACGGTCCTGACTAAAAGGTAACATTTTATCATTAGAAATACTTCAGAAAATCTATTGCTCCCCAGAAAATATACTCAGAGTTGGGATGCCTGGGTGGCTCAGTTGGTTAAGCAGCTGCCTTAGGCTCAGGTCATGATCCCAGCATCCTGGGATCGAGTCCCACATCGGGCTCCTTGCTCGGCAGGGAGCCTGCTTCTCCTTCTGCCTCTGCCTGCCAGTCTGTCTGCCTGTGCTTGCTCTCTCCCCCTCTCTCTCTCTGATAAATAAATAAAATCTTAAAAAAAAAAAAAAGAAAATATACTCAGAGAAATACAATTACAAATATTATTACTTGAAATGAATATTTCCTGAGCCTTTACTATGTGCTGGAGACTGCTATCAATGCCTTACATGCATTGTCTCCTTTAATCCTAAAACCAGTCTATGGAGTCAGGCTTAGCAGTGAAACACTCTTAAAACTAATTTCAAACAAAACAGATTTGCCTTCAATGTGTAAATATTTCCACAATACAATGGCAAGTGAAAATGTGAGCTATCTCATTTCTAGCTCTAACACGTTTTCCCTCTGCCTATCTTTCCTACCCCTGCTGAAATCAGGGTGCATCTTAGACTGGATGTTCATGTTTACTGTAATAATGTGTGTGTATGCATCCCCAGTCGTGAACTTGGAAATGCATTTGCAGAAGGCAGGAAGCACAGCAGTTACAGCCATCACGGAGGCAGGCTCCATGTTTTACTCATTAACCCTCATTAACCAAATATATGCTGATGAGATACTCTCTTCCACAGAGGGCCTTAAATTGGGAACTAAACAACTAATTGCAGTATTACGTTTCCCCTGGAGCCAGTAGCCAAATAATTCCCACTTTAGTTGTAGAAATTACAAGAAGCAGTAAGGGCCTGAACATTAAAGACTAAAGCTATGTCCCCAATCCTGCAGGTGGCTTAAGTCAAGATTTAGCACTTCACTTTAGTCCAGGGACCAAATGAAGAACTGGGAATTCATGGAAACCATTTAAATCCTCAATCTACCACGATTTTGCTGGGTGCTATGAACAGTTATTGAAATGCCCTGTGCTCTCATTCTTCAACTGCTAAGAGGTATCAACTGTCCCTACAGAATGTCTAAGGATATTAAGAGTAACTAATGAGATTATTTCGGTTTCAACATAACTCAAATTTTCTCCCACTCATATCTGTTTCCTCTTTTACCACACAGAAGGGCCCAATCTCCCACCCCATTAATGATTCAACCTATTAAGGAAATCAGCTACTCGCCCGGCACCTAATAACACTGTTCTGCTTCATTACTTCTTGAATGAATTTCATTTTCTTCAATCTTCTATAAGAATCTAGTCAATTTCCAAAAAAAAAAAAAAAAAGTAGGTGTTAACAAGAAACCACCAGCATAAAGAACCAAAGAGAGATGTCACCCATTCCAAGCAATAGTCCCTAAATGTCCTCCTAACCCAAGGCTTTCTCCACCTCATCCAGTGTGGGAAACAGAAGCAATCAATATGGAATTCCCTAGTTCTTCCATCCCCAAATCTACCATGTTACCTGCACCCACCTCCATGTGTGCATGTCACCTTCACTGACAGTGGGGTGAACTTTTGCTGCTCCCATCAAAGACCCACTTTGCTCTAAACTCTAGATCCCCAAACCTCTGGCCATGGCGACACATGTGCCATCATCACTTGTCCCTTCTCATCACTTCTGCATCTTTACTCAGATCATTCTCATCAGCATAGACATGTTCTCTCATATAGTCTGTCCTTAAAACACGCTCATTTGACTTTACAGCTTGTCCAGCAACTTCCCTATTCCCCTCCTTTCCTTTATAATAGAACTCCTTTAAAGAGATTCCTGTACTTGATGTCTCAACTTCCTGTCCCATTTTCTTCTGAATTCACTCCAAGTAAGCTTCCTTTTCAACCATTCCACCACCACTGTTCTTTTCAAGATCATCAGTAACCTCCACTGGACCAAATCCCACAGTCCATTATCAGTCCTCATATAACTCACTTCTCAGGGGCTCACACTCTTGCCCACCAGGTCTCAGTCCTCACACCTTTTATCCTCTCTTTCTATCTCCTTCCACAATGTGCTTTTTCAGTCCCATGACTTTAAATACCATCTGTATCCTAAAGACTCCAGATTTCTATCTCCAGCCACAGGTTTCCCTTTGAATTTCAGCTACAGTTACTCTTAGATGTTTCAAAATCAACTAATTTAAAACCTATCTTGATTTTCTCCTACAACCTTATCTTTTCCTACTGTTTCCATCTCAATAAAATGGCACCAACATTTTATTCAGGCCATAAATCTTGAAGTGGTTCTTTCTTTCACATCTTACACACAACCCGCTCCAAAATATCATCAGCTCTATTTTCAAAATATCCCAAATGTGAACACTTCTTACTTCATTCACTACTACTACCCCACTACTACCAAACCAAGCTACCATTTTTTCTCACATTGATTTGCCCATTTGCTTTCTAATTTATATGCCTGCTTCTGCTTTTACCTGTCCACATCCCCTATACCAAAATATCAGGCATCCTTCCAGAATGACCATTTCAAGATACAAATCAAATCCTCTTACTAGCCACACAAAACCTTCAGGTGGCTCCCCATACCACTCAAAATAAAAAACCTAGAAGGTCTTACACAACTGGGTGTTCAGCAACTTCTCTATGTATACTTCCTACCACTTCCTCTTGTTCATTCAACATAAGCAGCCTGGCCTTCCTGCAGCTCTTCCAACTTGCTAAATACATTCCTACTTCAGTGGCTCTGCCTCATCTGGCCCACTCCCCGATTCAATCAGGTCTGTGTTCAAGTATCACGTTATTAGAAAGTCCCACCTGAATTGGTCATATTAAATAGTAAGTTCCCCCCCATAGTTAGCATTATACTCAATGGTGAAAAGCTAAAAGCTCCTCTTCAAAGATCAGACATAAGAGTGCCCATTCACAGCACCATATTCAACAAACGAAGTCCTAGCCAGAGCAATTAGGGAAGAAAAGAAATAAAAGGTATCCAAGCAGAGAAGGAAGACATCAGACCATCACTATTTGCACAACAAATATGCTCTTAGTTCCCTTAGCCTTCTTGACTCTACATAGCACTTTCATTATCTTGCCACACATTATGACACACATGTATTATGTCTCCCCAACAGAACTTAAGCTCTATAATGGAATGAACTTTGTCTGTTTGGAATATCTAGAATAGTACTTGGTACATAGTAAGAGTTCAAGAAATATTTATTAATTGACAGACTGCGTGAGTGATTAAATTCTTGGGCTTCGGGGCACCTGGGTGGCTCAGTGGGTTAAAGCTTCTACCTTTGGCTCAGGTTATGATCCCAGGGTCCTGGGATCGAGCCCCCATGTCAGGCTCTCTGCTCAGCAGGGAGCCTGCTTCCTCCTCTTTCTCTACCTGCTTCTCTGCCTACTTGTGATCTCCGTCTGTCAAATAAATAAATAAAATTAAAAAAAAATTCTTGGGCTTCTTCACTTTTTCCTGAAATGGACACTATCTTTTTTTTAAAAATTGATTTATTTATTTCAGAGAGGGAGACAGAGACAGAGCAGGGGTTAGGGGCAGAGAAAGAAGGAGAGAGAGAGAGTCTCAAGCAGACTCCCCGCTGAGGATGGAACCCAACACAAGGCTCAACACAGGGCTTGATCTCACACCCCTGAGATCATGATGTGAGCCAAGAGTCAGACACTTAACCGACTACACACCCAGGTGCCCCTAAAATGGACTTTTTAAAAAATTTCCACATGGTATTCACCTACCGGCTTGGGTCACTTATGCCCTGGCCTAACAGGTTTCACATGAACTCCACTCCCATAGGCAGCCCCCAGCTGGGCTGTTCCTCCCTGAGGGCTTGCCTGCCCTCTGAGCCCATGAGTTCTTCCAGGACACATTTTCTGGATTAACTTGCATCCCCCATGTTAAGGACTTCTGGCACAAAGTAGCAGTGTGCTTATGGATGTAAGGAGTATGTGTGCCAGGTATAATTGAGCAACTGTGTGGAGGAAAGCTACAACAGCCCACCTATAGTTAGATAAAGCAATAACTATACGTAGATTTATCAGACATTATTTTCCATAGCATAGATCTTACTAACACTGAGATCACAATAATTGAAAAAAATAACACTGAGACATATATAAAAATAGATGGGAAGGTATATTAGAGGGAAACAAAGAGCCAAGTGCAAAATCTATAGTTTGGCTTGTGTAAATATAATCTTCTCTGCTTTGAAAAATAAGAGAGTATTCAATGGTTATTATTAGTAATTACTTGTCTAGTAATACTAGACAAGACAAAAGGAGAGTCCTGGTTAAACAGAATGAATTTTACCTATGATTTCCATTAAAAAACATGGTTTCAAAGGCTCATAGGCATTCTATGTCTGGCACTCAACTCACCCAGGAAACTACAGGAGCAAGAATGGTCATGATAACAAACTAGCCATTCATGGATTAACCTCTTCTAGACGCCAGATGCTGTGTCAGGCGCTGGCGACAGAAGTACGAATCGGACACAGCAGACTGTGAGCTCCCTGAGAACTGAGGCTAAGAGAAGGAAACAAGCACACACCATCACAAGAGAGAACACCAAGTACAAGAGAGAAATATACGGAAGGCACCATGAGACAAGAAGAGGATGGGATCAACCACGCCGGGGGATCGAAGATGGACTACCGGAGATGACACTCCTGAAGTGAGTTGTCAGAGTACAAGCTGGCCAGGCAGCAAAGGAGGGGCGATGTGGGGGAATAGGGAGGACAAGGTTGGCAAAAGGAACAAGATGAGAAAAGGTGCAGAGGCACAAAAAAGCTCCAGTGGTGGAAGATTCTGAACTGAGACGAAATCTGTGTTGCTATGGGGCACCATGTTGAGACTGGGGCAGGGCCAGGCAGGAAAGGGCCTTGTGTGCTGTGCTGAGGTGATAAGCAGCTAGTTCTAGCCGCTTTTCAGGCAGGCTGGATAATCAGGTTTGTATTTTAGGAGGATGGTTCTGACAGCAGTGCAGAAAACAAATCTGAGGGGGGCAGAGCCAGAGGTAGGGGCACCCAGGAGGAGGCCTTCTTAAAAGCCCACTGAAATGACAGGGACTCTAATCAGGAAGTACCCTCAGAAGGGAGAAGAGAGGACTCACAGATACTTTGGAGGAAAAATGGGCAGTGCCTGGTGATGGATGGAGTGAGTGGGAAGTCAGCAAGAGGGCAGACTGATGTGAAGCTTTGTGTCTTAAGTCACTGAATGAGGGGCAGTGCCACCAACACAGAGTGAAGTGGGGAGGTGGGGAGGGAGGAGGGTGACAACTAGGAAGAAACCGTCTGCATCTCTGCCCTCTACCTGGGCCAGAATGCGGCAGCAGGGCAGCAGGGCTTCCATTACACTCGGGTTGTTCTTAGAGCTTCCAGAGCCAGCCTGAGGAGAAATCAGGCACGAGAGCCCTGCCTCTCTGACCTCTCTGGAGAGACTAGGTATTGCAGGGTCAAGGGCATCGCTTCCCTGGCACTGTGGCCCTCTACTTGTTGTACCACACAAAGCCACAGTAAATAGAAGCAGAGGGGACACAACTGACTTCACCCGCTGACAGAAAATGAAAAACCACAGGACTTGGCTCCCCACAGCCTTCAAACAATACAGTAAGTTTACTGGCACATGAATAAGTTTTGGGAAGGCAAGCATGGACATTTTTGAAGGCTTGAACATTTTCTTACTACTTCTGGTTATTTTTCCTTATTATTACTTCCATATAAGATAAGCATTCCAGTTACACTATGAAAATGTTTTTGAACTTTATCCAGTTTTGGTGAATAAAAATGTATTGATAAACTTTTAACTTTTTAAACTACCACTATAAAAATTTCAGTAAACTTTTATTAGTGTCATTATAATGCAGGCTATGAGCAAAAATTAAGAATACTGTAAAGTCCTTTGAGAAAAACTCTTGGTCCATGCAGGGGCCCCAAATGTTAATTAAAAGAATAAAGGTCCAGAGGAGTTCTGGCTGTGAGTAAGACAGAATAAGCCCACTTCACCCTCTGTCTCCCAATGAAGGCAAACCTGAAATACTGGCAGATACATGAAACAAGTGTTTGAAGACTGAAAAATAAATAGTGACAAAAAAGTTATAGATAAAGACCAGAACTCAAAATACTATGGAATCAGTGAAATCCCCATTTTCCCTGCAATATTGCCCAGACTGGACTCAAAACAATGATAGGTACTAAGGCAAGGAAAGAGAGAACTCCAGAAGAAATTCTCTAATTCAAAGGGGGAATAGGATGCAGAAGGAGAATACCTAAAGCTCTGAGAAAGGGGGGAGGGAGGAAAGGAAAGGGGGAGGAGAGAAGAAGTAGAGAGAAATCCCCTACTTCCTCTTCTTTTCTTTTCTATTCGCTCACACCCCAGCCCCAGGCAATCCTGAGTGGCTGTGGTGACAGGCAGTGGAGACAGTTGGATGGAAAGCACCTAAAACTGAGGGAGGGAAACTTCTTTTACACTTGAAGCTGTGGTCCCAAAAGGCTAGGGTAAATACGCCTGCTTTTTTTTTTCCCCCTCTGTCAGTACTTCTGCTGCTTGGCCCTGGACAAGAGCATGGATGTGGTTAGTGTATGACATAGGGGGCAACTAAAGCCCCAGCTTTCTGGCAAGAAGACCAAAAAAGAGGAGAGTCAGGGAACTAGATAGTAACAGGGAGACAGGGCAAAGCAAGCGGTGGAGGGAGTGGGGGGGAAGGCTGGCACTCAGGATCCAGCAACATTGTTTAAAAACTCCTGAGCTCACTCCCAAGCCATGCATATGGCCATCTGATCATAAACAGCATTCCAAAGAGTTTGAGAACTGCCCTAAGGGAAAGACCACTAGGTTTCCCATAGAGTGGTACATAGAAGGGACAAATCCAAGTAGCAATACAAAGATTTTTAAAACAAAGCAGATACTAAAACCATAGTCTACAGAAGACTGGTCAAAATTTCTAGCCTGAACCCAACTGCATTAAAAAAAAAACCCAACTGCTAAAAAAAAAAAAAATCAACAATTAGTCATAGATTTAAATAAGACGCAAATCTCATAAAATTTAAAATGTCCCAAATATAATCCAAAATTAGTTGGCACAAGAAGAATCAAGAAATTGTTAGTCACAAGCGAAAAGACTGTCAATGGATGACAACCAAGAGATGACAGAGATGTTGAAATGATCTAAGAAAGACTTAAAAGTAGTTATAATAACGTTCAAGGAAGTAACAGCGAACACTCTTGAAATAAATAGAAAATTTCAGCAAAGAAGCAGAAGATACGAAGCAAAGCCAAATGAAAACTTTAAAACTGAAAAATATAAGAACCAAGATAAAAAAAAGTCCTCACTGGATAGGCTCAATAGCAGATTAAACATGACAAAGATTCAATAAACTTGAAGATATAGTGACAGAATCTAGGCTGAACATTAAGCTTTAATGCTTAAAGCTTCAGGTTCTTATGTAATACCACTAAAAAGAGTTAACACTGTGTCATTTAAAGTCCCAGAGAAATGCAAATTGGTGCAGCCATTCTGGAGAACAGTATGGAGGTTCCTCAAAAAGTTAATAATAGAACCACCCTATGACCCAGCAATTGCACTACTAGGTATTTATCCAAAGGAATACAAAACTACAGATCTGAAGCGGTACATGCACCCTGATGTTTATAACAGCACCATCAACAATAGCCGAACTATGGAAAGAGCCCAAATGTCCATTGACTAATGGATGAAGAGGGTGTGGTATTTATATATATATAATGGAACATTACTCAGCCATCAAAAAGAATGAAATCTTGCCATTTGCAATAACATGGATGGAGCTAGAGTGTATTATGCTAAGCAAAATAAGTCAGTCAGAGAAAAGACAAATACCACATGATTTCACACATTTGTGGAATTTAAGAAACAAGAGATGAACATATGGGAAGGGGAAAAAAAGAAAGAGGGAGGCAAACCATAAGAGACTTAACAACAAAGGACAAACTGAGGGTTGATGGAGGGAGGTGGGGGGGGCTAAAAGAATGATGGGTATTAAGCAAGGCAAGGCACTTGTTATGATGAGCATGGGGTGTTATAAGTAAGGGATGAATCACTAAACCAAAAATATAAGGCTATATATTTTATCTATTGAAAAATAAAAAATAAAAGGTGCAGAGAAAAAAATAAGACATTTATCAGATAATTCCATCAAAAAATAAAAAAATAAAAAGGAAAATTCTCCAGGCCGGGATGGTTTCACTGGTGGTTTCTACCAAATGTATAAAAAAATAAATAACACCAAATCTCCACAATCTCTTGCAGAAAACAGAACAAAAACAAACAAACAAACAAAAACAAAAACAAAACAACCCTCCCCAACTCAGTTTGATAAGGCCAGAATAATAATAGAAAATAATAATAAAAGAAAAAAAACCTATGCCAATATACCTCATAAAGAGATAAAAAAATCCTCAAAAAAATATTAGTAAATTAAATGAAGAAATAAGGAAAAAAGGATCATACCACACAATCAAGTATGGTTTATCCTGGAAATAAAAAGGTGGTTCAGTATTTGAAAATCAATGTAATCCACTTTATTGACAATCTAAAGAAAAAACCCCACATAATCATATCAGTTAATACAGAAAAATCATCTGACAAAGTTCAACATCCATTCATGTTAAAATTTCCCAGCAAACCAGGAATAGAAGAGAGTATAGTCAATCTGGGGAGGACATTTACAAAAACCTACAGATAACATTCTACCTATGAAAGACTAAATGCATTTTCCTTATGATCGGGAACATGGCAAGGATGTTTACTCATACAAGTCCTATTCAACATCAATGTGCACATAAGGCAAGAAAAGAAAAAAGTCAAACAAATTACAAAAGAAGAAATAAAACTGTCCTTTTTTTCCTGACTCTTAGAACTAATAAATGAGAAATAAGATCACAAATAGAAGGTCAACCCACAAAAATAAATCATATGTATATATACTAGCTTTGAAAACCAAAAACCAAAGTTTAAAAAGAGTATCAGTTATAGTAACTCTAAAAAAAAAAAATTAAATACTTAGCTTTTGATCTAGTAAAACAAGTATAGGAATCTGTATGCTGTAAACTACAAGACACTGATGAAAGCAATCAAAGAAGACCTAAATAAATAGGTCTTAATTAAATCTCTAGATTTAATGCAAATCTGATCTAAATTCCAGTATTTTTTTGGTAGATAAGTTAATTCTAAAATTTATATGGAAAGCTGAAAGAATCAAACTAGTCAAAACAAAAAAGAAAGTTGGAAGATTCATTCACTACCCAATTTTAAGATTATAAAATCTTCAGTAATCAAAACAGGTATGCTATTGGAGAGGGAAAATCACACAGATCAGTGTGAGAGAGATGAGAAAGTCCAGAAACAGACCCACAAAAATATGGTCACTGATTTTTTGGACTAAGATGCAATGGAAAAAGGGTAGTGTTTCAACAAATGATGGGCATGTCTATGGGTATCCATAGACAAAAAATGAACCCTGACCTAAATTTTTTCTCAATATTGATCACAGATCTAAATATAAGACATTAAAACTATTAACTTCCAAAAAAGAAAAAAACCGTAACAGAATATCTCTATGACCTGGAATTAGGCAAAGAATTCCTAGACATAACACAAAAATACAATCTATAAAGAAAAGATTGACAAATTGGGACTCCATCAAAATTAAAATCACTTGGTCTTTGAGAGAGACTTTAACAGTATCTTGAATAGTATCAGGGAATGAAAAGACAAGCTACAGGCTGGAGAAAGTATTAGCACATCACATATCTGACAAAGGACTTATATCTAAAATAAGTCATGAAATCTCAAAACTCAATAGTAGGAAAACAAACAACCCAATTTATAATAGGCAAAATATGTGACTACATACTACACTAAAGAAAATAAGCATATGAAAAAATGTTTAACATCACTAACTGTAGGGAAACGCAATGAGAATCCACAATAAGATACCACTACATACCTAACAGAATGATTAATCATTTTGAAACTAACAATACCAAGGGTTGGCTGGGATGTGGAGCAAGGAGAACTCATGTTCACTGCTGATGGGAATGTAATACTGTAAAGCCACTTTGAGAGAATAGTTGGGTTTCTTTTAACGTTAAACATACTCTTAACATATGACCAGTAGCCCTTTTAGATGTTTACCCTAGAGAAATGATAACTTATGTTCCTACCAAAACCTGTATATGAATGTTTGTAGGAGTTCTATACATGTCTAAAGTTATGTGGCAATTACATTTTCCTTGGAAAAAGTGCAACTCCACACTTGCAAATATGGCTGCATGCATACACGCATGTGCACAAGTACACAAACTAGCCAGGGGAAAAAAGTCATCCAAATGTATGCAATCTTATCAAGGCGCTTTCTCCTGTGGATAAACACACCCAGCTACATACCTCTATCTACTCTGTACCCTATATCTCTGACCTCAAGATCCCCTCCTCTGGGATTGACTGATTTGGGGGTGAAAAGAGAACAAAGACAAAAACAAGGAAAGACGGAAGAATCCAGAAAATCCCACTAAAACATCAAACAATCAAAGGAGCCTTTGAACTCATTGCCTGGAAGAGACACTGGGACTAGCCATAAACACAGAATTGCCTTGGCCCTCCACTCCCTCCACTCACCTGCTTTTTTGATTTTTACACAGATAGAGTTTCAACTGAAGCAGGAAAAAAAAAAGTTCAAGCACTGGTCTACAAACTCTGTGTTAAAGTCTTTGCTCTTGTCTGGTTAACAGAGCAAAATTTAAAAATAAACAGGAGTCTCAATGCATTTTCTTAGGAGGCTTTACACCTCTAAATTGAGTCACTGGGGAATGCAGGAAAGCAAGAGACCAGGAGAGTAGTTAGATTTCCTTATTTTAAAGGAGAAAAAATAGAGGCTTATTGGATGGTTGAGTATCTTCTGCGCCCTCTTCCATCAATCAGTAAATTTTCTCCAATGCCCTTGATGTATCTAGTGATGTAGATGTACTGGCCAAAGTCAGGAAGGCACACACCAGGGATGACCACAGAGTAGACAAGAGTTGAGCCAAAGCAAAACCTGGACTACATCAGTCCTGCTGTGGGGGAAATCACTCTTGTATGTGCTGTGGGGGCCTTCCCCTTGCTTCATTTACATCTAATCAAACACACTAGTTTAAAGGGGTCTATTCTGATGAGTTTTAACAAATCTGTACACCCACGTGACCACCACTATGGTCAAGGTATAGAATATTTTCCATCTTGCCAAAAAGTTCACTTGTACTTCAACTCAGTTAATCTCATCTGCTGTCATCAAAGATTTATTTTTTCTAGAGTTTCATATGAATGGAATTATACCATATGTACTCTTACATGTCTGGCTTCTTTCAGCATAATGTTTTTGAGATTCAACTATGTTGCTAGGTGTATCATTTCTTTTTATTGTTGAGTAGGATTCCATTATATGGACAGCACCGATATACCACAATTTGTTTAACCATGCACATAATGGCATACATTTGGCTGTTTCTAGTATAAGCGGCAACGAGTATTTGTGTATAAGTTATTGTGTGGACATATGCACAATTTTAATTTCTGCTGGGGGACTAACTAGGAGTGGAATGGTTGAGTCATTTGGAAAATGTATATTGAACTCACAAACTGCCAAACCGTTTTCCAGAATTATTGTACAATTTTGTATCCCCACCAGCAAAGTATGAGTGTTTCAGTTGCTCTATATACTTGTCAAACTTGATATTGCCAGTCAGTCTTTTTAATCGTATCTCCTCTAATGTGTAGAGGTCAACTGAGGCGTCACTGAGGGTCAAAATGACAAAGGATGTTGATCACTTTTCAATTATTTGTTGGCAATCTGCATAGTCACTTTTCTAAAGTATCTGTTTAAAAAACTTTGTTACTTATTTATCAGACTGTCTTCTTATTGAGTTGTAAGAATTATTTATTATGAATAAAAGTACTTTGTCAGACATATATTATGAATATTTTTTCCTACTCTGTTGGCTTGCCTTTTTAATTTTCTTCACTCGTCTTTCAAACAGGAAAGATTTTTTTTTTTTTTAAAGATTTTATTTTATTTATTTGACAGAGAGAAATCACAAGTAGACGGAGATGCAGGCAGAGAGAGAGAGAGGGAAGCAGGCTCCCTGCTGAGCAGAGAGCCCGATGCGGGACTCGATCCCAGGACCCTGAGATCATGACCTGAGCCGAAGGCAGCAGCTTAACCCACTGAGCCACCCAGGCGCCCAAGATTTTTAATTTTTTAAAAATATGTTATTGATTTGAGAGCAAGAGAGAGCTTGAGCAGGGAAAGGGGCAGAGGAAGAGAGGCGAGCAGAATCCCCAGTGAGCAGGGAGCCCAACAGAGGGCTCAATCCCAGGGCCCTGAGATCATAACCTGAGTCGAAGGCAGACGCTTAACCCACTGACGCTTAAGCCCCCCAGGTGCCCAAAATATTAATTTTTTTAAAAAGATTTTATTTATTTATTTATTTGACAGACAGAGATCACAAGTAGGCAGAAAGGCAGGCAGAGAGAGAGGAGGGGAAGCAGGCTCCCCACTGAGCAGAGAGCCCGATGTGGGGCTCAATCCCAGGACCCTGGGATTATGACCTGAACAGAAGGCAGAGGCTTTAACCCACTGAGCCACCCAGGCACCCCCAAAATATTAATTTTTTTTTAAAAAGGTTATCTAGAGGGATGCCTGGGTGGCTCAGTGGGTTAAAGCCTCTGCCTTCAGCTCGAGTCATGATCCCTGGGTCCTGGGATTGAGCCCTGCATCAGGCTCTCTGCTGGGTGGGGAGTCTGCTGCCCACCCCCCTGCCTACTTGTGATCTCTGTCTGTCAAATAAATAAAGAAAAATCTTAAAAAAAAAAAAAAAAAGGCTATCTAGGGGCACCTGGGTGGCTCAGTGGGTTAAAGCCTCTGCCTTCGGCTCAGGTCATGATCCCAAGTTCCTGGGATAGAGCCCCACGTGGAGCTCTCTGCTCAGCAGGGAGCCTGCTTCCCTTCCTCTCTCTCTCTGCCTGCCTCTCTGCCTACTTGTGATCTCTGTCAAAGAAAGGAAGGAAGGAAGGAAGGAAGGAAGGAAGGAAGGAAGGAAGGAAGGAAGAAAATGGCTATCTAGTTGTTCCAGAACTATTTGTTGAAAAGACTGTCCCTTCCCCATGAATTAACCTCGCCTCTGTCGAAAATGAATTGACCATATATTTGCGGATCTTTTTATAGAATCCTTATTCTTTATCATGCCTGTTCCTTTTTAAAGAATCTGTAATGGCTCCTCACTGTCCATTACAAGTATAAAATTTCCATTCTAACATTCAAACTACTTCAACAACTTCCTAGGTCAGCTGGACCTACTTCAAGTTCCCCCCTCCTCCCACGTACCCCATTCCCTGAATGCACCATTATCAGTGCTGCCCTATCATCCTGGGGACTCATGCCATTCTTCCTGTCATGCTAGGATGCTCTTCCTACCATCCTTAAAACATCATCTATCCTTCCTCATCCACGAAGCATTCTTTGATAATTGTATATGTCAAAGATCTCTTTCTTCTCTCAGTCTAGAGCTCTCATTATACTTAAATACATGCCACTATCATACCCTTTAATCCTTAAATGTGATTCAATATTCATTCATCAAAGAGCTACTGAGGCTCTACAGTGACAAGGCATGGAAGTAGGCACTGAGATTAGAGAAATGAAAATAAAGGGTCATTGCCCAGAGACTTAGTGACTATTAAGGAAAGAATCATGTAAATAGACAAAAATAATTCAATATATATTTTCTTAGGCGATTCACTATAACATGTTGTAACGGTTTCATGATATACATCTTGTATCCCTTAAATAATTGCAATATAGCTCTAAAAGGACTCTTTTTTAAAACTAAACCACAATACTATTATTATATCTTAAATGTTATAATAATTCTTCAATATAATCACCTATCTAGTATTAAAATTTCCTTGATTTTCTCACAAATGCTTATCTATAGTTATTTTGTCCACAATGAAATCCAAATAAGGCCCATAATTAGAATTGGTCGGTATTTCTCTAAATTTCTTTTAGATTCCAATGCTCCTCCTTCCTTGCAATTTATTTGCAAAAGACAGGGTTTTGGTCTATAAGATTGCCCGGATTTTGCTCATTATATGCCTGTAGAGTCATTTAACTTGTTTCTCTGTCCTCTGTATTTCCTGTAAATTGATAATCAGCTCCAGAGGCTGGATCAGATTCAGGCTGTTTGGTTTTCGTTGGCCAAGAAAATTTCAACAGAGATGAGCTGTGTACCCCGCCCCCCAACCTCTGGTAGACACAAAACGATCGTTGCCTAGATCCATTAATTAACTAGGGGCTGCAAAATGCTAATACTCTATTCTATCATCACTTCTTAATTTATTAGCTGGAATTCTTCTATAAAGAGAGACTCCCCTTCTTAACAATTTGATTACACTGTGAGACAGTGTACACAGGAAAGACAGGATAAATGCTTGACTCTTTCTCTTTATTTATCTGTTTTCAAAATAATGAATTCATTCTCTGGCACCATTAGAAGATGAGCAATTATGTAAGTTTATTTTTATTATTATTAACTCATAGATTTAAACATGTTTGATGTATTTTAAACCATTGCAGTTACTATCCTATTGATAGTCACACGCCCCAGTGGAAAACCTCTTTATTTTTTAATTTTTTTCAAGATTTTATTTATTTATTTGTCATGCAGAGAGAGATCACAAGTAGGCAGAGCAGCAAGCAGAGAGAGAGGGGGAAGCAGGTTCCTCACTGAGCAGAGAGCCTGACGCAGGACTCGATCCAGGACCCCAAGATCATGACCTGAGCCAAAGGCAGGGGCTTAACCCACTGAGCCACCCAGGCGCCCATGAGGATGTTGGGGTGGCTGAGTCTCTGAGCCCAGCCAGGAAACCTCTTTAGTTTGGTTCTTGAGTCCTTTGGTTGTGGCTCCAGCAATCTTTGACAGTTTCTTTGTTTTCTAGTATGACCAAAAAGAAAACAAAAACAAAAACAACAACAACAAAAAAACCTCTACCACAAGTGGTGCAATTTCTGTGCCAGATTTGGAAACAATCATTTCTTTACAGAGTCCTAGTTCCTTTTAGTCAGAAATGGTATTTAGAAACCACAAAACTGTGCTAGAGATGCATTGCTACACTATCCCTCAGCCTTTCAGTTGACACAAACAGGAGATAGTTTTTCTCAGGATGAACTACATGATGTCAAATTCATGATTACAGAGTTTTTACTTAATTTCATCAATTTTACATCTGGATCTTCTTTCTTCCACAGCTTAAATCTTTGTCCCCCCAAATCCCAGCCTAATTACTCATTTGCTTTATCTTAAAATAGACAAAACCTCATATTAATAATAGCATCACTACCACTCATGTTATGATAGACCACAGTAATTCCACTAGAAGTAGGCAATCAAATTACTGTACTTTAAAGCACTTGGAATAGTTACTGTATATAGTGAGGCTGCCAATCTGAAACACAGTTAAGTTCATTTGTTTTGTTTTGCTTTTAATTTTCAGGGATTGCTTAAAAAAATACCTAGGTTTATAATCATGTAGAACATTTTCTTGGTTCCAAAGGCAAATCTACAACACAAGGTATAGTTAAAAGGAGTGTAGCTCCGATCTCTGTCTCTGTCACCCTATTCTCTTCCACTATAGGTAATCACCTTAAAAAGTTTTCTCATTTCTATTTCCATTGTTTTTGTTAAATACCAAAGGAACTGATGTTTAGTATCAATTTAACAATTCATACTACACACATTTTCTCCACCTCGCTCTTTTCACGCAGATAGACAAGCATGTGAATATCCTAAAGAATACACGGCCTTAGAGACAGTGTGCACTTCTTTTTACAGCTACATAGAGCTCCATTATGTGAATGAAACTATAGTTTCTCTAAATCAGCCCCAACTGATGGACATTTGGGCTATTTCCAGTCTCTTGCTGTGCTAACAAATAACCTTATATACGAGTATTGTCCTGTGTTTGCCAATGTTTCTTTAGGATAGGATCTTAGAAGCTGGACTGTCGAATAAAAGAACCACCTAATTTTGTTAGATGTGTAAATTTCCCTCCATGGAGGTTAAAAACTGTTTTGCATTTCTCCGAGCAATGTAAATTGCCTATTTCCCTGCAGCTCCATCAACAAAGCATGTTGTCAACAAGTCAGGAAATGACAGATGCTGGCGAGGATGCGGAGAAAGGGGAACCCTCCTACACTGTTGGTGGGAATGCAAGCTGGTGCAGCCACTCTGGAAAACAGCATGGAGGTTCCTCAAAATGTTGAAAATAGAACTGCCCTATGACCCAGCAATTGCACTATTGGGTATTTACCCTAAAGATACAAATGTAGTGATCCAAAGGGACACATGCACCCGAATGTTTATAGCAGCAATGTCCACAATAGCCAAACTATGGAAAGAACCTAGATGTCCATCAACAGATGAATGGATCAAGAAGATGTGGTATATATACACAATGGAATACTATGCAGCCATCAAAAGAAATGAAATCTTGCCATTTGCAACAACGTGGATGGAACTAGAGCGTATCATGCTTAGCGAAATAAGTCAAGCAGAGAAAGACAACTATCATATGATCTCCCTGATATGAGGAAGTGGTGATGCAACATGGAGGCTTAAGTGGGTAGAAGAATAAATGAAACAAGATGGGATTGGGAGGGAGACAAACCATAAGTGACTCTTAATCTCACAAAACAAACTGAGGGTTGCCGGGGGGAGGGGGTTGGGGAGAAGGGGGTGGGATTATGGACATTGGGGAGGGTATGTGATTTGGTGAGTGCTGTGAAGTGTGTAAACCTGGTGATTCACAGACCTGGGGATAAAAATATATGTATATAAAAAATATATGTTTATAAAAAATAAAAAATTAAAAAAAAAAAAACAACAACAACAACAACAACAACAACAAAAAAAAAAAAAAAAAAAAAAAACAAAGCATGTTGTCAGACTCTCGGATCTTTGCCATTCTGATAGATAAGAAATGATAGTGGCTTTAATTTACATTTCTCCTATGATGAACAAAACTGAACATCTTCTCATAGGTTTAAGAGATATTTGCATTTCTTTTCTGTGAACTGTTTATATCTGTAGTTCAGTTTTCTATATGGTTATTGGGGGTTTTTTCCTCTTTCATTTTTAGAAACTCATTATTTATTTGTCTATGGCATAAAGTACAGATATTTTTTCCCAATGAGTCATTTGTTTTGCTTATTTTTTTTTACATGCAGAAAGTATTTTGTTTTCATGTGCCTTAATTTATCAAACTTTCATTTTCTTGGGTCTAGATTTTGAATCCAGAAGTCTTCTTCAGTTTGAGGCTAAACTAGGAACTCAATCATATTTTCTTGTAGAACTTAACGTAATAATTGTAATGATCTTCACCTTGGCCCTGTCAGTCCCTTTAAGTATACAGAAAAAGTTTGAGGTCCAGTCAATTAACGTGCTGAAAGTAGCTCATTTCCCATCTTATTTATTTATTTGTTTTTAAAGATTTTATTTATTTATTTGACAGACAGAGATCACAAGTAGGCAGAGAGGCAGGCAGAGAGAGAGGAAGGGAAGCAGGCTCTCTGCTGAGCAGGGAGCCTGATGGGGGGCTTGATCCCAGGACCCTGGGGTCATGACCTGAGCCGAAGGCAGAGGCTTTATCCCACTGAGCCAACCAGGCGCCCCTCATTTCCTATTTTAAAAGTCAAACATCAGGGGCACCTGGGTGGCTCAGTGGGTTAAAGCCTCTGCCTTTGGCTCAGGTCATGACCTCAGGGTCCTGGGATGGATCCCACATCTGCTCAGCGGGAGGCCTGTTTCCGCCCCTCTCTCTGCCTGCCTCTCTGCCTACTTGTGATCTCTCTCGCTGTCAAATAAATAAATAAAATCTTTAAAAAAAAAAAAAAAAGAAAAAGTCAAACATCAGATGCAGTTCATGTAGTCACTCTGTGTGCTGTTCTTGAACACACATGAACCCCTGGATGGTACAGGCAAAGCAGATAGACAAGCATGTGAATGCATCGTCGTGTTTCTCCTTTCCAGAACTCCTCTGTGCCATCTGCAGTCATAATGTCAGGTGAGAGCCAACCCACCAACCGCCTCAAATGCCCAGAGGGAGCTAGAGTCAAGTCATTTTGTTCCCTCTCTATTCAGAGGACAAACAGCAAAGGAAATCTAGGCTCAAGGGAATAATGGATACTACCTAGGGCCAGCTGGCACCTGCCACGTGGCCAGGGCGAGTCGGGGGTTACTCACACAGTCATTTTGTGGGTGTTCATTTTGAGAAAGAAAGAAGAATTTTGGTTGCAAGAGCAGCTGCAGTCAGCTGCTCAGGGAAACTCTGCCCAATGCCTTGGCATCATGGGCATGGCCTATTTTGTGAAGCGCATCCAATTTAGCAATGGGGAACAATTTCTAACATCCCTTTCCAGACATATATCATGTTTCCCATCTAAAACATTTCTTCCTCAATAGGCTTCTGGAAGAATGACTTCCACAACTGCAGTCTGGTATGTGGTTAGACAATGGCCTCACTTCTTTGGATTTCAAAATAAGACCACAGAAGAGGTCTGATTTTTGTAATGTTAAAAAATATAAATCAGTGTTGTTCAGATATTTCATAATTATCCTAGAGGAAACAATAACCAGGCCTACCTGGCTTTTAATATAAAGCAGTCTATCTTAGTTATACAAGAATCACATACGTAGAAAATCACTGTTTGCCCTCTTAACAAGCATTCTAGGTAATCCTCAGGCAGGTTTCCTCATTTCCCAGTTTTCCTTGGGGAAAACAAGATTAAACAAAATAAAAACAAATGCTGTTCAAGAGTCTAAATCCTCAGAAAGTCAATCTTAACACCGAATTTCTTAAATTGCTTTTGCTGTCTCCAGGTTCTGAAACACTCTGAAACCAATGGCTGTTGGGTTGACACTTGTGTCCTTGGCATCTATCACAATGCCTGGCATGCAATATGTGTATCATGAATGTTTGCTGAATTAAGGAATAAAAATCTGGGGCAAATGGGTATCTACATGCAAAGGATGACATTCTCATGCCACACACAGAACTCAACTCAGAAGGGATTAAGGACCTAAACGTAAGAGCTAAAGCCATCAAACTATTAGAAAACATAGGTGCACATCTTCATGATCTTGGATGAGGCAACAGTCTCTCAGATACGACACGGAAGGAGCAAGCAACCAAAGAAGAAACAGATAAACTGGGCTTCATCCAAACAAAATGTTTATGCTTCAAAGGACACTATCAAGAAAGCTGAGAAGACTCACACAGTAAGAGGAAAATACACATCTATCATCTGCTTCCATGCTTCCTATAAAAAAGATCCCTCAGCATCATGCCCCAAACCATGGCTTGGGGATGGCTCTCCATCCCTTCTTTGCTTACTTTCTGTCTTCTCTTCTTTTTTTTTCTCTTTTAGTTCCCACTCTGTTTCTCCTTTTCCTTATTCTGCATCTAGGGAATATAATTTATATTTTTATTTATGTAAATGGGATTCTGGGATTTTTGTTCTGTTTTGTTTTCCAACATCACCAGGGAATTTACTTGAGGGTTAAAGAGCCTGGGTACCACAGAGTCTTTGCTATACTACAGGTCGCCTGCTTCTGTATCCTTACCCAAGGCTTACGAACAGACACACACAAAGTAGGCCTTCGATCCTCAAAACGTAGGGATCCCACTGGGATGAGGATAAATATTTATCTCTATTTGCTTTTTTTCTGTTGGGGCCTGGTTTCTGGCTTGCTCAATGTCCTATTTGGCCAAAGACCAGCCAGGTCAGGAAAAGATCACTCCACAGTTCCAGCCTTGAAAACATGCGGGAAGAGCCTCCAAACAGTTCCCATATGAATTTTAACCGGGTCATCCAAGTACACTATGAGTGTAAGGAAATATGTAGGGAGAAAGGACATTCTCTGCACTCATGCTAAGTTAGAGCAGAAAACCAAATACAGAATATTCTCTTATAAATTTCTTCCCATACCCTTACCTAAGTAAAGACAAGAAACCTTCCAGGAATGTTCTAGGAGGACTGAAAAGCTCAGTGGCCACCGTGGAGGAAGAAGTAAATAGCATCTGAGGTCACAAAGACCATGATTTTCAAACCCTAGTTTTGTTTCCTTTGAGGCAAGCCTCACTTTCCTAAATTGCAGAACAAAAATGATAAAAACCTGCCTTACAGAGGTGTTAAGAGGATTTACAGACATCATATACGTAAAGCTCGGGGCACTGTTTCTGGGACATACCAGCAATTCAACTTTGGTAAAAACATTAGGTATGTCCCACAATGTCTCTACTAACGGCTCTAGGGTTCGAGAGCTTCAGGTCAGCACCATGTTCCTTGGTCCTAAACTGGAAGCCATAGAAAAGAAGACAGGCTATTCTCTGGCTCTCAAATGGAGACCTGCCTCTTAAAAAGGGCAGGTACCCACCTCTCCTGCAAACCATACCAGTTCAGTGGAAGGCAAGATTTATCAAAAGCCAACTGTTAGCTCCACTGGCATACTGTGTGTTGGGAAGGGACAACAAGCAGATTCCTAAAGCTGTTGCTTCTGTGAAGATGAGGAATGGCTTTTGCAAAGAGCTTGGGCAGGCAGAAGTTTGTAACCCCCTAGGGCTGCCATCACCACCCTCACCAGCCAGCACCGCTATGACTTCCTCCACTTGCACAGTGGGTGCCGCCATGATCACCACTGCGGCTACCCCCACCTCCACCAGCTACATCATCAACACCATCACCAGGACTACGAATGCCTTCTCACCTCCCCCATCCCAATCACCACTACCATCAGTATCACTACATGGCCTCAATCAAAACCCTAGCTGCTAGAGAAGGAACAGCTGAAGGTAAACTTGCTTTACCTGAAGCCTTAAAGAAGGTTCTAGTTGGAGACCTTCTGGATCACAGGTGCAAACAGTGTCACACCCATCGCTCAGCAGGTACAAAAGTGGCCTCACCAAAATCTTCTTGAGGCAGCAACTGCCACTGGGCTGAAGGGAGAGAGACTCCTGGAGAGGCCAACTCCCTCTTCTCCTTCCCTACTCTTGTGAGACTCAGAGCAAGAGCTGCAAGAAGGTTCTAAGCCTCCCAGGTGGGTGTCTAACATGGCTTTGTCCCTGGGCTGCTCACTGTGTCCCAATGTGCTAGTTGGGCAGAAGCCTAGGGCCCAGAAGGCTAGGGCTGGGTGGGATAAATGAGTAGCCGTGGCCTCATCACGGGAAGGGCTGGCCATATTTCCATCTGCCAGGAAGAGGCTACTCTGTGCTCCTTGGCCAGGAGTTCTGTTACAAGGACTTGAAGCTCACTGACAAACAGCTTTGCCAGTATTCCTATGGGAGGTTCATGTCTTGGAAGAACAAGGCGGGCATTTACTAGTGCCCTGCCTGTCGCCATGAGGAACACTGAAACAATATCCTTTTAAAATAGCTTTCACAGAGATTTTGCTGTATTTTCCTTTGAAGGTGTAACAAATATCTAAGAACCCTGCCCATATTAAAAAAAAAATGGGTCACACGTTTTTGCTTAAAAAAAAAAAAAAAAGCTATTTTTACTTCCTTGTATCCTTGTAACAGTTACAAGCAGGTAAACTGAGTTGTTAATTATCCTTTGTAAAAGATTTTTTCAAAAGTAAAGGTTATTCCTAGGCTGACAAGGAATATGCCAGGTCTGTAGCTAGAAGCAAATTTTTATAGCTGGTTATAAACCCCTGAAATATGAGTTTATACTGGAAAAGCTGAAGCAACCTTAACTCTAAGCACGCTGATGGGCGCCACTTTAATTACAGCCCCAGAATGGAATAAAACACAGTCTCTCTTCTACAGTAGCATCACAAAGAACCCCATTAACTCTCCAATTACTAAATGAGGAAACAACATTCTCTAGAACCCAAGCCAAGGAAAAAAGAACAGTGCATGTTCCAACATAAAACCTTAAAACTGGGCTTCAAAGTTACAATCTAAAATAAGGAGGCGCTCCCCTGCACAGTAATGTTTACTTCGCTTATTTAAAATAAGTGAGTGTCTTCGCCAAGGCTCACATAAGACTATTTGTTTAACAAATAAAGATGTGTGTTTCCTGGAGTGTTTCTAATTGGGGTTTGAGATCCCACCTCCTAAGAAATTCTAGGCTTGGATATCTCCGGCACTCAGGATGCCTTTGACCATGTGGGTATCCCCTATCGAGAGGAATGGAGGGTCTGGTGCTCATCAGGAAGCGTGCACATGGCAAAATCTACAGAGCAAATGGTTTGTGTCCCACCAACGCATCCATCACGCTTTCAACAGGGAAGAAAACTGGGGAAGGTCAAAATGATATCCAGTAGGATTTGTAAATTGAGCTATTCAGTAGGCAAGCAAACTTTAAAAATAGCAAGTCGGGGGAGGCAAATTTCCCCTCACCTCCTCCCTTCTCCCTCTCACTCCTGCCTCGCCAATCTGCCCTGCTGCCCCTGCCTGTCTTTGCAACAGCAGTGGAGCAGCCCTGTTTTCAAAGCCATGCTAACATCTTGGGAAATGCCAGGGCAAAATCAAAGATTCTTTGGTTGGGCGTGTAATAGAAAACTTAAAGTTGTTCCTGTTAAATAAAAACAGCCATGTTAATTTTGGTGCCATTGAAAACACAGGAAAATGCTGTTGCCAAATGGAAGGGGGGGAAAAAAGAGCTTACCAAATGGGAAGCAGTTGTATTTTCAAGACTTGAGAAGGGTACATTGCGAAAACTCGAGAGCAAAACCGAAAGTGGGAAAAGAAATGTAAAAGAATGGTTGTTTTCTCTGTTTAATTCTTTTCCTCCGTCAAGGTGAAGGAATGCATCACCAATTCCCTCGAGGAGACAGGGAACTCAAGTGTCTGGGGTTCACTGCCTTGCTCTGTAAATAATGAAACATTTTTCTTGCTGGGGCGCTAAAGCTCCCCATCCCACCCTTCTGCAAATGCTCTCAATAACACTCCCATGGTTCACAGACTCGCTGAGCTACACGGCAACCAGAAAAAATATTCTGTACTCAAAATCCTGTTTTGAGCTGAATTTGACAAACGGCTGGAGGAGCATCACCGTAGTGGCAGAAATAATTTATTTTCTGGTTCCACCTGAAAGTTAGCGACTATTCCCAGCAGTGTATCCAAGTACTTCTGAGTTTTTAAATGCACTGGATGCCAAACTACACTTGCAATGATGGGTATAATTGCAAGCAACTCGCAGGAGACCATCCTTGGCTGGTTTTAACATCTTTAAGCAAAAACCAGAAAAGGAGAGAAGGAAAGGAAAGCTCAAGACCAAAGACTTTTGAAATCCTTGTTTTAGGAACGTGGGATTCTGCAACATTGCTTTGCTGGGTGTTTTGTTTTAACTCATTTGAGAGAGAGAGAAAGAGAGAGCAGGAGCTCGAACAGGGGGGAGGGCAGAGGGAGAGGGAGAAAAGCAGACTCTCCGATGAGCCAGAGAGAGCCCCACCCAGGGCTCACTCACAGGACCCTGAGATCATGACCTGAGCGGAAATGAAGAGTCGGAGGCTTTGATGGACTGAGTCACCCAGGCGCCCCTGCTGTTGTTGTTGCTGCGATTCCAAAAAAATGTGTCATGAGAGAACTTTACTTTAACTGTAATTTGGAAGACAACTGGAATGGTGATTCCTGTCTTACCATCTCTTGCTTAAACTGGTGTCCAAACACTGGAGAAATCACAAATTACCTTCATCCCTGTAGCTATTCCTACATGCATTCTTTCCCTCACTTTATAAATAATTAGTAAATAATCTGAATGTCATCTACACGCCTGGTACTATGTAGCAGGCTGGGTTACAACTCAATGTCAGGTGAGTTTTTTATTTATTTTTTAAAATTTATTTTATATACATATTTATACATTTATATTTATATTTATATTTATATTATATTATTTTATTATTTATTATTTATTTTTTTATTCCAAAGGCATGGCTTGCACAAACTGACATCTTGGCAGTGTCCCGGATTCTCCATGAGAACCATGAGCATGCAATAACCTGGGCCCTGAAACAAAATCCAAGTTAGATTTCCCCAGTTCTGAAGTTACTGTGAAATTCTCCAAATTTGAATAAATAGACAATACCTAAAAATTCACCACCACTGGGCAGCCAACACTGTGGCTCACTCCAACCTCCTTCCTTTCTGTCTACCATGGAAACCCAGGGAAGGACCAAGGGAAGTGTCGGGGATGACATCAGGGTGGGCACTGGACACCCAAGATTCCCACGGGGAGTCCAGGTTGGGCTTACCAGGTAAGACCTCATTAGATCCTCCAGGGCATTGAGCTAAGAGGGCTAACAGTTTCTCGAAGGGCTTGAATTCGAATTCGAGGAGAATCAAAGAACTTAGAAAAGCAGTTAAATAAATGAATTTCCAGGAACACATGCAGACCAGTCTGAAGTAAGGAATGACTAACCGTGTGTTAGTAAGTAGCAAAAGAGAGCTGTAACACTCTTTAAATGGAAAACGAATCAGTGGTCCAGCACGGTTATGAAATACAAGATCTGGGAATTGGTGAATGAAATCATGGCACCAGGGAGACGTGGTTCAGGCTAGGGGCTCCATTGTCAGAGACCCGGCTTGAGTTTCAGCTATGTCACTTGGGAGGTTGAGCAAGATACGACTACTCTTTTCAGCTTTCTCATCTACAAAATACCAGTAATGTTCGCCTCCACCCTATGGCCGCTGTAGGGTTTACAAGGGACAACCCATGGAGTGTCCCAGCCCAGGGCTGGGCCTAAAATGAAGTGCTCCATAAATGAAGCCTCTAGTCATCCAGGACATACATTTTGTAGCTTCCTGCTTTGGACTTCCTGCTTTGGACTTTTCCATTTCTGGACAATAAAGAGGATTACAAAGTGATCCGGAAGAAACAAGTGACATGATTAAAGAAAAGGCCAACAGAAACCAAAAACGAGCTCAAAACTATTGGGACTATCTAGCCTAGAAAAGGAAAAGCTGGAAGGTTTAGCAACAGAGCAAATAAGCAAGAAAGCACCCCATTCTTCAGCATGAGGTGACCAGCTCTTTGTTGCTGGAGTGGGGCCATGGGAGAAGGTATGTTGTTGCAGCAAGAGGAGCAAGGGTTAGCCATAAAAAAGGACTTCCTTATAATTTTCTTTTTATGAAGAGGCATTTCCCTTGGCCTTAGAGTCTGAAAAGCACAAGTCTATTTTCCATCAGATCAGGCATCCATTCGAAAGCACAGGAAAAACGACCTTCCATTGCTGCTTCAGTTCCTTACAAGATCACCACATCCTTAAAAGGGTTCAGGGGTCTTGTCAGGTAGGGGAAGTGACACAAATAACCAGCAGTTCCCCTCATGGCACTACCTGAGCCTCTGAGCCCTTCTGCGATAGTTTTCTTTGTTCCTCCTAAGTGATGACTGTCCTGCCAAACCGGGGTCACTGTATTTTGTGTGTGTATCTCTGGTAATTCCGTACCAGGGAGGTCAGCAGACTAATGCTTTTCTCTGTGTGTGTGTGTGTGTGTGTGTGTGGTTGCACACACACATTGCCAAGGCCTATAGCTTCTATAAATTTTGTATCCACTAAAATGGTTACCCTTTAGAGATTAAAAAAAATTATTTGCTATGCTGATAAAGAACATTTTCTGAATTTGTTCTTTAGTGTCATGCCTTATTAAAGCTGAGATAAATCATGTCCCCTGCTTACCTCCCATTGATGTCACCGAAAAATAAATTTGATTATTGTAGCCAACATGAAACCATAATGGGGTAGCAGCCTAGGCTCTGCTTACTGTTTAAAATTGAGTTTTGGGTGATATGCTCTAGAATTATGTGGGGGGTGGCACATGGACATTCATCTGAACTTAAAAAAAAAAAAAAAAAAAAAAAAACGTTTTCAGTAACTCTGCCACAATCCAACCCATTCCTTGAGAAGACTGCAAATTTGGTCACGTTTGGTTGTTTCCATATCCCACTACTTCCATCTCCCTTTCTGGCATTTCATTCCACTTTTTCTGTTTTCAGATCATGCCTGGCCTTATGCCCAAATCTGAAGATTAAAACCATTAAAAATCTCTGTCTTCTCAACATCCTCCTATTTAAAAAAAGACACGGCATTAGCTCTCCCCCTTCACTTTTTTACTCTACAGAGGTTAAAGAATACTTTCCCTTTTCTTCTTTCAAACTTTCTGATTTGAAACCTGCACAGCGGCATTATTTTGTAAGACTGGTTGCTGACCTTTTGGCCTGGGTTCAGCCCAGCCGCTTGCCTCCCCACCTCCAAGTCTGTGGAGTAAACACGCGGCTGCGGGTCCCTCCACCAGCTACAACCGCTCACTCAACACCACAGTGCAACCCAAATAAATAAAACCAACAGCCCAAACCATATCAGTAATATTTAGTTCTTTCTCTTAACCAGAAAAATAAATGGCATTTCTTAATGCTATTTAAAAATGTCAAAAACGTACATTCATTTGGAAAAAAGAGGCTTTCTCTAAATTTCTGAAGTTACTGAGAACAGGAAGAACACAACTTCACAATTGCTGAAATTAAGAAATCTGAAGAACAACATCATTACCAAACCCCGAGAAGAGGATCATCCATTGTGACTTTGGCAAGACTGAAATCTAAGTGAGCAAGAGTCTCACAACAAAGGCCTTCGGTTTGGGTGAAGACTGACTACTCATTTCCATCCCCGCTTTTCAGCATGGTGGTTCCTCCACGCTGTGGTGAGCCTACAAAAGGGCTGATATTCGACGGCTTCTGAAATTTCTCCAAACAGAGAAGTCCTGGGGCTCCCCTGCAGTTACATCACTAGTGGGGGATAAGCAAGAGGCACGCACCTCCCTTACTCCCATGACCTGGCAGGTATATTAACAGAAGTTTTGTGCATTTACGGACTCAAGATGCACAAAGCCCTCCATGCAGTATTGTTGCCAACAGTAAAACACTGGGCGAAAAAACACAAAGACCCATATTTTGGAAAAATAAACAGAGAACATCCTCAGAACAGAACACCATGCCACTAAATCAAAAAGAAAGGGGGTGGGGGAGAGAGAAAGAGAAAGAGAATTCACTAAGACTTAGTAAAAAGAAGCCCAGGCTGTAATGTTACGTGATGAAAGACACAGAGTAAACAGCGTGTGTGCTCTGCCTCCTTTTGTGTAAGAAAAGGAGGAGGAGTAAAATCTATATAGTTTTATGAGATATTTATTATTGCATTTGCATGAGGAGACATAGGAAGTTATATAAAAAGCTAATAAAAGTACCTAAGGAATGAAGAATAAGGTAGATGGGAACAGAGGTAAGGAACAAAAATAGGAAAACAATTTCACTAAAGAAACTTATAATTCAAAGGCCCTTTAAGGTTGATTGCTCTGCCCAAGTGTCTCAAGTCAATCCCATTCTGGCCTACAGGAGCATCTCAACCAACACAGGTGCTTACTATTTACAACACGCTATGTGTGCTTCTGGGAGAGGGCCCTTGGGAAGGCAGCCTGAGCAGGGCTGGCGTTCAAATCAGAGTGGAGCAGGACGTCACCCTTCCCCCCCCACCCCCCACCCCCCCCGCCAAGGCTCCTGCCCCTCCATCCTGGCCTTCTTCCTGATGCGGAGCCTGTCTGGCTCCATTCGGAAGCGGCAGGTGTGGTGACACAGGGTTTCTCTGGAAGCTTCCATCACCCAGTCCTTTTAAGCACAGGTCAGACAATGCCTCTGAAACCACCAAGAACAAATCAGACACAGCTGCCTCAGGAGGGGACAGGGCTCCATCTCTAACCCATACATGACAGGGTAGGAGGTCAAGGTCACAGATGCAGAGTTCTGGGGGGGCTTGGACAGTCCAGGTGGTATCCCAAGTCCCCAGATGACTAGGAACTCTTTTACATGTAGAAAAGGAACTAAGAAAGGCATCTGCTGCCTTCTTTAATTTTTTTTTAATGGAGGAGGTGGGGGGGGGGTGGAAAAGTTTGTATGTAAACTACTAAAGTTCAAGCTACATCCTTAAAGGAAGAGCCAACAGGAATGCGCTACTCTAAAATGCTCCTTCACTGAATTGAGAAATTCCATTTGTACAGTCTGAGTAATCTGGACTCAGTGACTTTTCGTAACAAACCATTCATGTTTTCATGCTACCATAGTAACCTGTCATACCTATTTTTATTTTCTGCCTGGAGCTATTATTTCAGAGAATCTTGGACATTCTGGGTTGGTAGGGACCTCAGAGTTTGTGATCCACGCTAATAAACAGCCAATCTCGGGTGGTTCTGGACTCACAAAACTACCACATTTCTCCAAGCTTGCTGAACAAGAGACCAGTATCTGCCAAGAGCCTACGATGTAGCTGGTATGTTTCACATGATCATATCTAATGCAAACATGAGTCTCGGTGGTGAGCGGTCCTAGAGATTTTCACAAATGAGTAACTGGGCTGAGTTTTCACAAGTCCATGGCACAGCTGCACAACACCCAGTCTTTCTTACTCTGAAACCTGTGTCTCTTCCTATCATCTTACATGGCATCCCGACAGGAGGAAGGACTGATAGAGGCTCTGAAAAGCGGCCACCGCACGATGGTTCAAAAGGCTAACCAAGGAGGAAAAAACCAAAGGAAAGGATAGGAAGTGCACTCCACTGGCTGGGGCTTGCCCTTGCTTCGCTCACAACCCATGCATGCTGGGGTCTACATGTTTCTACTCCTCAGCTCCAGCAAACAATCCGTCATTAGAATCCACTTGCCCTATGCCTCTAAGGCCAAGAGTCAGAGGCCTCGACCCTGATCCTGGCTGTCAGCACCTGCTGAGATTCATCACCCCACAAGATAAACTAGAGGGCTGAACAGAAAGCAGAGCTTGCCCTGCCTGGGCGATGGAAAATCACGGCAGGGCCTAGGTGGAGAGCCTCTCTAGGCAGGAGGGATTCCACAGGGAGAGCCAAGGCTGGGCTGGGCTGGGCTTGAAGGAAACTGGGCCATGGCCGGGCTGAGAGCTTGTCTGGGAGGTTCAGATGAGGGAGAACATACATGAAGACTGTCTAAGCTGTGAAGAGTCGCACAGGTCGCATCACCACTAATGAACTGGGAGGAAAAGGATCCTGAGAAGCTCAAAGCCACTATTCTCTTTCCTTTTTTTTTTTTTTTTTTGAGAGAGAGAGACAGAGAGAGAGGGAACAAAAGCAGGAGTGGGAGAGGGAGAAGCAGGCCTCCTGCTAAGCGGGGAGCCTGAGGTAGGGCTTGAACCCAGGGCTCTGCGGTCATGACTGAAGCCAAAGGCAGATGCTTAACGACTGAGCCACCCAGGCACCCCATGACTCCTTTTTCCAATCCTAGGTCTAATGCTGCTTTTGTTTGTACAGGTGAAAAAGAAGGAGCCCTTGTACATTTGTCAGGACCCTGGATTTTAATGACAGAAACTCAACTCAACCAGCTTGGACCAAACAAAGCCCTGTTTCGTGAAGGTTCACAGACCCATGGGAAGAGCAGGGGACGTGAATGCCATGCCTCACCCATATTTCTGCTTCTCTTCCATTCTCAGAGACCCAGTCCAGTCTCCCACACCATACACTCCTCAGCCTCTTCTACCCCTCATTTCCAACTGGGACTTGTGCCAATCTTAAGTAACAGGGTCCTGGTACACAGGTGCCCCTGTGGCAGTGTGTGGGAAGTGTGCATGGCAAGCGTCCCCAGGAGGGAGACGGTGTGATGCACTACCAGGGCCTGGGAAGATTCCAGAGGTCTGAGGAGGACAGGCTGACAAGCACTGGTCTCCTCTTGGATCCTGGGTCAGATCTCCGTTGAGACTCCCTCCCCTGCTTCCTCCCGCCACCTCTGTGAACACAGGCGCGCGTGGCAATGTCGGTTAAGTCACTAGATCTGGGCCTATTTCTTTCAGACCTTGAAGGAAGTCTTACAAGAGTGATAAGATATACATTTGGACACGAGAACAAGCACCTTCTCTGTCATCTCTTCTTTTAGAAATACAGAATAGACTTCCTTCAGCAACTTGGGGCCTTAGACATGGATGCCAAGGAAGAGGCACTGCCTGTAAATCTCTTATCTGTATCCTCGAATAACTTGAAAGTAAAGAGCCATCATCTCTATTCTCGAAGAACTTGAACTATCCTGGCACTGGCTGAACCCAAAGGTCTCCTTGCGTCCATTCACTCTTCTCACCCCAACTTTCCAGCACCACCATATACGGCTCAGAAAGCAGAGGGGACACTCAAGCTTGAAAAAGATAAATTTCAAACTGAGGTGACCCTGGACCACATAGGTAAGGTCAAAATCATTCCCAAACCTGTTTCCCCAGACAGCACTGAGGCTGAGGAGGTGTCCCCGCCCCCTACCCCAGGGAAACTGGTTACCAGAAGGGGAAAGGGGCTGGGCGGGAGGGTCCTGGAGGCTGGCAGGCTTTCTGGGCCCGGTTTTCTACGGTGGCCTGGGGCCTGAGCTCTGGGGCAATGTGCCCTGCTGAGCTCTGGGGCCCATAATTTCCTGATTGCTTGCAGCTCTGCAAGAAGATATCAAAGCCAGGAAGAAATGGTTTGAAGGCAAACAGAGGGGTGAGAGAGCAGGGAAGATTGATTGGGGGATGGAGAGAGTCTGGAGGGGATGGAGGGGAAGGGGGGTAGTGGGAAGGGCCTGAGGGCAGGGAGGGTTAGGCCCAGGGAGAAGAGAAATCAGAATTAAATGAAAACAGCACTTGTAGCTGGGCCCCCTCCGTAAAGTCCTGCCATGCATGCGTTAACCCTCCAACGATGAAAACAAAATCCAGGGACCTGGTGCCTGCCTGCTGGGGCACATAAAGCTTAGGGGATATAATATCTTCCAGATGGGTGTGCCCAGGAGCACACAAAGGTGCTTGACAGGTCGTTTAAAACTGACTGTCAAGGTCAAAACAACACCACCTGCAGGTAAAACTAAAATGTCTTCATCCATGCCCTCCTTTGGGCTCTCTGTTGTTGTTTGTTTTAAACCAAGGCACAGTCTGAGCGGCAGACAAGCCTGACAACTGTTCAAACATATGTACGTGCAACTTATTAGCTTGCAAATGGAGGTATCTGGAGGCTAAAAACAGGGGTGGGGGTGGGGGGACCAAGTTAGCTGCCATTTCCGAGGGGGCAAGGGGAGGGGGTGTTGGCTGTGAATGTCTGGGCTGGAGGATGAAGGCCTTCATCCACGGAGCGCGCTCCTGATGCGGTATTTGGAAATGCTGTTTTGCACGGATGGGGCACTGAGCAGAGGCGGTTATTATGAAAGGAAGGGGCCCTTGCCCTTGAGATCTGTTTATTTTGCAATTAACCAGGAGGAAGAGAGGCCCCTTCTGAACCTTCTGCTTGCGGGCCTAAAATTTAAACGCCCACTGCCTGGGCGGAGTATGCTGCCCAAGGAGTACAAGAAAATCCCAGGCTTATGATCTAACTAGCCCTTACATCAAAAAGAAAATATACGTGGATGTAAATTGCCAAATGAAATTGAATCACCTCCACCCCTGTTCAACATAAAAACTCAGACCTAATTAAATCAAAGAATGTTAAAGCTCTAAGACACTCACAGGCAATTCCAAATCAGCCCCTTACTTTTTCAAAGGAGAAAACTGGGCCAGGGAGGAAGACTTGCCTGGGGTCCTGGCCTGTCACTGGGCCCAGCCCTTCAGGAACACATCTTCCTTCAGAGTAACAGACAAGCAAAGAGCATCACCACGGAGCTTCCACACCATCCTCTTTTCTCAATCTGACAGTCTCACCTGAGAGAAGATGGCAGGGTACAGAGCCTGAGAGTCCCCAGGAAGATAGTTAACCTGTTCAGAGGTGCGCCCTCCACAAAGTCACCACCAAACACACTGCCCTCTAACACCTTAGCAAAAGCACGGGCATGGAAGTGTTAACATTGCAGATGCCAAGATCCTGCTGCTCACCCACTGAATCAGAGTCTCCATAGTGGGACAAGGGTTCAAGGGATCCTGGGTTCTAGCACATCCATTGGGGTATAAAAAGAGGTAGAAATTCTTAAACTTTTTTCCCCCTCTGGGTGCCCTGGTGGCACAGTTGATTACGTGTCCAACTCTTGGTTTCAGCTCAGGTTGGATCTTGGGCTCGTGGGATCGAGCCCTGTGTTAGGCTCTGGGCTCAGTGAGGCATCTGCTTGAGATTCTCTCTCTCCCTCTACCCCTTCCGTTCGTGCTCTCTCTCTCTCTCTCTCTCAAAATTGAAATTGAAATTAAATCACCTCCACCCCTGTTCAACATAACATTCAACACGTTCTTTAAAAATACTTTTTCTCATCCTTCTAAATTTCTATTTTTGTGTGTATTTTGTAGTGTGCCCAGGAAATTAACACTGTACTAAATGTATACAACTTATGAACACATAGAACTATCTGGAAGGGGTGACTATTCAAAAAAAGATGTATAATCAGAAAAGCATGGGGCCTCCTGCACTGTGGGCCCATCTTCCTCACTGTGATAAATGTAGGCCCTTGCCAGGCCTGACACATGGCGGCCCTTCAAGTAACACTGATACCATGAAAGGTCGGCTGTACAGCAGACTCCAGGCTATTTTGGAATAGAATCATTTCTCAAAGTTTGTTTTAGGGGTTGGTTTCTTCAAGACCATTATGGTCCCATGGAAGCCACACTACCAAGGGGGGGATCCCTGGGCATGGCATACAGAGGAATAGTGCACCTTCTTCTGGCCCTGCCCTCAAAAGGCACACATACACCAGGATATTAAATCAGGATAATAGGGATATTAAAGGCTTTCTTAGAAGTTCTCCAGCAAAGACTCCATTTTAACTGTTTAATCCATTCATTTCCTGAATTAATTAAGCCACAGTTCCTTTTCCCGCATTATTAACATTCCATAAAACTAGTCTTCCTTGGAACCTGCTGCAGAAAACCCTTATTCAGACTAAAGGTTTCCTATTTCCTTTCAGCCACAGAATTATCAGCACTCATCACACCTGCCCACTGAAACGCGTCTACCGAATGAATTCCTGGCTTTGCCTATCCAGCCCTTTCCAACTGCCGGTTTTCCATAGCACGTTCAGAAATGGCACATGTGTGGGAAAAGCCAGAAACTGCAGCTGGCTCACTCTCAGAGTAGGTCCTCAGGGTCTCTTCTCTGAGGAGACCAACTCAAAAATAAGGATCTGCCAACCACAGTCCCCACAACTCATCAAGCTGGCTTCTGGGGAGCAAAGGCCGGGAGTGGGTCCCCAGGATCACAAGAGCACCACCCTCTCCTCCTCACCACCCCAAGTCCTGGCCGGGGAGCCCTAGTATCATTCACACTCTCCTGAAAGGGAATTCTAAGATTTCCATTTTATGCTGAGAAGGGGAGGTGGTTATTTTCAGCAAGCTAACTGGGAAAGCGAAGGGCAGATTTGGCATTCTGTCTTCCCGGAACAATGTCTAGACTTTCTGAGGAGTCACCTCTATAAATAGCATGGTTAGTTAACCAAGAAATAGAACATGTTCTCCTCTGAGCTCCACTCAGGTTAAATCAGGGTGAACTTTTGCATTATACCTGCAAATCCCACAAAGTAATCAATTTCTTAAAAAGTAATCCATTTTTTTAAGGCACGCTTCCTCACATCTACGGCCTTTTAAGGTGAACATTACTTTTTAACAAAATGTAGCTGCTACCCTCTTCCAGTTACATTTCAGAGGTGGGGTCAAGTGACAAGGCAATTTCTCACCCACTTGATGCCCACAGGCCTCTGTGGCTCAGATGTCAGGGGGTTCCAGGTACATATGGGCTGTGATACAACAGAGGCAATGTTTCCACCGAGCAGAGCTATTCATACACTGTACCTTGCTTGAGGACTGTTTCCAGAGTTGGCGTTTTCCCCCAAAGGAGTCTAGCCTTCAAAGAAATACGTACACAGCTCGGTGCCCACGTATATATATAACACGGTCCAGAAGCTGGTAGCATTTTCTCCCTCTGCGTAGTGGCCTGAAGAGTGAGAACGCACAAGATTGGGAATATTCCAATTCAGGCAACTTTGCGCATTGAATTCCATTGTTCTTTCTCACCCACAGAGTGGATGTTCTACTCAGTAATAATGCTTCTGTGGAGAAGTAAGTGGGAGGGGGGAAAATAAAAGGCTTTTCTTTGCAATGGAAAAAGGGAAAGGTAGTGCGTGCCGACTGGCCATCTCGGGCTCAAGGGCTGGAAGAGATTAGGGGCCTATGGAGAGAAGAAGATTACAAATGTAGGCAGAGGGATGATTGCTTCAGGAAGGCCTTTCAAAGGCCTGACAACTTCTCTTGAAGGATGGCCCCAGCAGTGTTCTGTGAAGGTAGGACTGTCAGTCTATGTGTGTGGAGAACAGTTCAAAGAAAACAAAACACTTAAGCATAATCTTTCAGAGCGTGAGGAATCATGGCGTAATGACGATAAAATGCTACTTCTGGGTCTGACAAGCAGCACAGCTGTTAGATGGCAAGAAGAAGATTCTGGCTAAGCCAAAAGCTGTGAGTTCACTCTGCTGTTGTTCCAACAGAATAGAGAGGGAGACGGAGCCTGGCCCCAGCATATTCATGTGATCCAAGAATTTGCCTGGTACCCAGATTCTGTGGCTGCCTCATGCTGAGCCCGTGGTGAATGCTGATCTTCATGTAGACTCCATGACACTATGATTTCCATGGACAGACCCTGAAGTAAACACATAAACCTCAGAGAGGGTTACAGAAAACATTCGCTTAAGTCTGAACTCCAGATACCAACAGCCATCCCAGGATGAGGCCCTTCTACATCTTTCTCTGTGTTGCTGGCTCTACATGACATAGGGACATCATAGACCCTCCTGCCCCTGCACCACAAAGAATGGATCATACGTCCACCTTCGCCCTACCTGCCTCGCTCAGTATAAACTGGTATTGTCAAAACTAAAGCCAGGGACTCTCAGGGTCCCAGAAGAAGGTGACCTTAGGAATACCAGTTTCTGGTAAAGAAAGAAAAACACAAGGACCTTCTCTATAAGATAAAGACACACGAGAACCTTCTCTGTAAGATAGGAGGGAAATAAAAGTCAGATAATTTTCCCAAGAAGAAAAATAGAGACCAAAACCAAAATGGAGACATGAACCCAAACAAAGTGACAAAGGGGATGCTTGTGAGTTCAGCCTCCCGGTATGGCCCTCACTACTCGCCCACGTGTTCATCACTACAGCAGTGGCAGGGGTGCCAGTAAACAAAGAACAAGAATCTTGCAGGAAAAAGAAAAGGGTGGTATGAGCTGCTTTCTATCATTCACACCCACCTACTTGAAAAACACAAGAGAATTACTCTCGAAAACAGCAGAACGAAATGCCCCTTCAAAATATTTCTGAAAACAATCCATTCGGAAAGAAATTTAAGAATTTGGGAGTTTGAGAGACAAAGAGCAATCACAAAGAAACAAAACCCACACGTAGACAACTCCCCACCCCCACCCCAAATCCTTAGCACGTCAGAGAGAGGAGAGCTGGCAACTCTTGGGAAGAGAAAGGTACACTTGTTCATGGCTCAAATCAGATTCCCAAAGGAGAGAATCACTATGGTTGCATCCTGCATTGAAACCATGAAGTCACAGGCCCCCGAAAGTAAAGGACTGTTTAAAAATATGGCATTTTCAGTCTGTTGGGGGGTGGGGAGACAAAAACTTCACGTAGAAGCCAACAAAGAACAAGCACAGAAAAATTCCCAAAGCTGTGAAACCTTACTACTTAAGATAATGACAGAAATTTATGACTGCTTCCTTTCCCGGCAGAAAGGAGCACAATTAGAAGGCTGCAAACAACAGGCCTTTTGTACCAGCATGTTATGTTTTGCTTATTCTATTACACATTGGCTGGGAGATAAGAATAAACAGGACAACACCCTGTCTAACCCCAGGAGGAGGGGGCGGAGGGAAAGCTGGTGACGGTCATTCTTGGGCGTGTATGTGCACACCGTTCATTTCCAAATTGAGGTACTTGAGAAAATTGTGCCTACAACAGTCAGGAACTAGTCTAAGCACCCAGAAGCCTTTTATTGCACAATCACATCTTTTAGAACAAGCCACGTATAATAGGGAGCTTCACAGTCTTTCGTTGCTGCGAAGCCCAATGAAGGTACTTAAGTAATTGATGATTATTTCTCTCTGCTCCCTATCAATCCTATTTGTGCTCAGTCTTTGAGAAACTTAAAAATTAGAATGAGCAATCATAGAAACACTGCCTCCCTCCCCATGACCCGCCATGTCAGAAAAGCTGGGAAGGAATCCTTCAGCTGCTAGCGGGGAAGGAAAACATGGAGCCCTGGGCCTGCTTTCTCCCTGCTCCCCAAATGGAGAGCTGCTGGTCCTTGCACCAGGAGCTCTGAGGCTCCTGCAGTGGCGAATTCTGCTCAAGGACAGCAGTTGCTAAGCCAAGGCAGGTTCTCACCAGCCAATCACAAGATGGTATGGCACTGCTGGTCCTCTAACTGAGAAAAGACTTGGCCTCTCTTGCGACCCTCTCCCCATAACACCTGATGGCCTGGAACCACCAATCCTCGCTCAACCGCTGCCATGTCTCACTCTCCTTGTACTGGTGCACAGGTGGTTCGGTGACTTAAGACCTGAGGGACTGTGGGACCTCCTGGCACCCAAAATTGGGAGTGTAAGGAAGGAACTAAGAAAAGTCACTCTAAAAGCTCGTTGCCCTCCAGCCACGCTGCCCTTCTTTCTGCTCCTCCGGCCCATCTCAGGGGTTCCCACTTAGAGGCCTTTGGACCTGAACTCCCTCAGCCTGGGTTTTCTTTTCCCCCAGATTGTTAATGAGGCTGGCTCCTTTCTGTTCTTCAAGTCTCACGGTACCTGCCACTCTTTAAAGAAGCCTTTGCCCGCCACCACCCCAGACCCTAACAACCACTCTGTCACTGACTTGGTTTTTATTGTTCAAAGCATACATCTTAGTTCCTGATTTTAAAGTACACAATTCTCTCCCCTGACTAGTACTAAGTTCCGTGATGACAGAGATCGCATCAATCTTGTTCTCCCCTGCAGACTCGGCATCTTAAATCCTACCTGGCACACACAATATGGGCTTAATAGAAATTTACTGGACGGATGAATAGATGAATAAATAAACAAACAATGAACAGACGAACAAGACAATCTGGTATGAAACCAGTGGAAAAACGAGTCAAAGCAGAACTGTCACCTAATGTCTGCCACGCTGCCACTTTTTTTTTCCCCCACAATTTTTCAATTGTGAAAATTGTGAAGCTACTGATGAATGGTAGAGTTGGGAAGTAGAGTCACAGAAAACACAGCTTTTTTTTTTAGTCAATGCTCTAGACATAAAACCGCTCTGAAATGATTTGCAGGAGATTCTTGAAATTCAAACAGAGGAAGGGAAAAAAAACCAATGTATTTGGATGTCAGCAAGGTAGTTCTGCCAACCTAATTATGCCCCGTGACATGTAATTGTGAGCTGCTGAAAGACAAATGGTGAAGCAAAGCATTTATTATAAACACGAAAGAGGTAAGACTGAGGTGTTAATTTTTAAGCAACTGTCATAAATCTGGTTCCAGGATATTATTCCATTAACATTATTATTATTATAACAAAGAACGTAAGCATGATGATGAGCTCCTTTCATGTATTTCTCAATACCTGGGAAATGAGGCTCACTCATCCATCCCTAGCTGAGACACCTGAGAAACTACAAGAACACAATGAAAATGGAAGAATGCTGATTATATCAACATGAAGAGAGTGTGTCTATATGTTCTGGAGATTCACATAAAATGCATTCATATCTTTGGCTAGACACCATATTACTCAATTGAAAAAAGGTACACTCCACAGCTCCTTATATGGCAGACTCGGCCTCCATGGAAGGTACAAACAAAACGAAACAAAAACAAAGAGCCTACATGCACTAAATGAGAAAATTACAGACTAGAACTAGTTCGGTAGTGTCTTAAAGGCAAACTAGGGATTTTTTTCAGAATCAGAACAGAATGAAAGTATCTCTACCCTGGAACAGTGACTAAAAAAAGGAAGGGTGAGGTTGATAAGTCGATCCTCTTATACAAAAAGGTGACCAAAAAACAATATGCAGTCTTGAAAGATAGTCTAGTTACTATTATGTTGGAAAAGCATTCCAAGTTCTAAAACGCTGTCTTTTTGTCATTTACCTGCTGATAAACTGATTGGTCATTATCATACATTCAAATTATACAAGTGTGTTTCTCGCCACTCTATTGAAATATCAGAATCGGGCTCCAAAGAGAGAGGAGAGTTTTATGCTTAGCCATACAAACTCTGATGTGTAATATTTAAAACACAGTGAGATCTCTATGGATGTCATCCAAAAATTTAAAAAATTCTTCAAAATGGTCACTAACAATTTACCCACTTTAGTTCATGTGGGAATGTTTAATGCCATTCACCGAAAATGAATACTACACTGGTATAAAATGCTATTCATTATGATTAAGACCTAATCACTAAAGAAGTCCAGAGGTATGGAATTTATGATCTTGCATACATGTTTACAAAATGTGTACTCGGCAAAAAACCATTTAATCTACCAAGAAATCCTTTGATCTCTAGTGCATTACAATGAACAAAAACAATGACAAGTTTCAGTACGGAGGTCTTTTGGGATGGCTCCTACTAGACTTGGGATTTTTCTGTTCCTGTTTAGGGGACAGAGCTGACCTATAAGACTGTCATTTTTTGTTCCAGCTTTGCTTTTACAGAGCCCTAAGCAAAACCCTGACCATAAATAAGGCAGCAGGGCCCCGGGAGCCAGCTGAGTCATAAACCCCACTCAATCGCATGTGGCTCAAGGTGTTGGGATCCCTAGAGAGTCAAGCCAAGCAAGTGGAATCAATTTAGGCCCCAGTTAGGAAAAACAGAGTGCTTCTCCCCTCCCCCGACAGTCCCCCCTCTGCAGTGAAGATACCACAATCCCCCTCCGCAGCTCAAATATGGGGAACAGTAACTAAGCCCAGGAAAACATCTAGACCAGGGCAGACTACTCCACAGTCTAAAATGGAAGAAAAAAATGGGAGGAAAATGATATTTGACAACCAACCACAAATTTTTAAATGTACGGTTCTTCTGTTTTTAAGCATAAAAGCAGTCTTGTTGCTGCTGAGTTATTATCACCATATTTTCTGACATTGGTGCCCAGTACCATTTGGCCTTAGGGTTCTTAGGCTTCTTACTTTCAAAATACAGAGTTAAGCATGTTTAAGTCACTTTAAATATCCCAAAAAGCAGCAAACCCACTGCCTACCTGCTTGGGCACGCAAAGCTGCAAAGAGAGGCTTTGCAGAATGGCCCGCAGGTCAACAAATTCTGGTTTTGGCAGACTGCTCTTGGGAAGGAGCTACAGAAAATGAGGTCCTCTGTATGAAAAATACTCTGCCTCTGGTTCCCTCAGGTCAGAACTTAGAACTCTTAGTAAACATGCCCTGAAAAACTGCGACTCTCATCAAGTGTTAAAAACTCCCAAATAAACACAGCCCCTCAAAACTGGGTACAAATGAGAAACATTTAATGAACAACCCTTTCTTCGCCAATAATTCTGCTTAAATTAAGTCCAGCAGACTCTTCAAAGGGACCAAAGAAGCCCCCTTGTTAAGACAGATTCTATTTATAGACATCCCAAACAATACTGATGCACATTACCAAATATATATAATTATCTTAGTTTCTACATTCCCATTATCTTCATAAATACAGGATAAAAATCAGCCTAAATGACTTTCTCAGACCTCCTCAAGGATTAAGAATAGCCAGCCAGCTTTAAAAAGTATACATATGTAGTAAAGATCAAAAGCAAATGTTCTGGTCAGTTCTTTTCTATGCATGGGTTTTACGAAGAATGTATGCAGTTTTCAGGGAAAACACCACAAATGACAGCTGTTCAAACGCATGGAAATTAATTGGCAGCAGGAATTTCCTTGACTAATAGGGAAAAACTTAAAGTCACATGCTTTGATGAGCCTATTTTTCCTATCCTTAGTAAAGCATATTCGCTGTTAATGATTAAGATTTTCAAACAGAAATATAACTGAGTAAAATCCTGAGTACGTAACAAGTAAAATGCTGAGGGGAAATGCAGGTATCTATTACTGAATGAAAAACAGCATTAATGAATGAGTTTTAGATGAAAATAATATAAAGGGGAAGGTTCAACTTGCATGTCTTAATCTTCCATGAGAGCAAAACTGAGATAACAGTAAGACTAATGCATTTATTATATTAAATAATAGTAGCAAGACAAGTGACTCCTCTCACCTCCCCACCCTCCCCCCCCAGTAAGCCATCTGCTTTGAGCTGTTTTTCCAGCAGTGGTGATGGATTTACACTGATCCATCCACAGTCTCTCTGACACAGGGGCTCTCAAGTCATTGCCCTTGTGACCAATGGCGAGAATGGATGAGACAGCTGGTCAGGATTAGGTGAGCAGCCTGTGGCCCTGGAACTAAGTTGTGTGCTCTGCCCAGCTATGACCTTGGGCTCGTTAGCATTATGCTCTCACCACCTAAGCTAACCAGCCACTCATCAGCCACGATCCAACATACTTCACTCTGCGGGCACAATGTGTTTTTAATCCGGGCAACAACACGAGCTTTTTATTTTCAAGGCAGTTGATTGAGCCCATGACACGTAAGGGCTCCCTCCCATGTGGTGGAGTCCACACACAAACCACCTCTCAAGGCAGCAAAGAGATGTCCAAGCATGGCCACCCTAGTCAAATGGCAGCTCTGACAGAGCTCAGGGAAAGCAGAAAATCATCAAAGAAATTCCGAAGCGTGTAATCCTAGTGCCACCATGGCACAACATACCTGGCCATCCCCAGACTCGGGAAGTTGGCAGGAACAATGAGGATGTCCAGCCTGGAGAACGGGTGTGTTCCCAGGACAGAGTGCGCTGCCGAGAGGCAGGGAGGGATCAGATGCAGGAGGGTCTCTTGACAGGCATCTTGGAGGCACAGTGGGGCAAAGACCCGATGAGGAATAATTTCCTGGGTGGTAGCAGAAAGATTCTGGAAGCGGCAGGGGTACTCCACATGACCACAAATGCCAACATACCTGGGAACGACATGAAATGAAGAGATGCGCTTTATGGTAAATCAGGTTTATTCTTGTTGCCATTGAGGTGAGCAACTCTCGCAGATGTGCACAACTTCTAAGAGACAGTGGCTCAGATGGGCTCACAATCCAGGCAGTTCAATTGTATTCTTGCCTTGTCTGTTTCTGTGCAGCAGTGAAAACCTATTGGTCGAAATACTTTTTGACATGCTGAAATTCTGAGTAGCTTCAATCTAAGCTAAGTGAAAGCAGATTTTACGACTTATTTTAGAATAACAGGGGAAAACCCTTCAATACTCAAAACAACGAAAACAACCCCCTCTTGAAAATAAAACGTAAAATTTCTGCCCTCAGAAATGTGCTTTTCAAATATCACGTGGAAAAAAAAATCTCCAAATCAGAAACAATTCGTAACTCAGAACGTTAAGGATGGTTCAAAGCCAAATTTGGGATCCCATTCTGGAATATCCTAGAAAAAAATATGTGGACTCAGGAAGAATAATGAACCAAATGATAGGATAGGTTTCAACTTTTCAAAAGAACACAACCCATTTTACTAAAAAGTATCTAGGCGCTCTTACTAAAGGCCATCAGAAGTTGTGTTCTTAGGGAATAATACGGAGGCATTCTTGAAATGACACTTTTCCCAGTGCTCTTTCGGTACAAATGGAATAGAATCAACCTTTTAAGAAACAGATCAGAGCCCAGCCGGTACCATCCAAGCCGCCAGTTATTCTGTCAAAGGTGGAGCTGAACAAGAATTCCTAGAACCTGACTCATAGGCCTCCAGAGAACTTATCTACCCGCAGAAACCCACATCAAAGGGAACTCTCTTTTTTGGCCTGTTAACACATCCTTTATTCAAACACAATGGAAAACCCCTCTAATTTTAATTCACAAATTATAATTCTAACTACCAGTGCTTGTTGGAGTCACAGCACAGTGAATAACGAGAAACCTTAAAATGTTGGCATGTCCCAAGAGGGGCGCACCACAACAATAACTCCTCTCCAGATTTCTGAAGTGCCTTTCACTCATCCAAGGCCAGCACTGCCCAAGGAGATCCACATAACTATGGAGATTAGCCGTGCCCTCCCCCAGCCTGGTGTGTAGAACAATGGCTTCCAGCACAGAGACATTTCACGCCTGGTGAGTGTAAGAAAAATGGTAACAAACTGACCATTCAATGGTAATGACTGACATCGAATGCTAGCCAATACCCCTGGACTGATACCCTTGCTTTATGGAGAAAGTTGAGGCAAGGTGTCCGCTGGTAAACATTTAACTGAAAGTGTTGCAAATGTCTACCCCATGACAAGTACTCAAAGGTCTCATGAAGCCATTTATTGAGTTAACCACCTAATATATTTACATAGCTGTATAATGGGCGATAATAATTTAAGCTCACACTCTACTAAAAAACTTCCATAGCACATGAAATAATGGAGAGGCTGCAGGTGTGGAGGCATCTTCAGAACAAAGCTGAGGCTTAAGTTTAAATTCTATCAAAGCACAATTTCGCAAAGAGGCATTCCACGGGCCTATCTAGAAATGCATCACGGGGCCACTATTTCTTGCAGCCAAGAGAAGTCAGAGAATAGTTGGAGGTATAACAAAAAGTCAGTTTGAGGGGCACTGGGTGGCTCAGTCTGTTGAGCACCTGGCTCTTGATTTCAGCTTGGGTCATGATATCAGGGTCGCACTGGGCATGGGGCCTGTTGGGATTCTCTCTCTCCTTCTCCCTCTGCCCCTCTCCCCTCCCCAGCTCAAGGGCTCACACTCTCTCCCAAAAAAAAGCCAATTTGTTGAAGAGAAAAGGTGAGTTAAATTCTCTCTGGACACAGATGGCTCTAGCTAGGGGAATGAAGGTTATTCCAGCTAGGTGTATTAGTACCGTTTTTCATGATCAAAGCCTGGGAGAAAATGCGGGGCTTTAACACAATCAAGCTATGGATAAGTGAGACCATTAAGGCTCCCAATAAAATGGAAGTGGCACACGGGTGGCTCAGTCAATTAAGCATCAGACTCTTGATTTCGGCTCTGTTCATGATCTCAGGGTCCTGAGATGGATCCCAGCATCAGGCTCTGCACTCAGCAGGGAGTCTGCTTGACATCTCTTTCTTGCCCTCCGCCCCTCCCCCACCCCCGCCAGCTCACGTGCATGTGATCTCTCTCTCTCTCTTTCTCTCTCTCTCAAATAAATAAGTAAATAAATAGATAAAATCTTTTAAAAAATGGAAGTGCCATCAGGAAAGATGACACAAAGGTTTTGACGTCAGGATCAGGAGAGCTGGGCTTAGTGCTGTTCTCAGATGGGCTAACTGTGATATGAGGCAAGCCCCCTACTACTTGCAGTCTCTTTCTTGTCTAACGTGGCCTCACAAAAATGGCTGCAGGGGCAGGGGAGGAATTGATTAGAGGGAACTTAGTAGGTGCTGGAATGTTCTCTGTCAGTTTAGGGTGTAAACAATGGTCAAAGACTCATCAAGCCAAATGCTTAAGATCTGTGCATTTTAGTATATTATATTATACTTTAATTAAAAACAAACCAAAAAATGGTTTCTAAGGCTTCTTCTGGCGCTGCGACTCTATGGCAACTCTCCACATGAGGCCGTCGCCTCTCTTCATGCCAACAGCCTTGTTCCTGAAGTGGTGAGGGAATACTGTACATTTATAATGTCATGAATAGTCCCCCATGAAGCCAGAATTAACTCAAAGATGCTTCCTTTCCCACTAACCTTCAGCTGTTCATTTCTGTGTCTGTGCCCACTCCAACCTACTCGCAGTATCATCAGCAAATCAGACCTTTGTAAATCACTATTCCCTATGCCTACACTCGTAATCAGAGTAAATATTGTAATAGTTAAGATTAATAATAATGCTTGATTGTTATTTATAAATAATCTGCACTGGTGATGAGAATAATAAACAATAACTCCTCCCACAAATGCTACTGAATATTTATTACATGTCATGAATTGTTCTGAACACTTCATGTGCATTATCCCAATTAATCCACACAACATTCCTAAGGAATAGGAACTATTCTTTTCATCACATTGTGAGTCATCATAAGCTCCTCCCTCCCAACCTTCCTTTCCCAAGTACTGCATTAATCTTCTTGAGTAAATTTAGGTCCTGGATTTTTCTAGAAGCTAGCTCAGCTGCTCTGTGGTTCTCTGGTTTCCTGTTCTTCCTTGTCAGTGTTGCCCATTAATACTGCCAAGAGTGGGAAGAACTGGTGAAATAAATATTAGGCTGGTAAATGATGGGAACCAGATCATTGGTTCCCTCTCCCATGATTGCTGGGCTGAAATTTTTTATAAGAGGTCTTATAAAAAGAAGGAAGAAGGGTTGACTACGTTTTACTCAGAATCACAAGACTGGAAATTGCCTAAAGAGGTTCTCTCCTTCAGTCCTCCTCTTGTTTCAAGAACGAGATGTATTGAAAGTAGCTGACACAGACATTTCCCTGTCATAGGCTCAAAAGGAATCACTGGAAGTTTCCCCTGGGAATGCATGTCCATTTTTCACAGTTCTACCTGACACTTCAGTAATTACTTCCTGCATTCTTGCTCTACTCAAGGCACCCCAAGGTATGCTGCGGACACACATATGAATAAATTTCCAACCCTACCTTTGAGGAGTTTATATTTTGGTTGGAAGAAAAAATTTAAAATTCTGATGAGTACAGTGACACAGTAAGATGGTTAGACAATTTCTTAACATATTTTAGCAAGCAGAGTAGATGCTTGGATACCGTAAAAATCACAAGTGTTCAAAATGCCACCACCAGCCCCCAATGAGTCGTTGACAATGATGTCAACATATACAATGATGTGGTCGTGTCTGAAAGTTGGATGGGTTTTCTTAGGGCATTCTAGGATATTATAAAGCAAAATGCAGTATGTGCTATAAAAACCAGAAGGCTGAACTACACCAGGGAGCCAGGGCTGGAGAAATCACACCAAGTCAGGAAGATTTGGAAAGGCTTCTCTCATAGCAAAGGGTGTACTGGAAATTGGCAGTTTTTCCCTCATGATTTAAAATCATTCCTTCTTTCCTAGCCTTTCAAAGGTACAGAAATAGAGACTGCAAGGTCCACAGGCCACTTTCCATAGACTTCACAACGCTCAAGAAGACTGCTTCTCCCACCAAGCTATTCCCTTCTTTAGGATGAGCAACCTCAGTGCCTTTTCTCCTTCGTGGTACGTATTTTCCATGCTTTTAATCATTTTTGCTGAGTTCCTCTGGACTTTATCCAAGTTTCCTGTCGTGCTTAAACTGTATGGGCCCAAAGTAAGACAATGCTTTACCAAAGGTCTCCAGAGGTTAAACATAATACAAAGATTCCTCTGTGGCTAGAGATGGTTATGCTGCAGCCGAAGAAAATTAATAAACTTTCAACGGTTTACCTAAGTGCCTTCTAATTAACATATTTACCAAAACGCTCCCCCAGAGTGGGCCGGAGCACGTGTGGAATTGGAGCTGGAAGAGGGAATGTTCTTCCTATAATTTAGCCCACATGAGCAGTGCTCAAAAGTTCAGTGACCAGTACTTTGGCCAAATTTCTGGGACCCAGATGAACACTTTAGGCAAATGAAAGCCTGTGGTATATAAGGCCCCTATAAAAGTTACATTTGCGTGAATTGAACTGGTGGTCTCAGGAGGGTTTGAAGTGGAAGAGGGGGTTGGGGAAGGCAAGGGGGCCAGATGTGAACATAACCAAAAACACGACTGCAGTTGGCACTTCAGAGTACCTTTGTTGGCAAACTGAACACGGAGCCAGAGATTTAATGGATAAAAGCACAAAGCTACCCTCTGATGACTAAAGACAGCGCACACGAAGTGCGCAGCCAGGGGAGGATTAAGCAAATGCAAGCTATTATTTTATCAGCAGTACATTTCTGATGGACAAGCACGGTGATAAATGAAGGGAAAACTTAGTCATAGCATGTCAGACATGGAAGAGTGTGTGGGAAGGACTCCATGCCCTAGGCCTCGCGTTCCCACATGAGAGCGTGCCTCCCTGGACTGGCACCTTTGACCTGGCTTGAGTTGCTCTGATAGGGTTGGCCACACGGGGCTTCCTCTTTTCTAATCTGCTTGCCCACAGATAGGGGACGTTTTGGACACGAGGCAGGCTGTGTGGGCCTGGGTTGTGGAGGTAACTAGATGGGTGAGTCTGTCTAGCTTGGGAACAGAGTATCAGAAAGCCCACTGAGGCCGTACCACTGAGTTGTCCCGAATTCACCTTCTGTCAGTTATGAAACTTCCTGTGCTCTTCTTTTGCCTGTGTCACAGCTGGTTGTCAATTCAAAAGGACATGAAAAGAGTCAAACTGGACCCCTTCTCCTAAACCCCAACCAGAATTTCAGATGCCGTCTCTTCCCAGAATGCCAACGTGAAGGGGCCATGGTCTCCTCCTTCAGAATTATGGATGCAAACAACAGGAAAAGCCACCTCAGTGGCCTCTGGGCAGCAAAGGGAACACATAAGAAATGCTTGCTGCCCACTCCCCAACCTCGTATCCCTGGGAATATGGCTAGAAAGACAAAAGAACACATTTCTTCCTTTGCCTTCCCCTGAGGCGCACAGACTTCAACTGCACATGTCCTCTGATGGTTAAGCAGCCCCGAAGCTGCTTCTTTACTATGAAGAATTGGAGAACCCCAAGCCAAGTCTTTATTCCACAGAGCAGGAAAGTATGGCTTTGCCCCAAGAAACCTACCCAAGCAGCACAGACGGCACCTTCACACTCAAAGGCAGAACTCTCAACTTCCATCCTCCGTACCAGTGTAACACATCACAATCAGTAACAGTGACTCAGTATGGGAATGACTCTCCAGATATGAAGTTGGACTGGACTCTAGGCGAGGCATGGACATTATACACAGTTTTTAAAAGTCCCCAGATAGGGGCCCCTGAGTGATGCAATCAGCTAAGCATCTGAGTCTGGGTTTTGGCTCAAGCCACGATCTTGGGGTCCTGGGATCAAGAACCACATGGGACTCTACGTAGAGTCTACTTAAGATTCCCTCTCCTTCTCCCTCCCCTTCTACTGCTCCTGTTTGTGCTCTCTAAATTAAATAAATATATCTTAAAAAAAAAAAAAAAAAAGAATGTCCCCAGGTAAGATTCTGAATCACCTCTGTACGGAGTTAAGCCCAGATAGGAATCCAGGTGTTATAACTCAGTAGAGCTATGAACCCGGACACATTGTTGTCTAAAGCCTCAGTACCTTTATCTATAAAACAGAGACCATAAAGCCTATTTATCTTATAGACATACCCTCAGGACTAACCAAGATGACACTTAGATCAAGACTTTCCCTGACTTCAGGGCGCCTGGGCGGCTCAATGGGTTAAGCCTCTGCCTTCAGCTTGGGTGATGATCTCAGGGTCCTGGGATGGAGCCCCACATCATGCTCTCTGCTCAGCGGGGAGGCTGTATCCCCCCCCTGCCTCTCTGCCTACTTGTGATCTCTGTCAAATAAATAAAATCTTTAAAAAGAAAGAAAAAAGACTTTCCCTGACTTCAAACATCCAGTGATTTTGGTATCAATTCAGGATGGGCTAGAAGACATTGAATAATAAACATCCCCAGTGTTTCAGTGGCTTAACGAAAAAAAAGTTTATTTCTTGCTCATAACAAGTCCACTGAGGATCCAAGTAATTCTCCAGGGCACCTGTCCTCCCCACACAGAAATCTGGGCTACCTGAGATTGCAAAATGAGGCCTATTCTGAGCTCAGTGTCAGGGGAAGGGATCACTTAGGGTCTTACATGCAATTAAATATTTCCATGTGAAAGTGACATGTATCACTTCTGTCCACAACTCTCCTCTTCTCTCAAGTGTGCATAGATAAAATCCAAGGATTTTAATAAAACCCTAGGATACTTTATATGGCTCAGGGAAGATAGTCCAAAATAGCCAAGTTACTAAGCAGGAAGTGGAAACTACCTCCCTTCCTCCAAAAAGCAAAATGCAAGCAGTGAAGACATGCCTGTCCCAGGAGGGGGCTTAATAGCTTTCTGTCCTCATAGTACCAACCAGCCACTGCAGCCATTGCGGGAGGAGGGAAAGCAACATGGCAAAACACAACCGGCACAAAAGGAATTTGAGCTACAAAGCATGTCTTAGTTGGTCTTCCAGGATGAGCTAGCCATCTGTACCATTACCCTGGGCTTTCTCCTCCGGAAGGTATTGGACCTAGTGACTCTGTGTAAACAGGAAAAGTGATTAAACTGAGCTGGGTGTAAAAGTCCTAGAGATGAATATGAGGCAACGCCCCACACTTTGAACACTTTGTACTTCCTACAGACATTCCCCTCCTCTCTTATGGCTTTCGAAGTTAGAAATTGTTAAACGTGTGCGGAGGCTGCAAGTGAATACCCAGTAGCCTGTGTTGCTTTTTAAAAACTTGAAACAGATTTTGCTCTGATCAGTCCGAAAAAAGAAGAAATCGCTACCGAAGATAAGAGTTCTGAGCCAGTAGGTTACTCGTAGCCCCATGACCTTGCAACAGCTACCACGTGTCTGGTGCCCCAAAGCAGGCTGACTAGCCCCACTGGGCAGTGGGGGAAGTGGACATCCCTACAAATGAACGGCTAACAGCAGTCCCGGGAACCTAAACAGCAGGTGGCCCACAAAGTGATCCAACAGACAAGCACCCCCTTTTCATTAAGTTGTGTTTTTGACCAACTAAGCACTAAAGACCAAAGTTAAAAAATAAAGGAGGTAAAATGTTGAGTCTGAGGATTCTGTTGACTTACCCCAACACATAAAATTATGTCACTTGACTTCACAGAGGACTTCATATGTCCTCCTTTTCTCTTTCTTTCTGCATGAATAATATGCCCACGTTTCTGCCTCTCAACTCTCTTATCCTCCCAGTAGGGTTTTTCCTGCTTTGCTTAATCATATTTTGGTCTAGCTTCTCAGCAGGGATGACTCACGTTCCCAGTGCTTGGAATAAATGCATCATACTGGTCCTTTAAGTGTTTGTTTTTCAGCAAGCTCCCAAATACCAACCTGGAGTCAGTCTCAGAAGGTGAGAGGGATCTCTCTGCTGCCAGATCCTTGGACGAGCAGAGCTCTGGCTTCATTTCTGTCCAGGAGCCCACTGCGATAGTGAAGGTGGAGGCTGGCATTGGCATGGTGACGTAGTAATGCCAGCTTGTGCACCCTAGAAGCAGAAGGAGAGAAAGAACCATAATGAGGCCAAGAAAGGGTTCTGGACCTCACTCTATAGTTTTTCTCTTTAGGCACTTGAACTTGTGTGCTATGATGGTACAAGCTATTCTTGGGGGTGGGTCTTACTTACGGCAGGAGTATCACTACAGGTCTTAGGGAGAGCACAAAGGGCTGACTATTTCGGGGCAGCCAACGAGGTCTGTAACTCCTCGAAGACCTGGGATCAGTTTGAAGTGCTTCAAGTCAGGCTATAAGTAAAAGATGGTACTTGAGGTGGTCACGTAAGGGCTACAAACACGTAAAGGCAGAGGCTATATGTTGCTATAGAGACAAGAACATGTTTTCTTTTCTTAATATTTTATTTATTTATTTGACAGAGAGAGAGAGACTGTGTGCACAAGCAGGGGGAGCAGCAGGCAGAGTGAGCAGGAGAGGCAGGAAGCCTGATGCGGGGCTTGATCCCAAGACCCTGGGATCATGACCTGAGCTGAAGGCAGAAGCTTAACCGACTGAGCCTCCCAGGCACCCCAAGACCATGTTTTCTTCATACTTATTGCCTAGCACAGTATTTGGCACCAAAAATGATGCTCTGTTGAATGAATAAGTAAATGAATGAATGAATGAACAAATGAGCAATCACTTCTGTGGTGCTAAACTGTTTTGTATACATTCGATTTAAGAATCAGTCTCAACTGGACATGGTAGAGAACAATGAGACTAGAAAAGGAAGATACCTGGATTTTGGTCCCAACTCTGAAACTAATTAGCTATGGAAGCTCAAGTTTATCCTTCATCCTTTTTCTCTGTTCATGTATTGGGCTGGTCCCCGATTCCTCACTAAGCAGATGAAAACCAGGCCTATAGAGAGGTTCAGGGGAGCCAAGGACTCCCAGCTCGTTTGTAACAGGCCTGGAATTTCATCAGGAGCTCCCCGCCCCAGCAGAGGTGTGCACACCACTCAGGCCAAACGGAGTGAAGGTGTTTACCAAAAGAACAAATGATTGATCGCTTATAACACTATCCTTCCTGACTTCTAAGATGGGAAAATGCTTTTAATGTTTCTGAAATCTGAATGTGTCATACAACCTGATCTAATATAGTATTTTTTTTTCTTCCTGAACATCTGCTATAAATTGATGGTGTGCCTTCAGGGAAATTGATATTACCACGTTTATGGAACACACTTCTCCTCTCCTCATGGAGGGAAGGAACTTTACATTGAGGGAACTTCCATTACACAAATACCTCTAGCCTCTCTTTCAGCTTCTCACTAACTCCTTTATAGGAGCTATTCCTCTTATTCTTGATAAAAAGTTTTAGATGGTCAGACACTCATGGAGTGACCTATGATTGCCAATTAGGTCAGTGAGTAGATAAGAGGTCAAATACAGGGTCAAAATAATAACATGCCCATATTGGCCAACAGACCTAACATGACATTTTTCAAAATCTTTTGGCAGTAAAAATCAATAATAAAGGTTCGGTTTTTATCTCCTTATGCTTATCTTCTTTGTCTCACAACTAATTCTGAACTCAGGAAGGTGGAGGGGTCATTATTTATTATCCCCTGAAATTATACTAACTTAGATCCAAAGAAATACATTACAGAACTCCTCCAGTGAAAAACAAAATTTTAATGGCTGCATGGACGCAGCAGGGAGACATCAGCCAGAAAGGGCATGACTATGATTCGGGCCACCGCCCCTCACCTCCCGGGGCCTCTTTGCCCAAAACTAGGAAGCATCCATCCCCCTTTGTACCTCCCACTGCTGCATCTCACCGCCCCAAGACTTTCCACTGGGCCTCTGCCAGGACCTAAGCCCACAAGGGCAGGGACTGTGTCAATCCCCAGACCTGGCAGATATGGCTACTCAATAAATATTTGTTGAAAAGATAGAAAGAAGGAAAGAAAGAAAGAAAGAAAGAAAGAGAGAGAAAGGAGGAAGGGAAAAAGGAAAGAAAAGAAAAGAAAGGAAAAACAAAATTTTCAATAGGAAACAAAGGTTTAAACATAAGGGAAAAAACATGATATCAAGTTTGAATCAATATGACATGACATCAAGTTTTGAAGTCACTCGAGGAGCTATTTGAAGAAGGACTATAGAAGGGCAGGCTCGAAACTACTGAACACCTATCCCAGAGGTAGATATGCTTGTGAGGTCATCCTGTTTCTGGAGTCAGAACAGCCACACAAGATCCCTCTTGCCACAGCTAAGAAGCTGAAGGCACGCTCCTCTTTAAAGAGACAACCAAATCCGGTGATGTTGGAGCCAGTCCAGTGATGTGTGTAGTTTCTCTGGAGCTTGAAAGAAAGCCATGGCTTTAGAGAGCACTGCCGCTCTGATCCCCAGCCAGTAAGAAGGGCACAGAGACAGTCAGAGCAGTCTTGATAAAAGCCTGACGTGGATCCCACAGGACGCACTGCCCCGAGGCCCCCTCCCTCAGTTTTTCCACCTTCCCTTCAGGACCTCATCCTCTGCAGTCTGATGCCTCTCTATACGGTTGTCCCACAAGAACTTCAGTCTGGATGGGGCGACACAATGAGAGGTCTGGAGGGAGGGTGCAGATGGAAGAAGAAAGGAGCTGCGGCTGAGGAACTAAACCTTCTCAGCAGCCTCGGTTTAGAAGAAAAAATCTTGACTAACCGAATTCTCTTACTCAAAGCGCTGTGGTCTGGTCATTCCTTCCCTGAAGGATTATTTTGGAGCGTTTACCATGGGCCACTGAATTTCCCTTTTAAAAGCTTCAGTCACTTGGGCATCAGTAACTAAACAGCAATGGTGAGGCTTTCAGGTACAAATGGAAGACTGCACACATGAGGCTATGCTTGCTTCTTCCCCAAACCCAATTAAAGGATAGTAAATGGATTCTTAAAATTATTTTTATTTTTAAGTAATCTCTACCGCTAATGTGGCCTATTTCCCCATCCCCCAAAACCCCAGCAAATAACTGGAGACTCACTTTCTAAAGAGAGTAAGAGAGAGGGCCTCCAGATTGGGGGCGGTGCGAGGGGGAGGAGGGGGGAAAACAGCACAATTGACGGCAAATGAATGGGATTCGATGAACATATGCATATCAGATGCTGAGACCACCAGCCATCTTCTCTTATTTGGTTCCCTGAAAGCAGGCAATCAGGCTTTTACCCTCCAGGCAGAGGAACAAAAAAAACGCTAAATAGTCCATGAGAAGACAACTAAGGAGACTCACTTCCGAGGTGTCCTATGATCAGCCTAAGGTGAAACTCACAGCTGAGAAGCCCTACACAAGCACTCAGAGCTTCCCATCAGCATTTTAGTCCCGTTCCTAATTGCCTACAGACAAATCAAGCACTTCCAGGACCTCTAGAAAGCCGCTGCTGTGACACTGAGAGACCAAAACAAACAGAAACAAGCAAGTTAAAGGTCACTGGTCACGTAAGGAGAAGAAAATTTCAGAGAACACCACAACACATACCCAGTAGGAACTGAATATTGCCGTGCTGAAATAAAAACAGTATAATTTACAAAAGGAGCATTCCAAAGTAAAGAGAATGAAACACGTGACAGAAGAAAAGAAAAACTCAATAAAGGTGTGAGATGGAATATAAAGTTGGAGCAGTCTCCCAGAAAGTAGAGCAAAAGAAAGAAAAAAAAGAGGGAAAAGTAGAAAAGCTCAGCAGGTCCAATATCCAAGTAATAGAAGTACTAGAAAAAGACAACAGAGAAAATAGAAGGGGGAAAAGCATCAGTTAAAAAAATTGAGAAAAATTCCCCCAAATTAAGGGGCCACGAGCTTCCAACTTCATAAGGGCATATAACACCCAGGACACTGGATACAAATCAATCCACATCGAGATATATTGTTATGAAATTTGGAACCCTAGGGACAAAGACAAGATTCCACAAGCTTCCAGAAAGAGGAAAAAAAAAATCACATATAATAAGGACACTTTCAGACATGCAGTTTCACAAAAATTCACCTCCCACGTATTCTATTCTCTGGAAGCTACTTAAGTATGTAAAATATGCTTCAAAAAGATATAGTAAACCAAGAGGAAGGCGAACAAGCCAACACAGGAGAGAAGCAAAGGGAACCTGTAGAATAATGGAGAAGTGAGATCCCAGGAGCCAGCTACAGCCCAGCAGAGAGGGCAACCCTGCTCTTCAGAGCACCTTCCAGAGCCTGGGGAGAGGCTGCTTCAGGAGGAGCAATTTTTTTTTTTTTTTTTTAGGAGGAGCAAACTGATAGAAAACTTGATATATTTGAGCATCTTAGCAGATTTAAACAACTGTCAAAGCCTCTGGGGTTGGTAAATACTTAGAAAACCACGCAAATAGGAAAAACAAATAATAACACAATGAGTAGCCCCCATGAAAAAAGAACATGTACAGAAATAATAATGTAATCAAAGTTGTACAAGACTCAACTGTTAACAGCATAGATACAATAATATAAAGAATACTGATCTAATCAAGGTTATGATATTAATTATATCAGGATGATGGGATTTGGGGAAGGGGTATGTGTGTGATGGTAGGGTGGAGAGAGCTAAATCCTTATCATCCCCAAACATCTTACTTACTTGCATGATGCAAACATCATGCATCTTACTGAACAACATGGACATATACACCAGATAATTAGCTAAATAAAACAGGTAAAAGTGGTTACTTCTGAAACAGAAGAAATACAATAGAGGTACTGAAGACTGCTATTTTGGGGAGAAGTATAATAAACCCAATAGAACTGGGGCTCCTGGGTGATTTAGTGGGTTAAGCATCTGCCTTTGGCTCAGGTCATGATCTGAGGGTCCTGGGATCAAGCCCCGCATCTGGCTCCCTGCTCAGCAGGGAGCCTGTTTCTCCCTCTCCCTGTCTGCCTGCCATTCCTCCCTGCTTGCGCTCTCTCCCAATCTCTCTCTCAAGTAAATAAATAAAATCTTTTTAAAAATTAAATTAAATTAAATTAAAATAAACCCAACAGAACTGACTCTTTGAACATATGCCTTTCTAGTATAAAAATATTACAATAATCAGTCAATTAATTTCTTAAGTACATCTTAAGAAATTAATTTCTTAAATTCACCTTAAGAAAAAAAGAATAATATTTTTGGTCCTGAGGTAATATGAAAATGATAAAATATACCTAAGAAGAAAGAGACAATTTAGAGATAAGTAACAAACAACAGCCTATTAAAAAAACGCTTTAAAGAATAAAACACTGGTGGGGCGCCTGGGTGGCTCAGGGGGTTAAGCCTCTGCCTGCGGTTCAGGTCATGGTCTCGGGGTCCTGGGATCGAGCCCCACGTCAGGCACTCTGCTCAGCAGGGAGCCTGCTTCTCCCCCTCTCTCTGCCTGCTTCTCTGCCTACTTGTGATCTCTGTCAAATAAATAAATAAAATCTTTTTTTAAAAAAATGAAAGGGCAACCTACAGAATGGGAGAAAATATTTGTAAACCACGTATCTGATATGGAATTAATATCCAAAATATATAAAGAACTCATACAGCTCAATAGCAAAAGATATGATTAAAAATGAGTAAAGAACCTGAATAGACAGTTTACCAAAGGAGATATTCAAATTGCCAACAGGTACATGAAAGGGTGCTCAATATCACTTATTATATCAGGGAAATGCAAATCAAAACCACAATGAGATCTGCCTCCCACCTGTCAGAATGGCTGGTATCAAAAAGACAAGAAACAAGTGCTGGTGAGAATGTGGAGCAAAGGAACCCTTGTGCACTGTTGTTAGGAATGTAAACTGGTACAGCCACTATGGAAAACAGTACAAAAGTTCCTCAAAAAATTAAAAATAAAACTACCATATGATCCACCAATGACTCTTCTGGGTATACACCCGAAGGAAATGAAATCACTCTCTCAAAGTGATTTCGACATTCTTATGCTCACTGCAATTTTATTCACAATGGCCAAGACATGGAAACAACCTACATGTCCATCAGCAGAAGAATGGATAAAGAAAGTGCAGTATATATGCACAATGAAATACTACTCAGCCATAAAGAAAGGAAATTCTGGGATGCCTGGGTGGCTCAGTTGGTTAAGCTGCTGTCTTCTGCTCAGGTTATGATCCCAGCGTTCTGGAATCAACTCCCACATCGGGCTCCTTGCTTGGCAGGGAGCTTGCTTCTCCCTCTGCCTGCTACTCTATCTGCCTGTGCTCACGCTCTCTCTCTCTGACAAATAAATAAATAAAATCTTTAAAAAGAAAAAGGAAAGGAAATCCTGCCATTTGGACAACATGGAAGGACACTGAAGGCATTATGCTAAGTGAAATATGTCAGACAGAGAGATACAAATAGTGAATGATCTCACATATTTGTGGAATCTAAAAAACCCATCAAACTCATAGAAACAGATTACTGGTGACTGACAGCAGTTGGGGGGTAGAGGATGTGGCAGAGAAATGGGTGAAGGGGGTCAAAGGGTACAGACTTCCAGTTATATGATAAATAAGTTCTGGGGATGTAATATACTGCCAGGTGACTCTAGTTAATAATACTGTATCATGTATTTGCAAGTTGCTAAGAAAGTAGATCTTAAAAATTCTTAAAACAAAACAAAGAAATTATAATTAAATGAGGTGATGGATGTGTTAACCAACTTTATTGTGCTAATCATTTTGCAACATATACACACATCAGATCATGACACTGTATTCCCTAAACAATGCTATATGTCAATTATATCTCAATAAAGCCGGGAGGGAAAAGAATGAAACTGTGTACACAGTAGGCTTTCTCCCTACAATTTGCATCAAAAGTGTTGATCTGATTTTTGCTGTCCCTCCGGTTCTGGTACCGTACATCTGGCACATGGGCAAGAAGAGATTTGTGGAAACAGCAGGAACCAGAACTGCTTTCCAGAGAGGACAATGCTAATGGAATAAGGTGTATCTGTTAGATGCCTGCACAAGGTCACAGAGAGTGCCCAAATCACATCCTGTCCCAGGGCCTTTATCAGAATATCTGTATCCTAGAGGGGATGTGGGGAGGGCATTAGAAGCCATAAAGAGGGGCACCTGGGAGGCTCAGTTGTTAAACTTCTGCCTTCGGCTCAGGTCATGATCCCAGGGTTCTGGGCATGACCCCAGCATTCAGGCTCCCTGCTCAGCGGGAAGCCTGCTTCTCCCTCTCCTACTCCCCCTGCTTGTGTTTCCTCACTTACTGTGTCTCTCTCTGTCAAATAAATAAATAAAATCTTTTTAAAAAAAAAAGAAGAAGAAGAAGACGCCATAAAGAAATGTAGCAGGGGAGAGAAATGACATTAATTTTCTCTTCTCCTCTATTCTCTTTTCTTTTCAAGGCAGAAACCTTAAATGACCTGAAGTTTGGGAGTAAGATAGCAAAAGTGGTAGCAGAACCTCAGTTAGGTCCAGCAAAAATATTTCAGAGCTCCCATTGCTCCCTTGTCGTCTTCTCTGAAGTTAAGCAATGGAAAGAAAAGGATGGGGGTGGGGGGCACGTATGGAAAACATCACCCAAACCCGTATTTTAAATGTTCAAGATGATTTTCTTCTATACCACCCTCAAGATTTTTTATTTTTTAAGATTCTCGAAGCTCCTCTACTTAGTAGAGCTCAAGTGGAATAAACTGTTTCAGACTTCAGGCTTTCACAGCAAAAAAAAAAAAAAAAAGGTTTTCTAGGTTACCAAGTACCAGTTAAACAGGGGCGGATCAATGGGGGGGAAGGGCAAAAAGGAACTGGCCAGGACCACACTTCCCAGAGACCCTATTTGGACCCTTCACAGAAGTTCCCTAAAGCTGTCCAGCCCTGGGCTTTTTGCCCAACCCTGGGTGAACGTTTGGAGCCACTGCTGTGACAACTGAATGCTTCCAGTTCTCTGGGGGAGGTTTTTACTATCTTACTATGAGGGCATGTCTGGTAGGAAAGCCTCATTTGGGTTGTCTGTTGATGGATTATTCCACTGAGCCCAATCTTGTATGAAGACTGCCCACTGCCACAGAGAGCTAGGCGCTCAAGGAATACCTGATCTCATCCTCAAACCCAACTGCAAAAAGGGCAAGTAACAAGGTAGAACTTCTGCCTGCAGAAAGCAGAGCATGCATTCCAAAGACAAAGAGAAATAATTTCTGGATTAGCTATTGTTTGGGATAAGCCTACCCTGAGAAAAGAATTGATGAGAGCTTATTTCTTCTGAATGTGTCCATTGATTGAGCTCCAGCTCTGGAATCTGACTGCTGGGGTTCAATTCCTAAAGCCACACTTACCAGTCACACTGCTTAATCCCTCTATGCATCAATCCCCTCACCTGTAACAAGGGAATCATCGTAGTACCCACCCCCTAGGATTATGTGAGGATTAAATTAGATAATATACGGAGAAATCACTAGACACAGTAATTGGTACATAATAAGTGTTGAAGAAATGTTAACTGCTGTTGTCTTTACAACTCCCTTCCCCCTGTTGCTTGGGCTGACTGTCTGGAGGCAGAGACAAAGAATGTTGAAGGTATGGCTGCCACATGTGCACTGAAGCCTGTGGCCTGATGAGGCCCACATATGGGGTTTAAGGTTGAATGGCATTAAAACGCAGTGCACACAAAGCGATCCATTTAAAGGAGAATGACAGCCCAAAGGGGGCATCCTGTATGACTTCATATAGAATGGGCCATTTGGAGACTATTTAAATGGTGTTTACTTTAAATGAGCCATCCTCGATGAAATAGACAGTGAATGCCTTCATTTTCCTTTTTGATTCAATCCACTTGCCCTAGACTCCCTTGCTACACCAGCTGCAAAACAAAGAGAACACGCTGTACTTGAATTAACCCAGAGTTTTTCCTCTGCAAAGGCCAGAAGCCCATCACACCACTGGATGATTTCAAGGCCAGGCGGGATTCATTAGCAAGACTAACAGGGAGGGAGGAGGTAGGAAGGGGCCTAGAGGAAGTGGCACTCCCTAACCCAACAGGCTTGAGCAGCCACCCATCTCGCCTCCCTTCTGGGCCTCAGAAAGTTCCTGAATACCCCTACACCACCTTCTCAAATTGGAACTTATTTAGGGTGGAAAATTCTTATACTCTGATTGCCTCACTAGAAAGACAGAGATACTTCGTATCAAGGATTGTTCTTATAATCACAGTAACAGCTGCTACAAGATCCAAATAGACATGTTCCTGACCAAAACGGGCCTGTACTTTTCTTCAGAAAAAACACAAGATCACTGTATTTTTTGTAGGGTAGGTTAAGGATTTGAAATGGGTTACTTTTCCAATCACAAGAGGCAGTTTAAAATTTAGCTCTGAAAAATTCTTCTTACCAGACAGTGTTAAAACAATTACCTTAATTATTTTCTTATGTATCACATTTAAAAAAAAAAACAAACCTGCCCTATGAATATTTTTGAAGATTCTATCTTCTAAGGGAGGAAGACTGAAGAGGAAAAAAGGAAGAACATGATGGAATCAGTCCACGGTTGGGAGAGAGAACTTTTCTGCCAAAAAAAGAAAAAACTTTCTGTGAAAAACCTTCCCAATTATTTGGGAGTATCATTCTTATGAAAAGAAAAAAATTAATATATATATACAAACTATTTACGAATAATAAAGTAAAGACAAAATGATGGTTAAGTCACTGTCCTGTTTCTAGGGGAGTCTTGGAAATACTCACAAAACACATTGCAAAAGTACAGCCACAGCACCCATAACCGTTCTGCTTCTACAGGGGCAAAAGCAGATTATTTATCTTTGCAAAGTTAAACATCTCACATAATTTTCTGTATGTAAAGAGTTATTGTTTTCACTGAAAATTAAGACAGGCTCTTAAATTCTTCCTACTAAAAGCATTCACTTTATCTTTTAAACTCTTGCACTGTAGGTTAGACAAATAACATGAAGCATTTGGAAACATCGAATTGATACATGCTTTTACTTAACATATCAGATTTCTTTCCTCAATCCTTCTGTAGTCATTGCTTGTTTCCTACCTCATCACTGAATCCTTCTCTCGCCACTCTTCTTAACTTCAGAGTTTGCAGCCCAAACCATTCCATACAACAAGCTATTTTATGATTCTGGCATATCTTTGTATCACAAATTCAAGATGCTTAATATGTACAGGAACATATGTATATAAGAAAATGTGTATTAATAAGTAAATGTAGATAGTCGCACCATTCACAATGTGCATGTTTTATACATCTTATGTATTTCTTGTAATAACAGACACACAAAAAAGAGGTCAAGGTCCCAGTTTGGGTTGCTCTTCTTCCCTTGGCTTCCTAGCCCAGTGACTCGGGTCTTTCAGCAAAACCCAGTATTTTCTCTTTCACTATTCTGTAGTTGCTGTGTCAACACGTTCTGGTTTTATGAGTTAGTGCCACCCTCTTGAATACCCATGGCGTGACTCTTTCGTTAGCTCTTCTCTGCTGTTACTCAAGGGCGGGAACTGGCACCAGAACAAAGGAGACAGTAAGAATGCTCTGGACTGGTATGCGCCGGGACTGCCTAACCGAGGCCATGTGCCAGGTCATGCCACCGCTTCTCAAGCACCGATGCCACCCAGCAGGGCTTCAGCTTTCCTGAACATGGTACCGCCTGCGGCACAGGAGACCCAGAAGAGAATGACCTTCAAGATCGTTCTTGTGAACCAGGTAAAAGAGCGCCACCTACCGAGCTGAGAGCTCTAAGCACCTCCATAAATTTGGAGGTTTTCCCTCGTGGATAATGAATCCCTAAAGGAATATGCAGCTCCGAAATTGTTCTTCCAAATTTCACGCACCATTCTGACCTGTGACACAAATTACTTGGTTCCCCTTAATCTTAAGTATCAAGTGGGTCAGCAAACCAGACACCAAATCCTACTGCTCTAGATGGTCACAGGTACACTTTCGAACTTCGCTCACAGGAGAAAATCCATGAATGCCAAGCCTAAGACAAAAACCCATAGCAAAAAGAAGTGGAACATGCCTGCCAGAATCATCATTATCCAAAAGAAATCATGATGACCTTCCTGGATGGCAAATATGGTTAAGTGCAACAGGAGGAGGGCAAGAAAGAACTAGTCAAAGGCAAATCACAAACTGACAAAGATTTGGAAAGTGCCAGGGCCTGATGTGAGACTTCATGAGGGAGGTTAACAGAGCAGAACACTGTCTCAATCACCAGTAACTTTCTAAAGAGAAAAGATGAATGCATTCACTCCATACTCCTACCCCATGAAATATAATGTATGTGCCCAGAATAAAGTTTCCTCAGTTCTAGAAACAAGAAGCTTTCTCTACTTTGCATTCTCTCTTTGTGGTGAAAACTCTTAATCATAACCATTCCTAAATGTCTTTTACTTTACCATTTCCTTCTACGTAATTCCTGCTCGCATACTGTGGGAGCAGTCTAAATAGTATTGCTCATTTTGAACCATTAAAAGGGAAGAAAGTTGGCTTTCAATTGCACACAGGAGGGTCTGGACCTTGAAATCTTGGCTTTTTCCTGGAATTTCCCACACAGAGTCAAGAGAGAGAATGTCAGAGTTAGTCTTGGGCAGGCCAGAGTAGCATTTTGCCCAGGATGAAGTAATGTCTACAGTCTCTTACTTTTGCACAAAAATGAAATCAGATACTTTGTGAGGGCACATATAGTTTTTACCACCTTTCACTTGTTCATATGCTTCTTTTCTTACATTTATAAGGAGCTTAAGTTAGTTTTATTTACTTGAGGCTTTCCATGAAAAACAAGTGGAATGTTTTATTTTTCTAGGAAGTAGGAATATACTAAATTAGACCCTGAAAAAAAAAAAAAAAAACTAAACAAAAGAATTGCCAAACAGGGGAAAAACAGGAATGTAGTCTGCAGTTTTTTCTCTTAAAATCTATTTATTAAGCATAGAGAAAAGGTATAAACTCTAAGCAGAAGCCTAACTACAGAAATGACCCCCAAATCATTTCTGTTACTATTCAGTAGTGCTTCTTCTTTTTTTCTTTTTTTTTTTTTAGATTTTATTTATTTATTTGACAGGCAGAGATCTCAAGTAGACAGAGAGAGAGAGGAGGAAGCAGGCTCCCCGATGCGGGGCTCGATCCCAGGACCCTGAGATCATGACCTGAGCCAAAGGCAGAGGCTTTAACCTACTGAGCCACCCAGGCGCCCCTCAGTAGTGCTTCTAAATGCTCCTTCCATGAACATATTACTTCTACCCGATCATTCAGAACACATTTATTCAACCAAGTATCAAGCACCTATTACATACAGAGTACTTTTTTGGGCATGGGGTCTCTGTGCTTAATAGTTGAGCTATATTTCGGCAGGGAATAGAGGCTGAGGACAACACACAGGCTAACATTTCTGCCTGCCCAAATTCAATTATGCTAAGGAAGTTAAATAATAAAGGAACCAAACAAGTCAATCTAAATCTATAGCTTTGATGTAGCCTTCTTGAAAAAAAGGTGGGTGACTTCTGAGCTAATAAAATTCTTATGATGGTCATCAAGCTACAATCTAAACCATCAGCCTTCTTTTTATAAACAGCTAGGAGGAAGGATTTCCCCCATGTAGCAAGGACTCAGAGGTCCGTCTTCTGATTTTTGTCCCCTGCCCAAGGGCTGCTGTCATTTCTGTCACTAGTATCTGCTTCATCACATTATGCTGCTCCCAGGTGCTTTGCTTCTTCCGAGAAATCAGCTGGGGCCTGGCAAATGTGCTAATCATGTTGATGTGTCATTGTGATGGAAACTGTGACTTGTGGGTTGGGTTTTCCGCTAGAGTTTTAAAGGAGAGCTCATCATTTTAAAGGGCATTGTGCACAACAGAGTGGAGGTCCTAGGAGACCAATCTACAATCTAGAAAACATAACTTGGAAAGGAAGTAGTATCATCTTGTAGCCACATACCCTTTTTCTCTAAGGAGTGCAGAGACATTTGGAGACATTATTCCATCCTCAGGACAGCCATTTTGGGTCTGGCAAAGAGCTCTGTTAGTACTCTTTCCTGGTTGTCCTTTGAAAAACCCCAGCTGTGGACTGCAGGGGAACTGCAATATTAGGCACAGAGTTTTTTCCTCATCTAGCTCAATCCTCCCTCCACTTAAATTGGTAAAGTCTGCTCCATATCGCATAAGTGTCAGTAGTATGAATGGAAGCCCATGCTATCGCATAAATTTAAGTGGTATGAACGTAAGCAAATCACAATTTAGCATCTGCTTTGTTACAACTCTGCCCTGAATTGCTAATTCTGAAAGAGATCCACAGACATATTCCTGCAAGTATGAACATTTTCCATGGAAATTTTAATGTCAATTCTTTTTTTTTTTTATAATCTTCAAAGAGACAGACAATGACAGATATCAAAGGAGTCAGAAGGTTTTTTTTCTGTAAAAGGCTAATTAATAAATATTTTAGACTTTGCAGGCCATACAGTCTTTATTGCTATGGTTCAGCTCTGCCACAGCAGCATGAAAGCAGCCATAGGCAATGGCCATGTTCCAATAAAACTTTATTTACAAAAACAGGCAGTGGGCCAGATTTCACAAGGAGGTTGGATCATGCAGATATAATCGGGTACTACCAAATTTCAGAGTTCACATCTGCATTAGTGCATATGACTGCACAGGGACATGCAGTGCTGCTTTAACTATTGAGATAATGAGAAAAGAACATAAGGATGTCGTTTTGGTGAGTAAAGGCTAGATGACATCACAGTATGCCGTGTAAACAAAAGCTTGACAACACATGAAAGAAAAGTGGTGGAGAAAAAGATCATAATGTGGCTCAGGGTAGAAGAGGCACAATAATCTCAAAAGAACCTTCATGAAGCTGTCAGCACTACATTCATATCGTGAGGGACAATTTTATCGCAGCAAAATATTCATCTCTCCATTAAAACTGAGTTGCTTATTTGAATTTTATTGATTTAATAGTTTGGTCTATGTTTAATTTATATTTTATTTTGGCTTTAGAGATGTATAGGAGTTATTATATAATATTATTATAATATGTAATATTACACATATAATATACAAGAGTTTATGCCTAGTCTTATATTTATACTTTCTAAAATATCATTCTGATACAAATAATTTAAGTGAACTCCGGTGAATCTGGAGATATCCCCCCCACACACACACCAAAAAGATAAATAATGCTCAACTTTGCTAAACCTTTACTTCATAACTGCAGGGCCAAATCATGAATGAGGAAGTATGTAGCCTTGGTGGGGTGGGGGTAGGGAGAGCCACACAGCATCCTGGGAGATGCAGTCATCACAAGTAAATCACAGTAACAGCAATGGAGTCTGATGGCAGAGTCTGGGTATCAGTGCCTGTTTGAGACTGTAGTGTTTGATGTACTCAGTGAAGTCAGCATGTCATAAAACCTAATAGGGAGGGTAGAAAAAGATCCTATGGGAGCCCAGCAGAACTTCATTAGACAACTGGCAAGGAGATGCCAGAGCCTGGATAAAGGAGCCATGCACTTCAGTAGCCTTGCATGTGATGAACAGAGAGAGGGCTTCAGGCCGCACACAAGTGGACAGTGACCGGAATGAAGGGAAATCCATGTACTTTCTCCTGTCTGTTGGTACATACCAAAGAGGCAAGGCATGAGCACTTTAAGAAAAAATGCTTAAAGGTTAAAAAAAAACATCGTTCTGGGGTGCCTGGGTGGCTCAGTGGGTTAAAGCCTCTGCCTTCGGCTCAGGTCATGATCCCAAGGTCCTGGGAGCCAGCCCCGCATCGGGCTCTCTGCTCAGCAGGGAGCCTGCTTCCTCCTCTCTCTCTGCCTACTTGTGATCTCTGTCTGTCAAATAAATAAATAAAATCTTAAAAAAAAAAAAAAAAGAAAGAAAACATTGTTCTAAGAACTCAGAGGAAGAACAAGCCTCAGAAATCAATTTACTACAGAAATGAAAATGATCTTAGGAAACTAGCATTCCCATTATCATACAAGAAGACATGTCTTCTATGAAAAAACAGAAAAAAGCCATGAGAAGACATCAGGCTGAGACAGTGTAACAGAGTAAGATCAAAAGACAACAAAGCAACATGATAAAAAAGATGAGGAAGAATTACAAGAAACTGTTACAGTAACAAATCTGTACTGTAATTACTAAAGAACAGAATGTCTAGAAAATCAGTGGTAGAGAGTATAAGTAAAAAATGAAAAGACCAACTATACAGACTGGGAGAACATATTTGCAATACACACATCCAACAGAGGGTTTGTATCTAGAGCATATAAAGTACAATATATATACAGTATATACAATCTAATAACAGAACAACTTACAAATCCACTTTAAGCAAATGAATAAGTGACTTGAGGAGATGCTTTTAAAGGAAGATCTACGAATGTACAATAAGTACATGAAAAGTTGCTCAGGATCATTAGCCATCAGAGAAATGCAATTAAAACACAAGGAGATAGCATTTTACACCCAGTTGAAGGGCTAAAATTAAAAGGACTGACAACACCAAGTGTTTGCTAGGACACACAGCAGCTAAACTCTCATACATTGCTAGTGGAATAAAAAAATGATTCGATCGCTTTGGAACTAGTTTGGCAGATACTTACAGGGTTAAAATATACATATATGATCCAGTGATTGCACTGTTGGGTATTTACCCAAGAGAAATGAAAATCGATATCCACAAAAAAACTTATACATGAATATCCACAGCATATATTCTGCGATGGCCAAAAATAATGCAAATTTCCCTCAACAGGTGAGCAGATTAAAAACAAACAACAACAACAAAAAACTTGCAGTTTATTCATATTAACTATTCATCAATTTCTTAAAAAAAATTTTTTTAAGTAAACTCTACCCCAACGTGGGGCTCAAACTTACAACACTGAAATCAGGGTCATATGCTGAGGCTGCTACATGCCCCCATCAATTTCTTTAAAAGAGAATAAACTATTGCTACCTATAACAATATGGATACATGTCACAAACACATAGAGCCAAAGAAGGCTGACACAAAAAAGTATAACTCCATTTATATGAACGGAATAACTCCATTTATATGAACCCATAGAAGAGGTAAAAGTAATCTACAGATAGGGAACTCAGATCAGTGTTTGACTGGACAGATGGCGGAGGCATGGGCAATTTCCAGGGTACCAAACATAGTCTACATCTTCATAGGAGTGCTGATTAATTACATAGGTGTATATATTTGCCAAACCTCATGAACAATACTTAAACTGTGAGTACATTATTATATTTAAGTCATACTTTAATAAATTTGATTTTTTTTAAATGGTACCTCACAACTAGCTACATTCTAGGAAGTTTTGAATTACATAAATTAAAAAATTTAATCTGTGAGTCTCCAGGCAGGAAAATCAGACTACTTTCAAAGAATTTTTTAAAAAATGATATCAGATTTTTCCTCAGAAATACTAAGGGATAATAATGAAAAGGTTTGAGTCAGTTTAGCAGGGGAAAAAAAAGTCCTAAGAATAACTAGCCAAGGACTGCTCATAACTGAATACAATAAAAAGCCAACCTAAGTATGGGAGGGCTCAGAAATATCCACACTTCTAGAAAAAAATTACTGGGGTTCCTTGGTGCCTCAATTGGTTGAGCATCTGACTCTTGATTTTGGATCAGGTCATGGTCTCAGAGTTGTGAGATCAAACCCATGTTGGGTTCGATGCTGGGCGTGGAGGCTGCTTGGGATTCTTTCTGCCCCCTTTCCTTCTGCCCCTTCCCCCCCTAAAAATACATATATGATAAATATATATGTACGTGTGTATGTGTGTACACACACACATACACACATATATATATGTCATTTCCCAAGTAAGAGTTGATTCAAATTTAAGAGCTCAAAAATAAAGAAAGTCTAAATACTTATTACAAATATGGTTTGAAACTGAATGAAAATATAAAACAGTAATTATAATTCCTAGAAGAGAAGACAGAAGACAAAAAAAGTATAAAGATAATATCTGTGTGTATTAATTAAAACTGGGGAATGTGAGTGAGGGAAGATGAGAGAAGTAAATGCCCATTAAATTTATTATTTAATTTAGAGCGAAGTCAAGAGCTATCGGTTAACTAAACTGTGAAACAGTCATTTATGGAATACTTTGTAGTCATAAAAATAATGAGGAAGCTTTTTGTTATGTTCAGTTATGAAATTTGCTATAAGATAAATTTATTCTAAAGAAGGAAGCAAAATACAAAACAATGTGCATAGCATGTGATGATTCGTGCAACAAAAAGGAAAGACTATACTATATACATAAGAAGTTGGTCACCTTGATTGCCTTGGGGGGCAGTTCCTGGGTAGCTGGAAATAAGGAGTGAAAAGAAGACTTTATTGCAATTTTCTTGGCCTTTGCTCATGTGTAAAGAAGCCACTTATTGGGGTGCCTGGGTGGCTCAGTAGGTTAAGCCTCTGCCTTCAGCTTGGGTCATGATCTCGGGGTCCTGGGATCCAGCTCCACATTGGGCTCTTTGTTCGGCGGGGAGCCTGCTTCTCCTCTCTCTCTCTGCCTACTTGTGATCTCTCTCTGTGTCAAATAAATAAATAAAAATCTTTATTAAAAAAAAAAGGAGCCATGTATTTGTGACCTATTTTTTTAAAAAATTAAAAAAATATATATTACTTGTCTTGTTTTGTCTTGACTTTGAGAATCAAGTTAACACTCACTGAAGACTCTAGTACATGCATAAATCTAGTTTCCGACAAAGGAGATATCACAAATCAAAAGAGTATACTTATGAAGAGAACTGGGTAATGTACAGAATTGCTGAATTCTGTACTAGATTGTACACCTGAAACTAATATAACAGTATATATTAACCATACTGGAATTAAAATAAAAAACTTAATTTAAAAAAAGGAGAGGGGCACCTGGGTAGCTCAGTGGATTAAAACCTCTGCCTTTGGCTCAGGTTATGATCCCAGGGTCCTGGGATAGAGCCCCACATCAGGTTCTCTGCTCGGCGGATAGCCTGCTTCCCTTCCTCTCTCTCTCTGCCTGCCTCTGGGCCTACTTATGATTTCCTACTTGTGATCTCTGTCAAATAAATAAAATCTTAAAAAAAAAAAAGGAGATATTACAAGTTAGCAAAGATCTAATTAATGATCTTGGAACAACTGGTTTCCTGTGTGTGTGTGGGGGGGTAGTTTAGTTCTCATTTTGCAACACTGACCAGAATAAACTACTAACAAATTAAAGAGTTAAATTACAAAAATTAAACTAAAACTTAAATAAAAATATCAGAACAAAATGGTGAATCTCAGAGCAGCAAAACTTTCTAAGAGAAACTTGACAGATTTGACTACATAAAAATTAAAATCTCCTATAAATCAAAAACATTATATGAAATTAAAAGGTATACTATAAACTGGGAACAATACTTTCCACAAACATCATAAAAGATTAATATCTTTATTTTATTTTATTCTTTTATATATGAAACTAGCTTATAGATTTACTTAATGTAAGTTTGTGACCAGAGGAGTCCCTGGAAGGAAACGAACCCCAAAGAAACCATTCACGAGTACACTTTTCTACTGCCTTTATGAACAGTGGAGAGTCAACTCAGAAGCAGCCAGAGGGAAGAGATGTGGGGAGAAGGTATGCGGGGAAGGGCTCAGAGCTTCTGCACTTTCTCCCAGCATCTTCATGTTTAGCAACCTGGAAGCTCCAAGATCTTTATTTTTTTAAAGAGCCAATCAAATTAAAAGATGAAACAAACTTTTGAAAGCCTCCCTAAGGCCTCAGAATAAAAATGGGCAAAGGAAGTGAAGAGTTAATGACAATGGTTAAGAATACTTGGAGGACAAGTGGGGCCTACTGATCATCGAAATAATCCAATTAAAGAGAGACCTTCTCTTGCCCAACAGACACGGGATGCTCTCAGTAACTGGGACCCTCATAGGAGTGTAAATTGGTACCTTTCTGGAAAATAACTTGAAAAATGTACCAACACCCTTAAACGTGTTCAAAACTCTTTGACTCATTAATTCTCATTTTAAACAAATTATCTTCTCAGGAATTTAATACAATAAAATAGAGGGGAAAAAACCCTGGAAACAATAAAAATATCTAATAATATGGAAACATCACATAAAAGCTGATATGCTCATACAATAAAATTATTACGCAGACAATAAAATCATATTTTTGAAAAATACATAGTATGTGAAAAACATTCAGATATACTAGAATGAAATAAATGGAATATAAAACTGTTCTATGCCAGGATGAACATTTTGAAATGGTAACATGTAGTTGGTAACATGTAGCATACATATAGATTTTAAATACTGGCAGGAAAAAAATTAAAAAATAAAAATAAATACTGGCAGGAAAGGAAGCAAAATGTTAACAACCATTTTCTCAAAAATAATTTTATTATTTTTGCTTTTCTATAAATGCTAAAGTTTCTACAATAAGTACGTGGGAGAAGACACAATATTTTAAATGAAGAAATAACACAGTAAGAATTTACCTGGCATTAACCCGCTCCAGATCTCAACTGAAAGAGTTAATTATTGCCATAAGCAAGACAAAACCTCGATGCATTAGCAGTCGCCTTCCATCTTTCTTACACACCTTTACTTAGGAGCCAAATGGGCCAGTGGTGTGCAGAAGAGATGCCTTAGCAGGATAACTCCAGCAGGCCAGCCAACAGTAGCTCTAGCGCCCCACATACTGAACTACAGACAAGTGAACTGTAATGAACGGCGTTTCCGTGACATACTTGCCTGTCCCAAAGTCTTCAACCAGGACCACCCACTTAAGGCCCACCAACCACCAGGTAAGAGCAACCCCTAAAATAATTTAGGCATTGATAACTCGGGCATGAAGAGCCCCTCATCCCCTGTCCCGATTCCCAAGTGCCCCTCCCCATCCCCTGCCATTTTTCTGGCAAAATGCTTCTAGTATGTTCATTTCAACCCAACTCATAAAGGAGCTCTTTTAAAGTTGAGAAAAACATTGCGTATTAGATCCCTGGGTCCAGTATGCGCACACTACAGAAAGAAGCACAGAACACATGTACAGTACCTTTCTGAAGCTGTGTTGGCTTGGCAGAATTTTCCCCACTCATTAAAACAACAAAAGATGCAGCTGCTCGAACTGTAGCCTGCCATGTTGACATGGCAACGGGTGGCTCCTGGCATGGAAAAAGGGCCCTGTTGTTTATGGGAGATCCTATAGTATAAACACATGGCCTGCAGAAGAAAGACAAAGAAACGAAACGGGGGAATCTTTAAATGAGTTGTCACTTTTCTCACCACCATGGTAGTGAAGGTTAAGTTGAGCTTTCAAAGAGAAAACATTTAAAGCTTTATAGCTGACTGGTTTCAATGCATTTTGAACTGAAACTGCCAAGGGCTGGCTATGTGAACAGTCGAGTAGTAATTTCTCCCAAATGAATTACTTAAATATGTAAAGAGAGGGTTTTTTTTTTTTAAAGGGAAAAATATTTTTTTGGATAAAGTTTTAAATACTAGTCTGCCAATTTAAAATTTATACAAACCTTGTCCTTCCCCTTAGGCCCTTACACCTTCAAAAGAAAAAAAGTTTTAGAGACATTCTTACAAACCTTTTGGAAAACATTCTGGAAAATAAAATATGTTTGGAGATCACCGAGATATTAATGTTTGGAAAAACAAGCTGGTGGTCTCAAATCCAGTTGCTGGCGGGCAGATATCCCCAATCTTGGAAACAACCATCTCAAATGGAACCCTTGTGGGAATCCTTGTGTGGAGGCCAAGAACAGGGGTTGGCATATAAACAGGACTGTAGGTCACAACAACGGGGCTTGTGATGGAAAGGCCAAGTGTAGAGCCATTACAAAGCGAGTGTAGGAAACCAAATGGTATGACATTAAGTCTCATTCTGCTATAATTAAAAATTACAAACCCACCCATACCAAGAATGATCCTTTCTGTGATTAAGTCAGAAGGCAGCAATGGAAAAAATCCGAGATTGAAAGAATCCATTCTTTTGATATCACAGAGTTGAAGGCACAAGAGTGACCCCCAGGAAAATGTCTTAAGAAAATGTCTCCACCTTTTGCTTTTCAGGAACTATGAGAAATACGATATAGTATTTCTATATATATCTGCCTGACTTACAGAGTAAATCAACAGAGCAGAGCACTAACTCTCTTGGGTAAACTGATTTTCCTTTTTCATTAGCATCATTATGACCCAAATATCCAAATATCCAGAATGCTGGTCCAACTTCATCAGTCAGGGCCCAGTAAAGAAAAGACACACCAGTCTGGATCTTAACAAGTAGAGGTGATTTAACTTAGGGGACAGGTGATCTAAGTGATAGAAGAGGTGAGAAGCCAAACAGGGAAAAGTGAGGCAACCCAGGGATTAGCCACAGTGGTAAGTAGCTGCTGTGAGTCCTCTGGTTGAAGGAGCTGGCAGGGGCTGCAGCAGCAGGGGTCATCTGACAGAAGCCAGAGTCACAGTAGGGATTGTCCAATGGGTGCTGGGATCAGAGAAGACTCAGTCACTTCTGGAGATGCGAAAGGAAACAGGGAGGGAGGAAGAAATACCTCGTTTCTCCACCAACTCCTGCTCTCAAATTTTCTCCCACTGCCCTACAAGGGCCAAACTTAGTAGGAAGCAGAAGACAGGGGATCCTGGGAAATGAGGTTCCTTGTCATCCAGAGATCACAACAAGAGCAGAAATTGGACCTCAGAGCAAACACGCTGTTGCAGTTTACCTATCCTAGTAGTGTACACGCTATAATAACTCACAGGTCTAAGACGGGGCAAGGAAAGATTCAGGAGACTGTAGTCCTGGCCAACTTATTAAATGACTTGACCTCTCTGAGTCACATGTCAAATGGCAATGGGGGGCAAACAGCAGACCTCTATTCTAGGCATAAACCTATCCCTCTGATCCCAAGATGATAAATCTAAGAACAAAAGCAAATTTTCATAGAAGACTCTGAATCTCCCACCAATGAGTTCTCAATGCCCACCTTGGTCCCCCGGGGCCTTGGTCAATTGACTTAATCTTGGTTAACCGTGCAGCCTCAGGCTGTTGAAGAACCTAATGAGGAAGCCTACTAGGGTTGATTCCTCCCAGATGGGGCTGGTAGTGGTGGATGCACCCAATGGGAAGGGTGCTGTAGCAGCTCAAGTAATTAAGATATGCCTACTTCTGAAAATCCTACCTATTAAGTGTTTTGCTTTTTCCCCAGAAGCCCACCTTAGAGAAGGTCTCACCCAGTGGAAACAGGGTGTATTCCCACTGGCCAAATGGCAGGTTTAACTCCTGCTTCTTCTGACAATGGCAGATGCTAAGACTCGAGGCTTTCTTTCTCACTAAAGCAGAATGGATCCCACAACTTTCGTCAGTTCAAGAGCTCTTCTTTCAATCTAAGTAGCCACTTCTGATCTAAGTAGACTTGTGGAGTTAAACTATTTGTGATACTTACAAGGAAGCTGCAGACCCTTGCCTAGATAGAGATTTCCTAAGACTTTCAGGCAAAAAAAGGGAGCTGATCTCATATCATGGTCTTAAGTCCTAGTGATGCGGAGAACAAAGACAGAAGGAAATGTAGATAAAATTAAGTGCCCTTATAACCTACAGCCCATTGACAAATACTTGAAACAGGCGGAGTATGACATTCCTCCAGAAACTCCCAATCGTCTTAATGTTAATGCTTTGCTAGAGGGAAAAACAACCTTAGCTTGACACCAGCTAGGCCTCCAGGATCCTGTGAGTCTTCTCTAGCATATGAAAGTCCTTTTGGAAACTTCCCTTTGTCTTTAATAACCCCAACTCCAAGTATATAATCAGCCGGTCCTCACTACTCAAGTGCAGCCCTTTTTGCCCAGGGTTTTGTCTCTGTGCTTTATTTATTTTTTTAAATTAATTTATTTACTGGGGGGGTGGTGATAGAGAGGGAGAGAAACTCAAGCAGACTCCACACTGAGCCCTGACACAGGGCTTGATCCCACAACCCCGAAATCAGACCTGGGCAGAAACCAAGAGTTGGACACTTAACCAACTGTGCCACCCAGATGGCCCCTTTAACTGTACTTTAATGAAACCACCTTTTTGCACAAAAGAGGTCTCCAGAATTCTTCCTTGGCAGTTGGCCCTGAACCCCAACATTTCCAGATTAGGTCAAGTCTGAAAGCAACTGTACTCTCTTGCTGTTGTGCTCAGCACCTGGTTTCTATAGGGTGACTCTGATGTTACAGATATCCCCTTCCCCGCACAGGGAATGAATCCTCCCCAAAAGACTGGCTTGCCAAGAGGTTTGCTCTCCTTCTCCCTATGAAGTTGCATTTGGTCTGTGCCCTTAGGTATATGGTCCCCAAGGCTTCCCCCATCAGCCTCCACACCTGTTCCCTGAAGAAACAATCAGACTTAAGATGAGGTCACATCTGAGAAAGACTGCAGAGGAGGAATCAGATGGACCTAGTTAGTTGCTGAAGAAGAGGGAGAAGGAAAGCCTCTCTCAGGCAGCTGGCTTCTAAGTGGGCCTCCAATGCCCCCTGCCTCCTGGTATTCATATCCTTACGAAGTACCCTCCCACACTGTACTAGGGTTGGTCTATATGACCAATAAGATGTGGCAGAAGAGATGTTATTCCTGAGAACCGAGAATTTAAAAATCTGGTTTTTTAGGGGTTCTTCTATCACTTGCTCTGGGGGGAATCCAGCTGCCATGTCAAGACAGTACTCAAACAGGCTATGGAGGGGCCCAAGCAGCAGAAAGAGAGACCTCTCGCCCACAGGCAGTGAGGACCTGAGGCTGTCAACAACCATGCAAATGCATCTGGAAAAGAATTTTCGATCTGTAGTCAAGCCCTGAGAGGCTTGTGGCCCTGACAGATAGCTGACTGCAACCTTGTAAGAGATCCTGAGCCTTCTAGAACCACCCAGTTAAACTGTTCCTGGATTCTTAACCTTCAGAAACTGCGTGAGATAATAAATGTTCGTTCTTTTAAGCTATTAAGTTTGGGGTGATTTGTATGCAGTAGTAGATAACAGAATTTTCTCAGGTTTCTGGCTCAGGCGATAAGAGGGATTGCAAAGCAATTAAACAGAGAGTCAAGATGACAAGCAAGATCATAGGAAGGGACAAGGGAGAAGAAGAGTCCCTATTTAATTTGCACATACAGGGCTTTCTGTGCACACACTATGGCAGAGGACACTTGTATGGACACAGAGATCATGATTTTTCTAAAGCACAAACAGTACAGCATTCAGCAGTGGGACTGTGTCTGAAATTGGACCGATCACAGAACATTGAGGAATGAGAGGTTTATGAACTATTGATTGATTGCCAGCAGATTTGAGTCTGGGTGCCACCCATAAATCCAGGTGTGTGTGTGGAAGGAATTCCTCCCATTGGCTGGATATTTGAAAAGCATGTTATCACCATCCTTTCCTCTCTAATTCTCAATTTTTCCCCTCTAAGTGGTCTGTCTAGCTCTAGAAATTTCATTCTAGAGTTCTGTCCTGACCCCGCCCCCTGGCATCCTCTCAAAGGCTCTTTCTACCAGACTGTCCCTGGGCACCTGAATTCTCCCACCATGGGGATTAGTTACCTGTCCAGGCTCCCAAGAAGCTGTTGCCTACCACCACCACCCCACCGCTGTCCTCAGAAGTCTCTTCTGCTACCTCCTCTTTACACTACTGGGGCAACCTTGCTGCTAAAATCCATGTGTTTTCTTTCTTGCTTTCTGCAGACGCACTTTTAGGCAACAGGCTGGAGCAATGGAATGTAGAGCAAGGCAAAAGGGCCCACAGTGACCATCTGACCCATCAGGCCACCCAAAATACACATAAGCCCTAACAAACCAATGGGCTACTTTACAATGAGGCACAGGTACCCCAAAATGGAAAATTCCATACATCCCCATACCTGCTCACCTTCCCCCTTTAAGTACAACCTCCCCTCCCCTCCACCACTACCACCACCTCCTGGCAGACAGGCTCTCTTTTGTGGTCTTGCCTGCCTCACCCCGCAGTATATTCAATAAACTTCTTGCTCCTTTGTTGTGCTTCCAGAGAATTCTGCACTGCCTGTGCTGCCAGCCCCCATCTCACAGGGATGCCCCACATTTGGGGGTCCCCATCCAAATGAGAGAGACACCACACTTCCCTCTGGTCTCCAGAGCTGTAACTCTGAAAGTGTAAAAGCCCCATCTATAAATACAGCCACATCTGATACAAGACTCAATCGCTTTCTTATTGGAATGTTTTCACAAATGGGAAAACCATCACCTAGGCAAAATTTCTTGAAAACACAGATTATCTTTGTGCTCCAGCCTATTCCATTCTTGGGACTTTTCTTCTTTCTCAGATGCAGCCTCCCCCCTTCCTTCCCAATGAGCCCACACCAAGCACCAATGACTTCATAAGCAATAGCCTTTGGAGCTTTTACAACCTGATATCCTTGTGCATGTCACACATCCTGGCACAAACATCTAAAACAATGTAAAGTTAAGTGACTATATATATATTTATTTTTATTGTTTTATTTATTTATTTTTTTGTGAGAGAGATAGAAAGAGAGCAGAAGCAGGGGGAACAGACGCAGAGGGAGAAGCAGGCTCCTTCCTGAGCAAGGAGCCCAATATGGGACTCCATCCCAGGCCACAGGGATCATGACCCGAGTCATAGGCAGAGACTCAACTGGACTGAGCTACCCAGGCATCTCAAATGAGTATATTTTTAAAAGAGATGAAAACTTAACCACTGGGTAAAACTCTAGTGATGGAATTTGGGGCATGTGACAAAAATTGGGGCATGGGGGGAGTCATGAAAATCATACTGGCCACATGGTGATTCAAGAATCAAGATGGCTCCCACCACTATAAATGACAACTACAGAGAGTTGATTTCCTCTCCCCATACCGTGTGCCCCAAGAGGGGAGGAAAATCTATGCACATTTATAAATATGCTCTGCAGCTATCTGGATGTGTAATCACTGAAGTAAATGCAGCTGTGTTTATTCAACACACACAGCCTTGCACCTCGGCCATGTTGCTAAAACGCTCACGGGACAGATGTGAAGGCGCCAGCCTCCAATGCGCAGAACTTCATTTCCAGACTCAATAATTCTTTCCAGCAGGAAAACTCTCTCACACCAGGGCTCATCCCACATGCCCTGGAATAGCCACCCAGTGAAAGGCTCCCTGGGGAGTCCAGTTAAATGGCACAGGAGTTGTGGCGGGTGGGGAGAAGGACACTGAAAATCAGAAAGAAGATCGAAAGACAGCATGAGAGCAGACCTATCATGATTTGCTGCCATTATGGAACTTCTAAACTGAGGAAGAACTTGCCAGAATGGCTACTCCCTCAGCTTCATACATGTTTGTGTGTTCGTGCCGTGGTTAAACAAGGATGAGACACACTAACTATGCTGCTATGGCTGAATGTGTCCCCCTTAGATTCCTATGATGAAATCTTAATGCCCATCTGACTGTTGGGATTAGGAGGCACACCCTTTTGGAGGTTCTTAGGTCACATGAGGACAAGGATTTTATAAAGGGGATTGACACCCTTATAAAAGAAGCCCAACAGAGCTCCTTACCCCCTTCCTCCACGCAAGGACGCAGCCAAAAGTCAGCAGTCTGCAACCCAGAAGAGGGCTTTCATGATAGCCTGACCACACTAGCACCCTGATCTTAGACTTCCAGCCTCCAGAACACTAAGAGATAAATTTGTGGTATTTTGTCATCATAACCCAAATAGACTAAAACATACACCTTCCAAGGTTAGGGGTCAGTCAACTCTCACATGCTTGCTCATTTTCTTAAGGAGCCATCCATAAAGGAAAACTTGCAGGGGATTAGTCCAAAATGTATTTATTTGGGCGGTCGCCTGGGTGGTTCAATTGGTTAAGTGACTGCCTTGGCTCAGGTCATAATCCTGGAGTTCCGGGACAGAGTACCGAATAGGGCTCCCTGCTCAGTGGGGAGTCTGCTTCTCCCTCTGACCCTCCTCCCTCTAATGCTTTCTCTCTCTCAAATAAATAAATAAAATATTTAAATATATATATATATATACACACACACACATACATTATATATATTATTTCTCTTTAGTTGACAACGACACGCATTTGTCTTTTTGTAGTCAGTGTGAAAAGGGAGTTATTCTTAATTTTAAAAATGTTTGAGGGGCACCTGGGTGGCTCAGTGGGTTAAAGTTTCTGCCTTCGGCTCAGGTCATGGTCCCAAGGTCCTGGGATCAAGCCCCATGTCGGCTCTCTGCTCAGCAGGGAGCCTGCTTCCCTCCCTCTCTCTGCCTGATTCTCTGCTTGATTGTGATCTCTGTCTGTCAAATAAATAAAATCTGTAAAAAAAAAAAAAAATCTTTGAGGTCCCACCACTTTCCACAAAACCACCCATTTTCAGAGATTTGGTACTACCATTCAGTGACCGGGGACAGGGCTGCCTTAGGAGAAGCGGGCAGCAGGTGATAAGATGAGCCGAGCTGCCATGGTGTGGCTGTTGGGATGTTTTCCCACAATGAAGTATTGATCTGGTCTCCGGAGGACAGGAGGCCACAGATGGGACATTTCCATGAGTCTGATTCTTTTAGAAAACTGGCCAGGGTTACAAAGTCTTCAGGCCTCCTCCAATTCCTTATCATCTCTTCTTCCTGCACCTGTTCTTTAGTAAGACTCCACGTTCTCATTAAACCTGAGTTATAAGCAAGCAACCCTCTTGCTTTCTTGCGCCACAAAAACCAAGAGGCAGGCTACTAAAGCAGGAAATGTCAACTATGACTCACTCTCTCCCCCCAACTTTACACACACACACCTTCCTTAATAAATTCTCCTTCATGGCACAATTACCAAAACTGGGATCCCTCTCAATCATACCGGACATATGGCAAGTGCAAAGGAAAATGCTGCTTTGACTCAGATTTTGTGTACGAAATGCACAAGACTGAATGGAAGTGGCTTTGAGTCAGAAATTCACCACTTTTCAGCACAAGTGTTTTGGGTGCAAAACAGGCAAGCTGTGGGGCGCCTGGATGGTTCAGTCCTTAAGCGGCTGCCTTCGGCACAAGTCATGATCCCAGGGTCCTGGGACAAAGGCCTACATCAGGCTCTCTGCTCAGCAGGAAGCCTGCTTCTCCCTCTCTGGCTCCCACTACTTGGGGGGGGGGGGGAGGTGGGGTGTGTGTGTGTGTGTGTGCCTGCCAAATAAATAAATAAATAAATCTTTAAAACACACACACACACACACACACACACACACACACACAGGCAAGCTGTTTATAAAGGCAAAGACAGTATTTCTTATTTGGAAGTCTCATCTGGAGATCCTAAGATGAAACCTCTTTTTAACACATGAGAAAATTAAGCTCCAGAGATATAAAGGGCCTTATCTGAAGTCACACAGCTAATGGGCAGCACAGCTCAGATAAGTATTCTGGTCACCTGGCGCTCACTTTCTAGGTTCTTTCCAACATTGTGATTTGTTATTTTCTGTTAATGTTTAGTTATTCAGGGTTTTTCTGTTTGGTTGGTTAGTCATTTGGGTTACTTGTGTAAATTAAGACTGTCCATCATTATTACCTTTTCTACTAGGACTCACCTGGGATTCTGGTAAATAGAGGCAGATCTATAATCAAGGGGAGAAACAGGTTAAAATAGAATTCTTCCAAACAGCTTCAAGTTTGGGATTATCAATTCCTCCTGTAATCTTACAATGATATTACAGCATTAATGTGTATTTCCACTTCAGTTCTCAGGAATTTTGTGTTGGTTTCTTGAAGCAGGAAAGGAAAAAAAAGGATTAACTGTAGAAATGTTCCTTTTAGACCTGGACTCTCCTACCAAAGAGAATCTCTTTGCTTATTCTTTTCAAACTTTCCTTTATAGTAAGATATTAAACAATGAAACTAATTTCATGGGGGAAGAAAAAAGACATGTTTTAACATCTGGTTTTGATGTCAAACTAAAAATACTCCAAAAGTCTACATCTTCCTTGGTCCAACAGCTAAGTAAGAAACATGATAGAGAAAAATGATTTTCTTTAGTATTTTGCCAACTTCATCCTGGCCTTGTCCAAAACAATATCATACTGATTTAAGGAATTTAAAATTTTTAATATTACCTTAAATTATAATGTATTTTCCTAGTCAGTTTCCTTATCTTTAATGATGATCCAAGTAAGTGGAGTTTCAAAAATAAGTTTCCTATATTTAACTGAATTTCCATTCCATTCAGCTCATGTTCAGTGATGTCATTAGCTTAAACCCAGGTTCCCTAGACCACTGGGCTGGTTCCACAACTATTAACGATCCTAAGGGAAAAGGGAACGGGAGAATGCTTTTGATTTTAAATAACATTTTATTCAGTGGAATAGAAAAAAGTACATAAATTTTGAATTAAAGACTTTCATTTCTAAAAGTTTTTTTCTTAAGCATACTGAAGATCTAGAACCAAAATATTAAGTCCTCTCCCTTCCTAGCTTTGCAACAACCCCTTAACACATTCTTGACTCTGCCCATGTTCTCAAATAGTTCTCAAAATATTTTTAGAGGGCAGAGAAAAGAATCACACTACACGAAGTAAACAGGCTTTCCAAGAAGCCTGTTGTATCAGACTATCATATAGGTGTCTGTTTTTGTGGTCCTTTTTTTTCTAAGAATTTTTTTTAAGATTTTATTTATTTATTTGACAGACAGAGATCACAAGTAGGCAGAGAGGGAGGCAGAGAGAGAGAGAGGAAGAAGCAGGCTCCCCGCTAAGCAGAGAGCCCGATGTGGGGCTCGATCCCAGGACCCTGGGATCATGACCTGAGCTGAAGGCAGAGGCTTTAACCCACTGAGCCACCCAGGCACCCCTTTCTAATACTTTTTTAAGATTTTTATTTATTTATTTGTTTGACACGGAGAGAGATATCACAAGTAGGCCGAGAGGCAGAGGGGTGGAGAGCAGACTCCCTGCTGAGCAGGGAGCCCAATGCGGTCTCAATCCCAAGGATCCAAGATCATGACCTGAGTGAAAGTAGAAGCTTAGTCCGCTGACCACCCAGGGGTCCTGTTTTGGTGGTCCTTTTTAAATGTTACCTGTAATCCAGTATCTATATGATAGAGGCAAGAAAGATCTTTTCAGTTCAGTTTTCCCCAGTAGGAAAAGATAGCTTTTATAAGATCAGACACTTCACTTTAGAACTAGAATAATGAGGCGGAAAAAAGGAATAATAATGGGGAGAAAGAAATTACTGACTTTTATAAGGGATTTCAAGGTAAAAAGATGGTGACTGTTTTCCAGATTTGAAGTTTATTTTTTGTAATAAGCGTTATTTTTGGTTAGACTTAGATTTACTTTTTTTTTTTTTAAGATTTTATTTATTTATTTGACAGAGAGATCACAAGTAGGCAGAGAGGCAGGCAGGGAGAGAGGGGGGAGCAGGCTCCCCGCCCAGCAGGGAGACCGATACAGGGTTCCGAAGACCAAGACCTGAGCCAAAGGCAGAGGCCCAACCCACCAAGCCACCAGGCACCCCTAGATTTACTTTTATGTGCAAAGATAACACACAGATTTCCCATTTACTCCATACCCACTGTTATTAACACCTTTTGTCAGTATATTTGTCACAACTGATAAACTAGTATGGATACATTATTAAAGTCTGTATTTTATTCAGATTTCTTTCATTCTCTCTAGTGTCCTTTTTCTATTCCAGGATATGACATTACTTCTAATCATCATGTCTCCTTAGGCTTCTCCTGACTGGGACCGTTTCTTAAGACTTTGTTTATGTCAACCTTGAGAGTTGGGTTTTTTTTTTTTTTTTTAAGATTTTATTTATTTATGTGAGAGAGGACATGAGCTAGGAGAGGGCCAGAGAGAAAGGCAGACTCCCCACTGGGCAGGGAGCCTAATGCAGTGCTCAATCCCAGGACTCTGGGATCACGACCCGAGATGGGCAGATGCTTAACCGACTGAGCTACCTGAGAGCCCTGACCTTGAGAGTTTTGAGGAGTACTGGTCAAGTATTTTGTTGAATGTCCCTCAGTCGGGATTTATTGATGTTTTTCTCTTGGTTAGACTGAGGTTATGGGCTTGGGGGAGGACAATCACAAAGATGTCATTTCATCACATCATACTAAGGGTACACACTATCAACATGACTTCTCACTTTTTTTTTTTAAATATTTTATTTATTTATTTGACAGACAGAGATCACAAGTAGGCAGAGAGGCAGGCAGAGAGAGAGAGGGGAGGAAGCAGACTCCCCGCTGAACAGAGAGCCCAATGTGGGGCTCGATCCCAGAACCCTGGGACCATGACCCAAGCCGAAGGCAGAGGCTTTAACCCACTGAGCCACCCAGGCACCCCATGACTCCTCACTTTGATGCTAACCTTGATCTCCTCACTGAGGTCGTGTTTGTCGGGTTTCTATGTAGCCCATACTTAGTAAGGAGCAGAGTCATGTTTCACCTCCTTGAGGATGGAGTATCTAAATAACTTGGACAACTTCTGTACCTTAGATAGGTCTATTTTCCATGTGTTTATTTATAGCAACGTGAGGTCATGACTATTTATTTTATACTTCAGGTCATCATCCCAGACCATTTTATATTGTTGCTCAGCTTTGGTCATTAGGAATTCTTTCCTATGGTTCCTTGGACCTTGGGCATATGCCCTCAAGTTGCCAGCTACTATTGCTATTGTTTGAGTACTTCCTTATTTTCTGGCACTACAAGATGCTCCAGGCTCATCTTGTGCATTTCCCGTAGTCCTAGCCATTCCTCTAAGAAGCCCTGGTTTCATTATTGGAGAATGGTATTAGAAATCAAGACCCAGGCACTGTGCTTCTAGACCTTCCCAGATGACAAGCAAGGAAATCTACATGTGCAAACGAATCCTTGGGAAACACCTATTTATAATTATTTCTATATGCAACCACCTGTAACCATCTTAAACTAAACATTAAACATGAGTTTATAGTGATGTCTCCAATTCTGTTACCACAGAGATCATTCTAGCCTCTTCCTCCTGCTCATCTGTAACCTCCCACTTCAACAGTGAGAAACCTGGCTCCCAGATTTACTTAATTTACTTAATTGCTCAGTTTCAGTATACATGTATAGTGGTACTAGAATTGTTAACCTGTACTCCCATAAGAAAAAAATTTATCAACTACAGCACAGTGTTTAGGTGCAGTTCCTTTTGCCTTCAGTCTTACAAACTCCACACATTTCCAAAGTGACTTAGTTCAGTACCTTTGCCCCCCCAAACCCCTACAATGAGGTTGTTTCATACATTTTTTTTTAGATTTTTTTTTTTTTTTTTTTTTTTTTACAGACAGAGATCACAAGTAGGCAGAAAGGCAGGCAGAGAGAGAGGAGGAAGCAGGCTCCCCACTGAGCAGAGAGCCCGAAGCGGGGTTCAATCCCAGGACCCCAGGATCATGACCTGAGCCAAAGGCAGAGGCCTTAACCCACTGAGCCACCCAGGCGCCCCATTTTCATACATTTTTAATACAATTAGATCGTTTTGTCATGATTTGCTTTCCATTCTTGGATCCTTTGATCTCTTATTTATTATCAAACTAAATAATTTAAGTTTTATTTTCAAGATGGGGTCAGGTGAAGGTCACAATGGGAGAAGCCACTGATAGAACTTGAAAAGGAAGGTACCAATTTAGAGATTTTCTTAAGTTTGCATCTAATAACTCCTTAAAAATAGAAAAATTATTGAAAGCTAATATATTTTTTAAATGTACTGAGATCTCTGCATACAATAAGGGACATGCTAAAGATCAAACATAAGAAATGTGGCTCCCTTTTACAACTGAAACATGGATTTTTTTCAAGGCACTTTCAGTAACTTCATTCACTTCTCCTAGTTGTAAAATGAGAATAAAATGTTTTGTATCCAGTATTAAGAATATAGGTACGCTGACGGTATTCTGTCACTCAAGAATAAAATGTTGGTCTTAGTAATTGCAGATTCTATCCCATGGAGAAAATAAGCTCTACCCAATTATATTTTTCACACAATTGTAAAATTTTATATATTTTCACATAATAATATTCATAAAACCCTGGAGCCCTAATAATTATTATCTGCTCTTATCACTAAGGAATTTTTTTCTGTCTAGCAACCTGGGATCCTTTGGCATCTTAAAGTCCTTAAAGTTAGGGCTCCTGGGTAGCTCAGTTGTTAAGCGTCTGCCTTCAGCTCAGGTCACACGGTCCCAGGGTCCTGGGATCAAGCCCTGCATCAGGCTCCCTGCTCAGCGGGAAGCCTGCTTCTCCCATTCCCACTCCCCTACTTGTGTTCCCTCTCTCGCTCTGTCTCTCTCAAATAAATAAATAAAATCTTAAAAAAAAAAAAAAATCCTTAAAATATCCAAACAGTTACCAATATAAACCTAGATTTATTTGTATGCATGTGGGAGAGTTTAGAAAGATTCGGTGGCCATTCATGGAAAAGTATCCTGAGTGTAATAAAATTACCCCAAAAAAAGGCAAAAGGGAGAGAAAACATCTTTTAAGGATTTCTTTTTTAAAACAAAATTTATTATTCTTGTAAGGCTGCATATATGCCATTTATTTACTAATGTATAATCACAAACTTCCAAGGATACAGTTTAAACTCCTACTGTGATCATGCATTTTATTGAATTATCAGAAAAGTTGACATCACAAGTAATTTTGCCAAGTCAACCTTTGCAGTAACAAGATGTGCCCAAGCCCCTCTTTGGTTTCTTAATGAAAATCAGCATTTATCTATAAATCATTCCTACTCAACACCTGACATGTAATATAATACACAAGTCTAATCTCTTTCTGTGTAATGAGCACTGAGAAGAAAGCCATGTTTGAAGCCATTAATTGAGTATTTCTTCCAACTAATGTCAACAGATTCTTCTTCCCCAATATTCTAATTCAAAAATGAAATACCTGGGAGTGTTAAAAACTATGATTTCCTAAATTAAATATTCAGAAGCCATATTTTGTTAGATCTGATTGAAACCCTACCCTTAATAATTTCAAAAAAATTTTAAAGATACAATAAGAACACCTGTTTCTTTTCCTGTTTTCACAAGAATATCCAATGTTATTCTATATATAAATCAGTATGCTTTTGTACCAGTGTAAGTTTGCACCAACACTGCAATTTCTCAAAGGCTGCCTCAGACTCCAACAGAAATAAGAAGTGAACTCATTCTCAGTGGGGTGGAAGAGCAGAGCAGAGAGGCAAGATTGGAGGAGAGGAAAAGTATAATTAGAGCTCAAAGTCAAAGTGATGCTTAAAAAAAAAAAAAACTAAAAGGTTTTAGGAGGTAAGTTGGGGAAGAGATCCAAGCAATTTCTTAAGATCACCACTCTGTCAAGGGAGTCACTCAAAACAAGGTCATTGAGATCAACATTTCTCTAGCCAAGCTCTACAATAATTACTGTACCGACCTGCAGTACATTAGCACAAAGAAACAGGTAAAATAATGACGAATCAATGAAGTCTGATTTTAAAATTCTCAAATTCTAAGAACCCTGAACAACTGTTGGAGGAAGGGCAAGAAGAAAAGGACAAATGGCTGCCTAAACACCACCCCTGGCAATCAATGCCTCATCAATTCTCTCCACACTCAAAACCTGGAGCCTCCAGGAGCGCCTGGGTGGCTCAGTCGGTTAAGCAGCTACCTTCAGTTCAGGGCATGATCCCAGGGTCCTGGGATCAAGTCCCACATCAGGCTCCCCACTCTGCAGGGAGTCTGCTTCTCCCTCTGTGCCCCCAACCCCGGGCTCATGTGCTCGCTCTCAAGGAACTAAATAGAACTTAAAAAAGATGGAGTCTCCTGGAGTCAAATAGGAAGAACAGCGGCCAAAGGAGCAAGTGTGTAGCTTCAGCAGGTCGTGCCACGTTCCTCAGAACCAGTCCTTCCCAGTATTTTCAGGATTGCACTATATGACAACTGACAAAGTCCAGGGAAGCATGGCTGCCAAGGGATAGGTAGGGCAAGAAAGTCACAAAGCAGAGCTGAGTTTATCTGGAAGAAGGACCTGGCCAGGCTTCAGACCTACCCAATGTGGTGGCAGTTGATTCCCTCAGGAGAAATAGGAAGGAACTTTGAGAAAGGATTTGCTCAGAGACCTGTATCACTCTTATCTACGGCACTTAAGTCGCCAGCAGAGATCCCAATGGAGAGCGAGGCTCAGGATTTCATTATTAGGCTTGCATTTCAATCTCCTAACTCAGAAATACAGGGGCTTGAGAAAGTAATCCTTTCATCCTGACTTAAGGGAAATAATCCTATTAAGAGCTGAGCAGGCCTGGGAATTCACCTGCTTCACTGTGGGCCTAGGGTACATGGGTAATGCCACAGAAGAAAGAGGAGCATCTTTGCCCCGAGACTGTCCCCTGTGGAAGAGCATCACTGCAAAGGCTCACTTCCCAGTGTGGCGATTACCAGGCAGGGGGCCGTGGAGCGCCCAGATAACCTACCTGCCGCTCTGGTCTGAGGTCCATGTAACTGATCGCCCCTGAGGTTTGGTGCTGTACCATATCCTTATGGCGTGAGGAAAGTCAGTAGCTGTCTGAGTCCCTGTCTTCCTGATCTGTAAGCTCCAAGTGTCAGTGTCAAACAGGAGTTCCCCACAGCCTGGAGCCTGGCTGCAGCCAGCATAATAGTCTAACTGCTCCCTCCAACGATCTGCCGGCAGAGTCACAAGTTCATGTACGATCTGATTCCTGAGCTCCTCAGAAACAACTGTGAGCTTGGGAGACTTTGTAAATTTTTCAATACCTGGCACGGCAGCAACATCCACCTCCTCAACCTTTAGCACAGATAAATCACAGCAGTCCAACACCAGCAAAAACTCCTCATTCCTGTGATTCCCTGTGTCACAGCAGTATGTTGAGCTAGAAATCCCACAAGCCTGTTCCGGGTTGTCATGGTTACCATCTTTACCAGAAGTATCTTTTTCACCTTTAACACAGATTGCAAAATCATTATATCCTGTTTTAGATGAGAAGGTCCTTGTATCTGTCCCAGGACTATGGCAGGGTTCAGGCATCCTAAATCTGCAGGCTTCGCTGGACTCTGACTGGCAGGTTTCCTTGGTGGAACCACTCTGTTTCTCGAACCTGTTCCCAGACTCAAAGAAAAGCACTATGCTGCCCTCAATGATTTGACTTTCGAAATCCACATTTAAATCCAGTACATAGTGCTTCACCAGTATGTGGTTGGTGTTGGCCATGAGAGGCAGGTCATCCCGGGAAGGGTCCAGCTTTAGGTCCATGGTGTCGGCTGTTGTTCGAGAGCTTTGTTACAGTCTCAGAAGGGGCTTCCTATCTGCCTTAATCTTCCAGAATCATAAATGGCTGCTTACCCAAAAAACACCTGAGGTCACAAATTGTGGTTCCACAACTTTCAGTCCCCTGGCAAAGAAGAAAAACACAATTAGACAAAATTCCAAATAAGACTCAAAGTGTTCCTACAACCACTGCTTCAGCAAACTGACTAGCTCCTTTAATAACCCCCAATGTGGTAGAAGCTCAGGGCTAGAAGGCAGACTAATCTTTCTGACTGACATCAGAGAAAGCTGCATTATGGGTTTCTAAAAATATTTCAATTACCAATGGAATGAAAGGGGCCTCCACAAAGCCCCGAAGAATCCTGTTCTTAACTAGAACAGCCCTTGTTTGGGAAAAGAGCAATTGTTATGCAAAGGCATAACTGAGCATCACTGTGCCTCTTGTTTTAAAAGATATTAAATGCAACATTTCTAATTTTGTGCATCAGAGATAAGTGACTGTTTCTCTACTGTGATTCTAAGTAACAAATGTGAATGAAGGCTAAATGGCCTCATACGTTTTATTCTTTGAGAGTAATAATTTAATACATAAAATCTAACTCCAGGGATTAATGTACTTTTCACATTAGGACTGCTCTCATATCAGCACTTCCAGTAAATTACAGGAAAATGAGCCAATTTACCAGGAGTGCATTCTAAGTATTCCTTTGAGATTGTTCATGGAGATTTTTCAAATTTATAGTTAAATACTCAAGGTATATCATTACATCTTAATAGCTGAAAACCCATTAACATTCTGGATAATAGCCTTCTTGTGGCAAACAAAAAGGTCTTCTCATTTGGAAAAAAAAAAGTATGCAAATATCTATAAAAGGAAAAGGAGAAATTAAAATGTAGAAACAGATGTTGTAATAAAATGCCCAAGTTCTTCATAAAAGTTCTGAATCAAAATGTATTCTTATTTTATAATAGCAATCTACCTAAAAGAAAAATTATTTGAAATTATTTCAGTCCCTGTTGTATACCTGATTTCTTTCAGCATATGCTGTACTTTATTTTTTATTCTTTTACCAAAAATGAAAAAAGGGGGGGGGGATAACAACTCTGAGAGAGTAGATATATTTAAAATAATTTTTGTATTTCTAAATAACAGGAGGTATTCTTGTATCAACTACAAAACAGTATCACCTGCTTTTCAAGTAGAACTGAAACCTCCCTTTTCATTCTGTTTAACTCCTCCTCCCCTCCCCTCAGATTTTATCTGTCCGTCTGCTAGACTCTTATTTCTCTTCCTTTTAGAATCTAATTCTAGAAATCAAACCTACTGAATTTTCACTTTCTACAACTCCATAGCCTATTTCCTCAGAAAAATCTTACCTACCCTAATGGGGGCGGGGGGGAGAATAAATCTGGCTTCTTGCAGCCTTGTCCAATCCTGTTTCATGCTACTTTCCCCACTGTAGAGACCATACACCTTTTGCATCCTTGCCCTCTAGCCAAAGGGCCTGCTCAACACTCTGCTCCAATCTGATCCCAGGCCTCCACACTCTTTGGACTAAGCTATGCGCCATGCTTGGCACACACCCATAACCACCTGTCAAATTCTATTCTTTCTCCACACCCAGTTCAAGTGCAATCACCTCCCGCAATCCTTCCTTACTCCCTATTCTCCCACCCTCCACCAAACTGCATGTGGGGATACACAATCTGATTTTTAAATGAAGAGGAATTGAGAGAAATCAGGGATGCAAAGAATACTTTGAGATTACTTTATAAAGAAGCTGGCACTCCCCTTAGTTCTAGAAGAATCAATGGGCAAAGGGAAGAAAGCAGAGTATTTTCTTTTCTGCATGAAAGCAATTGAACTTGTCGTGTAAGGAATAGCAACCTTCAATAAAGTCATTGGGTATATCTGCGTAATGAAAAACAACAAATGTTAAAACATCATCCTGTTGATGTTGGACACTGCTAATATGCAGTCTTTGTTGAAAGTAAGGTTAAAAACACCTTACTTAGTATTTTTTTTTTAAACCTGAGTATATACACACACATACACACACACAGACAAGAAGAAAATCTGAATCCATTGAGACAAGGGTTAACTTAGGGGCTATGTAAACCATGTCTGAAGAACTGTTTAGCTTCTGTAACAATATGTTCATTGTCTAACCCTAATAGATCTTTCCATTTGTTCGTGAAAATTAATATAATTTAAAACTAAAACATATTCTACAGACCAGTTTTCACCCCTTTTGTGACTGGTGGCAGATAATGAGGCGGCCAACCATATCAAGCCTGTTAACAATGAGCGCCAACCGTATCCAAGCCTGTTAACATCACCATGTCGCCCTAACTGGCAACAGTTTTCTTCTCTTCAGTGGATTCTTAAATGCACCCCCCACACTCTTTTCTTCTCTTAACTTTCCAGTTCCACGCCTGCTGACTCATTCTCCGTTGATTATTTGGCCTCCTACTTTACTGAGATGATTTCAAATCTCTGAAACTCCATCACGGCTCAAGTATCTGTAGTTCTTCACAACTACTGCCTTCTCCCCATCAGATTCAAAGGAAACAATATCCCTTCTCAACAAAGCTAATTCCCTTCCTCTTGAATCCTAGCTTTTGGGGTCTGAAAGGGCCAAACGAATGGCCCTCTTCTTGCCCATCCAAATTCTGAACATAACCAAAAACTAAGACGAGGATGTGGCAGAAAGATACCAAAATATCACCATCATTACTGACGAAGGCTAAATTGGACAGTATGATTCAGCATGGCAGCCAAAGGTACATGAAAACTGAATCCCCAAATTCAAAAGATTTACCCACAGGATCACAAGAAACACTGGATCAGGTCAAAGCTCCCAGAGGAGAAGGTACCATTCCTGGCCAAGAATTAGGGCCTGGAGAAGTAAGGAGAAAAGCCCTCTAAGATCAGGATTGCTGCCCAAAAGCAAAAGGGAAGAACTGAAAGCAGTAGAACATGTTCAATTTCTTCTTCCCACTCCACCTCCCTTAGGGCAGAAGAAATAAAGTGATCGGCAATGCTACAGTAATTAAGCTCCCCTCACAAGACAGGAAACATCAGAAAGAAGAAAGAGCTGTTCCCCCAAACACTATCTTCTCCCACTAATTTGGAATCTTGTTGCATCTGACAGAAGATGTTTTCTTGCCAACATTTACTTGCTCTCGTTTCCATCCTGTTCCTAATGTTTCAAACACCCCCCAGGGCTACCATCTTCCAAAACAAACACTACAATACATCCATCTATCAAAGCATTATGTTATATACCTTAAACTAATACAAGGTTATATGTCACTTATATCTCAATTAAGCCAGGAGAAAACAAACAAACAAAAACATTTAGCCCTGTTGCCCATGTTCACTAAGTCTTCATTTCTTTGCATTTTGGAGCTCACAAATTCCTTAGGGCTCACTTAGTCCAACTCTCTACTTTTACCAATGATGACAAAGAGGACTAGAGAGGTAAAGCAATTTGGCAAGGTCACTCATTTCTGATGCTTTTCTCCTTGTGGGTTCTTCCCTTAGAATTCTCATCCTCCAGGGGCTCCTGGGTTGCTCAGTCAGTTAAGCATCTGCCTTTGGCTAAGGTCCTGATCCCAGGGTCTTAAGACTGAGCCCTGCACTGGGCTCCCTGCTCAGGGAGCCTGCTTCTCCCTCTCCCACTCCCCCTGCTTGTATTCCCTCTCTCCCTGTCTCTCTCTCTGTCAAATAAATAAATAAAATCTTAAAAAAGAAGAAGAAGAGGAGGAGGAGGAGGAGGAAGAATTCTCATCCTCCAGCTCTTGAGGCCATTTTCCTCATATTGTCCAAGTCATACATCAAATGTCACCTCGTAAGACTGTCTTCTATATTTTCATTCTACCTTGTCTACTGTCTTCAAGTTGTGTGGACTAGACTCAATTCATATTCTAATAGTTTGGGGAGAAAAGGAGAATTTTTAGGCCAACCCCAGAAGATTCAGATCATCGTCACCTCGCATGGCTTCCAATCTAAGTTATGTATAATGTGTAAGTCGCTGCTTATTACACCCATTTCCTCCTTGCCTTGGATTCTTGGATGACCTGAATCTCCTTTCTCTGCAGGTATACAACTGTCACTGACGTCAATCAGGGTCACAATCCCACATTTAAGTATGAACTGAAATAACTGTGGTTCCAAATGCTTGTACGGGGCCATCTTGTAAGTCCTCTCTCAGCAAATAGTAACCATATTTCTGAGCAGTCTGTTGACTTCAGCACTTTTTGCTATTATTGTGCTCCAATTTAAAATGCCAGCCTGACTCGCTGAAGCATTTTTCCATTCTCTGTCATAAGCCATAACATATAAAATCCCCCCCTTTATCAAAGCCAATGGTTAGTTTCCAGTGGCTAACCACTGCTGCCTCTAAAATAAGGGTACTACGTGGTATGTATTTTAAATGCTTAAATGATTGTCTCAGCAATACCATTAAAGGCTTCAAAAGAATTAACGTACAGCAGTATTTTTCTTGAGAAAGGCAGGAGGAGGGGAAGGAAGAGAGGATCAAAAACTAAACAGAGTTATGGCATGGTGAAGAAACTGCCCTGCCACTTTCAATCACCCAAACATAAATGCACACATCTACAAATGTGTAAAACAGCCTCTGGAGAGCCATTCCAGATCCCTCTAAAGAGAACAATTTCATTCTCCTTTCAAGCTACAAAGCCATGCGCATCATTCTCATGACCCTCAACTTAATCTGCTTCATTTTGCAGCTACCTGTACCTTCCAATGGTCTGTAAGCAACAAGGGATTCCTGATTCATCTTTGCCTGCATGACCACAGTGAGCAGAAAGCCCTGTACATAGCAGGTTCTCAGTAATTATCTGTGGAATTGACATCTGAGGGTCTTTATAATTTCTAGCTATCCACAGAATAGGGGTTCTGGCTTGCACAGGTCTAGTAGAAAATCAAGCTTAACCAACATCTTCCTCCAGATAGCTCTCATTTTTTTTTCTCATATCTTCACCTGTCCCTCCAAGCCACATCTCTTTTCCTATAAGCAGCTCAAGCGAAAAGGAGAAATTCTGCACATAAGCTTACTACATAGTACTGAGCACACTATGAGTTGTTACAAAATATTTAATTTTACAGACTACTTGTCCAGAGAAAGATAGCTTTCTGCTATTCCAAGTGTGTTCACTCTGTAGGATACAGTGATTGCTCTTAATGACAGCTAGTTCACTTAATGAAAAGTACACTGTTTCTGGGCATAGTTCCTCAGACATTCAAATCCATATAATCATACAAACATGGCTTATTACTGTGAAATCTGATAAAATAATTTCAGAACTAGAAGGAATCTTAGAAGTACAAATGTATTATTTTGTATTTAGAAGTGTCACACTGACATATTATTCTGTAACTTACTTCTTTCAAGCAATGGTTTTGAAATACAGCCAAACAGATGCACATAAATCTAGTTTGTTTCCTTTAACTGCTGCTTAGTGTCCCTATATGAATATTCTACAATTAGTCTATGCATTTCCCTGCTAATATTTAAATTCTTTTAATTTTTTCATTATTACAAACCATGCCGCAATGAACATCCTTATATGTCTCCTGGTACACATGGGCAAGTGTTTGCTGGATGAAACACCTAGAAATCCCATTTGGCCCAAGATTGGTATTGTCACACCTGCTTTCTTTTGGTTTATTTTGTTACTGATATCTTTTCTATCCCTTTGTTTTTAGTATTAACTGCTCTGGGTTGTTTTGCCTTGGATATCTTTTTAAAGCAACATTTGGCTGCATTTAAAAAATATAATTATCATTTTTAATAACTGAAGTAAATTTATTTAATTTATCATGATTACTGTTGTAATAGCATTGATCTCTCAGCCAATTATTTTGTGCTGTCCATCTACTATGATTTTCTTTGCTACTTAGCTTTTACTTTTTCTGCTTTTTGTTGCATTTTTTCCAAGTTGTTTTTTCCCTGTACTGTTTCATCAGTTAAACAATATATTTATTTTCTTTGACATGTCTACTTCAGGTCAATCTCTAGTAGTCTTCTGAATAATACAAAAACATATGCTAGGTCTATAGCCAGGTACCTCTTCCTTGAATAGATATCAGGGCCTTGACCCCTTCTTTTTTCTTTTAAGATTTATTTTATTTATCTGAGAGAGAGAGAGATCATGAGAGGGGAGAGGTCAGAAGAAGAAGCAGACTCCTCGCTGAGCAGGGAGCCCGATGTGGGGCTTGATCCCGGGACTCCAGAATCATGATCTGAGCCGAAGACAGTTGCTTGGCCAACTGAGCCACCCAGGTGCCCTAAATAAATAAAACCTTAAAAATATATATATGGAGAAGATAAGAATACTGGCAAAGAAAGAAGCCAAGATGCAGAGAAAGCTGGACCATATTACCCATTCATTCAACAAATATATGGAATCCTCTTCTATTCTCTTTATTAACTCTCTCTCCCCTGACCATGTCCTCGAGGAAATCTTTCCTGACCTCATTAAGTCAATCTCCCTATCATTAGATCTCATAGCACTGAGTACTTCTTCACAGTACAATAGTTTTCAGTTTACATTTTTTGTTTGATCACTTAATTAATATTATTCTTCCTCTTAAATGAAGGAGAATACCACTTCTGGTAATAGCAGAGTAACTTATATCAGACCAATTCTCCTACTGGCAGCACTTATAAACTCCAGACAACAACAAAAATCTGAAGGCACATGAAAATGAGCAAAAAGCTGACAAAAACTGTAGGGAGTTGACACTTGGGAGAAGGGAATGGCACTGAGTTTCCTGTGTCATAGCTTTTCATCTGAGAGTATGCTCTAGTAGGCCATGTGCAGCTAAAATTCAGACTGAAAGCTGCAATCTTAGTGGCTAAAAAATCAGAGAACAGAGTTCAGGACTGACTCAGCACCTGGATGGTAAAGAAGGAAAACTTCAGAAAAGTTATGAGCCCCATAATCTGCATATATACTGCCCAATTTTCTAATGAAACCCTGAACCATAGGGGGAGACCAAATAGTCCAAGTATGGCTAAATATACTGAACTAGGATTCCTGTTGCAGCCCACTGCAGGGAAGGTAAAGATGGAAGTTTGAGTTCACTGGAGTTAAATGTCTGCTAATGAACGACATTAATACTCTTCACAGAAACATAAATCCAGGTTCTATTAAAGTAGCAATAACAATGTCTACAATAAAGTAAAAAATTATTAGATATAAAAAGAAATAAGAAAATATGACCCATACTTAAAGAAAAAGCAATCAATGGAAACTGACTTGAGTGGACCAAATATCAGAATTAGTAAACAGGGAATTTAATATAGTATATTAGTATTATAATTAAGGACATAAATGCCATAATGAATGAACTAAGGAAAACTCAGCAGAGAAACAAATTGCTGGAAAAAAAATAAGGGAAATTTTAAGAACTGAAAAATACTATATCTGAAATTAAGAATTCACTGACATTACTAGCAAACTAGACATTACAGAAGAAAGAGTAAGTGATCTTGAAAATATTTATATAGCAATTACACAATCTTAAGAACAGAGAGAAAAAGTGTGAAATCAATGAACAAAGCTGCAGGTACCCATGCAACAAAGGTTTACCATACACAGAACTTAAATCTCAAGAAGCTCAGATGCGCAAGAATGCTGCAGCAAAAAATATGTTAAAAAATAATGAGAGTGAGAACAACCAGCACCGAGATAATGGTTCCTAAATACCATTTTCCAATGAAAGGAACCAGGCCTCCTTGGAGAAAGGGCTGATTCTAGGAGTGTGGCAGGGAAAATGCAAGATACGCCCAGAGCATCAGATAGGCCCAAAAAAGAAGAAAGTTAAAAACAAACAAACAAACCAAAGGAAAAAAAAAAAGGTGAGGTGTGGGAACTGGGCATCTAAAAAAGACTCAAGAACTAACTGTAGGAGCTTCTATTGGCCAAAGATGAACAATCTGAGCTAGAAAATAATGATGGCATTGGATTAGAACCTAAAGAATGAAATAAATAACCTATAACTCTATTCTGATTAATAAATGGGGAGGGAGGGTACACCGTCCTTCAAGAATTCCAAATAATAAGTAGATATGACCTCTTCCAAAAGGCTTAACTTCCTTCCCTTTGAGTATGAGCTGTACTTAGTACCTTGCTTCCAAAGAATAGAGAATGGGAAAGGAAAAATACTAAGTTTAGAGTAGTGAAATCTGGCAGACATAAACTTAACCACATTATCAAGGTTACTATCACCAGGGATAAACCATGTTGGTATCGTTATCCCCTGATATGATTCCATCAATGAGAAAGGCAGCTTACCTCTGTAGTATTCTTCTCCAAATCCATAACCTCAGTTTAAGGTTTAGAAAACATCTGACAAATCCACATTGAAGGACATTCTAAAAAATATTTGGCCAGTACTCTTCAAAAATGTCAAGTCAACGAAAAGCGAGTAAAATCTGAAGAACTGTTATAGATTGAGGGAGACTTGGGGGTATGATAAAATGTAATGTGGTATCGTAGACTGGATCCTAAAACGGGAAAAACGGGGGGTGGCACTAGTGGAAAAACTGTTCTTAGCAGCATTTTGCCAATTTACTTCTATAACTTCACAAATATGCCATGATTATGTAAATGCTAATATTGGGGGAGGCTGGGTCATACATATATGGGAACTCCATACTACCTTTGCAAATCCCTTGGTAAATCTGAACATATTGGAAAATAAACTACTTATTTTTAAAATCCCTAAGATTTTTCAAACGTGAGAGATACAAATGTAAAGATTCAAAATCTGAGAACAAACCCAAACAAGATAGGAAACCACACCTAGGTACAACAGTCAAACTGCTAAAAACCAAAAATAAGGATAAAAACCTGAAAATAGCCAGTACAAAATAACATTACATGCAGGAAGAAAAAGATACAAATAACAGCTGGATTCTCATCAGAATAACACTTAATTTCTCATCAGAAATAATGGAGGCCCAGAAAATAATGGAATGGTTATCTTTTAAGTGTTAAGTGAATTTGGGGGAGCACATTGGCCTCAAATATATTAGTCCTAAGATATTACTTATTTTATAATAATTTGCTATAAAGTCTCCTTATTTTTGTACTTAGTAAAACAGCAGCTGCTTAAATTCTCCAAATTTCTGAATGAGCAGGGCCTGAAGTAATTTCCACTTGATTCAAAATTGGTATTTCCTCTTATTTATTTATTTATTTATTTATTTTCCTCTTATTTATTTTTAAATTTTTATTTCTATTTCAAAACAAATACAAACTCTAAAAGATTAACACTCTCCAAAATAACTGGTTCTTTCCCTACTCAGCAGAAATCCTCATGACTCGTGGACCCACTGACATAGCACGGAACAGGTTTTCTACTCAAAGGTTTGAGTGATTATCAAACTGGCCCCTCAGAACTTTTCTTTCAGCTCATTTTTATATGTCACCAATTTCATAGAAATGGTTCACCAGTGTCTGAAACAGGTAACAGACAAGGTTGAAGTTATTTTTAAACAGCAGAAACAAGCCAATCAGATAATCACCTTTATCTCTGCTACAGTTTTGATCTTTGAGTTTAGGCTATGCCAACATGCCTTCATTTTATTGGTTTCTAGCATTTTAACTTTTGTTCATTTCTTTTTATTTTTGTTCTACTTTGAGTAAAAATGCAGTGTTAAAACAACATTAAGCTATATGTTTTAACTGAACAGGTACCAGAATATTCAGAGTTTAAATTCCCTCTGGAACCCTAATTCTAACAGCCTGCACTGCCCCACCTTAGTACAAATATATGCTACAATAGGGTCTTTCATTGCAAAACTCATACCTGCGAGGCAATGTCATTTATCACTGAGTAAATAATGCAAGATAACATGGGCGCCTGGGTGGCTCAGTGGGTTAAGCCGCTGCCTTCGGCTCAGGTCATGATCTCAGGGTCCTGGGATCGAGTCCCGCATCGGGCTCTCTGCTTGGCAGGGAGCCTGCTTCCCTCTCTCTCTCTCTCTCTCTCTGCCTGCCTCTCCATCTACTTGTGATTTCTCTCTGTCAAATAAATAAATAAATCTTTAAAAAAAAAAAAATAATGCAAGATAACATACTGAAAGGGGGATTTTGCTGTAGTCCCTTAAATATAAATAAAAATATGTAGCACTTTGCAGGATTACCACATGTGGTATGATACTAACTTAAATACCAATCTTTAAGCCAAACTGTAAATAAGATAAACTGTAGCCTCTGATCTTGCTTTAAATAGCCTCTCTTTTCTTTAAAATGTACAGCTTTCATGAAGCATAGACGGGTGACTGCATATAATTTGTGATCACGTAATGAAAGAACTATTGTGATATGTATATGCAGGGGAAAAAAAAAACACACACACAACAACTGGAGTTAATGTTGTTGTGGGAATTACAGAAAGTGCTTGTGATGAGGATCAGGGCAATGAAGCCAAGTCAGAACCCCAAAGTAAAAGGCCTTTTCTGGATAAAGAAAGCAAATCACTATCAGCTGTGGCTTGATTTATATATTATAACCAGTCAAGGGCGGGAGTGAAGAGGGGGACAGGTCTAAAATGTGAAAACTGCAAACAAAAACTGATTTTACTCACATCAGTATATGACTAGCCTGAATTATGCTTGAACGTGATGTGATATGATGGAATTCAGCCTCCCTGATGGCAGCTTGTGTTTATTCTGGCTCTTCTGATCCCATCTCAGCATCCAGATGCCATTCTTCTTTGGTGCCTAATGTGTTTATGCTCCCATTATCAGCAGGCATTGGGTTGCAAAGATCAGATTGGAAGTGATTTCACTCTATTTTCAAAGAGAAAAGAATTTATCCCTTTGATTGCTACTTGCTTGCAAAGTAGAGCTTGTTTCAGTTTTCTAAAGAGTGCCACTTAAACTAAATTATAGCAGAGTGATCGCAAAAGGATTCCTGGGAGAATGCATTACAGTTATAGAAAACAGGAAATTTCACTTTTCTACCCCTTTCTCAAGAAGTCATTCTTGCCCCCATGGCAGCTGACCAGTGAAGGCACTGGAAAGGTTATTTACTTGGTGAACTACATGTCTGATTCCTCCTTAAATGTGTCTTCATCAACACTGTTTTGCTTCCTGGCACTCTCAACAATTAAAGGTTCATAAACTAGGGGCGCCTGGGTGGCTCAGTCCTTAAGCATATGCCTTCAGCTCAGGTCATCGTGGGATAGAGCCCCGCGTCAGTGTCTGCTCAGCAGGGAGCCTGCTTCTCCCTCTCCCACACGCCCCATGCCCCCTCCCCAAATTGTGTTCCCTCTCTCGTTGTGTCTCTGTCAAATAAATAAATAAAATATTTTTTTAAAAAAAGGTTTCATAAACTAGAAAACAACGTATCTGTATCAAAACCATTTAATATGTCAATAGAGCACAAGAAAGAACGCAACCACTGTAACACAGCCCGCTGTGGGTACACCTCTCCAGAAGATTTGTCCTTATGGATTCCCTTTATTCTCCCCTCTTTGCCATCTTGTTTAAGGCACAAGACCTACTAACTAACAACTCTCCATTATCCAGAGGCAAATAACTTGATTTATCAGTTTTATGAAAAACTAAAAGCTAGTGAAAACACCTGTTAGATACTTTATCTAGAAGAAGAAATAATTGATACTTATTGAGGGCTTAATTATGTATCTGAAACTCTCCTAATCCCTGGCAATGTTTTTTATTCTTACTATCTCCTTTAACAGATAAGAAAATGATATTCAGAGATGCTAAGTATACAAGATTACCAAGATTTTTTTTAAAGATGTTATTTATTTGAGAGAGAGAAAGCATTTGCACAAGCAGGGGAAGAGGCAGAAAGAAAGGAAGAAAGGGAAAGGTAGCTGAGCAGAGAGCCCAATGCAAGGCTTGATCCCGGGACCCCAAGATCATGATCTGAGCCAAAGGCAGATGCTTAACCAACTGAGCCACCCAGGTGCCCTTCAAGGTTACTAAGATTTGAATTCAAGTAGCTCTACTGAAGAGTGTTCTTAACTATTATCTTATGGCCTCTACTGCATGGCAAACCTACAGAGTAACCAAAACATGCTGCCTTGTATCAATAACGAGTGGAAAACCAGAGGCCCATCACAGACAAGAGCAAAGGTGAAGGGGTAACGGGGGCTGGGGTCAGGACTGTGGAGGGAGAATAATCCAGGGAAGGGACAAACGGGCACAAACAAGAGACACTGCCTCTCTACCCAGCTCTTCTCCCATTCTAATACTTAGAAGACCGTACTCAATGAAAATGAGAAATTAGTTAACAGATGATTTTGACAGGACTTTTGAGAGACATTTCAAATTTTACTAAGTTTAGAGTAACTAAAACATCATACTTGTATTCTTTTCATACTTTAAATAACGATTGTTTCTAAATGTAAGATGTTTAATTAAATTTTATCTTAAGTCCATTTATTACCATAGTTTTATTCTTCTTATAACCACGATTGGGGCTGATATGACCTCCCTATTCTCCCCCCATTACTCTGCAGTACTGGTATTTACTGAGTGTTGATTAGAGTAAGAAGCTCAATCTCCCAGGCTGGGCGTCATTTCACCGATGGTCTTACTAGGGCTTCCAAGTCCCTGCCAAATGAACTCGGACCACATCAGTGTTCCACCCCAGTAATACCCCATCATTCATTTTCCTGTTTTGAATCCACTGAGATTTCCAAATTCTCATCCATCTCCCCTACTAATCAGCGTCTGCTACCTCCCAGCAGTTACCAGGGTCACGGCACCATTCCTCTTCAGGCAGTGCCCATTCGCACCCCCCAGGTTCCCTCCATGCGTCTGTTCTCCACTCCTCCTGCCATGGACCACTGCCACCTCCTCCTTCCTTCCCATATCTATGTCCCCACTTCCCAGCTGACAGGAGCCTTTAAAGCTACTCAGGTTCTCCTACAGCAAAAACAAAAAAACCAAAAATCCAATAACAGCAAAATGTGCTTTCCTGTCCTTGGCCCAACAGCTACCATTCCAGCTTTTGCCTTTGTTTTGCTATCAAACTTTTCCAGCCAACAGTTCATACCCTCTTCTATTTTATGATCACACATTTCTTACAACAGTTGAAATCTGGTATGTGACCATACCACTTCACTAGAAGTTTATTTTTAAACATCCACAGTGACTTCCTTCTTGCCAAATCTAGCTTGACCTCAGTTCTTTTCCTTGACTCTCTGTGGCATCTGTCACTACTAATCTCCCATCACCTGTGATGATTCCTGGGAGACTGTACAGTCTATACAACCTCTTAGCTATCTGCCCCCAAACAATGGACGTTCCCCCAAAGCCCAGTCCTGGGCATCTTCTCATTTTGGAGTCTGTCTTGTGCTCACATGTCCCGTACTCAACTAATCTCCTTACGGAAAGGACTTACCTCCTGACCTCCATCAGTCCCTGTTGCTTCCAAAGCAATGTGTCTCAAACTCTCTGTGGTGAAGGGCTGGTTATTTTTGACCCTGTTACAGGTCAACACTTTTGTAAAACATAACCAAAACAAACCACAAAAGAAGAAAAGGAAAATAAATTACAAAATACAAGCTTGATAATTTTATTATCAGATTTAACATAAGCACAAAAAGAATAAACCATCATGAGGGAAAAAAATAATTACTATGGTAGTTTATGAATGATGACTCTCTATTTTTGTCCTTATCTCCTTGTGGACCAACCACAGTGTGTGGTGACACTGGAGGGCCGACTCGTCCTCAGGGAGCACAGCTCTGGTGGCCTGCAGAGCATTCAATTGACCCCTATCATGCCCTAACACACACTGGCTTCCTGATTTCTGTCATGGCAGCATCACTTTCCACTGGGTCTAAATGTTTTGTCTCATCTTGACTCTTCCCACCTTTATAACTCTACCCAATTGTGAACCTTTAAATTGTATTCCTTCAAATTCTTTCTTTTATCCAGCTCTTCTCCACGTTGCCTGCAACAACCTGGATCCAGACGATACTGCCTTCGAAACAAGTCTCCCTTGTGGTGAGCAGTCATTCATGCTATTTACAGATATTTCCAGTTCTTCCTGGGTCTCTAACCCTCAAACATGGGAGGATGGCAGTTTCAGAAGCCTGTGATTGCCTAATATTTAACTGCTAGTACATGTCTTTCCCGAGTGCTCGCTCCTCTCTAAAGCAAACAAATATGAAATGGTGGCTAGGTAGCTATTCTATCAGCCTGGGCGCCTCTGAATGATTTTAAGTAGAGCCCCCAGGTGAGCTGCGACAGACATGCATCAATAAGCAAGAAACATGCCTTTACTTTTTTAAAGCCACAAAGGTTTTAGAGTTGTTTGTTACTATGCTAACTTAACCTACCCTGACTGAAACACTCTGTACCAAGCCTCTCCTCTCTCCAAAACCATGCTTACCAAGACTGATTCCTGGAAGCACAAATTTAATGTCCTGTCTCTGTTATTTTAAAAAAAAAAAAAAAAAGGCATTTCAAATGAATGTCTATTGTTTAAAGGAAAATGTAAACTCCTTAGCATTCAAAACTCTTACCAACTATTTTTTCAGTCTCATCCTACCAGAATAACCTCCCATTTCCTGACTTTTTCAGGCTCACTTCCAGCCACCCACCGGCCCAGGTTCCAGAAAAGGAACATTGCCCCTCTCTCTTCTCTTTAAGTCAATTCTATCCACTGCACCGAACTTTTCTCCACAGTTCTAACAGTGAACACTGAATACTAAGTGCTAGGCTTTGTTCTAAGGACTTCTTGTGTATTAACTCATTTACTCCTCAGCTAACTCTATGAGATGAGGACTATTACTATTAAACTCATTTTACAGATGAGGAAACTAAAACACAGGGATTAAATAACTTGTTCAAAACCACATAGTGAACAAATGATGAAGCCAGATGAGCTCAGCAGTCTGTCCTCTTAACCACTGCCGTCTATGGCTTCTAGGATACTCTGTCTCTCCTTCCACTGAACTTCCACTGCACTCTGTAGATCTTTCTGGCACATAGTCTTGTGCCCTACGTGAGTAGTCACTATTTTATATGTGCAAGTTTTATCTACTAAGCTAGACTATAAACTCCTAGAGTGCAGGCAGCCAGCTTACTGTTCTTTATATCATTCAATAAGAAAATGCTGCTGAAAGAACCCTTTTGTGATAAATACAGCTCCATTGGATAGAATGTCTGTTCACCATGTTTACTTTCTGTATTTGATAATGCTTTGACAACTTGGGGCCTTGCTGATCCCAGACAAGCCCTACCAGGGCCAGCTAATGTACAAACCAGCCAATCCAGAGCTCACACCCTCAACCACCTCCTCTAATTCTCAAACACCAAACCAATATTCCCCCACCCTAATCCCTCCCAGGGCAAGATACCAAGGAACTAGGGACCACTGTTATAGCCCAGAGCCCTCCAAAATCACTCAAACTAGCCAGTCCTAGTCTGCATACTTCGCCCTGCCTTGTCATCCCCCAGAAACCACAATAAAGACTCATGCTCATGCTTTCCCCTTGCTCCTTCTGCCTCCCGACCAACCCTGGTGCTTCCTTGCTGGTGTGCCCCCTTCTCTTGGGAACTATAAATAATAAACCTTTCTTTCTTTTTTTTTTTTTTCAAAGATTTTATTTATTTATCTGACAGACAGAGATCACAAGCAGGCAGAGAGGCAGGCAGAGGGAGAGGAAGGGAAGCAGGCTCCCTGCTGAGCAGAGAGTCCCATGCGGGGCTTGATCCCAGTACCCTAGGATCATGACCCGAGCTGAAGGCAGAGGCTTAACCCACTGAGCCACCCAGGCGGCCCTAAACTCTTCTTTCAAAGGCAATTTGTCTCTATGTCTGTCACCTGATTAAAGCAAATCCTGGGTACATATTAAAACAGACTATCACCCTTGCAGGAGGTCCTTGGAAATGCAAACTACCTACTTGGTGTTGTGAAGATCATGATGGCTCTTTCTTGATTTCATCATTCTCTACTAGTGTTGGAGAGGACTTTTAGGGGGGATGGGGGGGGGGGAGATAAAAGGTGAATCAGAGACAGAATATGGTGAGCTTCGTGTTCAGCACAAGGAAGACAGAAGCCCCAGTTGTTCATTGTCTTTCCGTTACAATTTTAACAGTTACTGTCTTAGCACAGAATTGGTAACTGTCATTGTAAAAACTCCAAATCTTTAAATGACCCTGCATTTATTAACCTTTTTCTATTTTTTTCCATAAGGATTCACAGTAAAATCCTGAATCCCAAAAGGGTCTGAAGATAACCACGGGGACAACAAGGAAAGGTAAAAGCTAAAGCAAGTGTAGCCAATTTGCAGCCAGTTTTGGGAAAAATAACATCCCAGGAAAGGACTGGGTGGAGAGGAGAGAAAACCAGGATGAGCCCTGGAAATCTGTCACCAGGAAAAGAGCATGAAGATCCTATCTAGATTTGAGAAGCAGTGTCAGGAACAAAAACCAAGGTGTTTTGTAATACTCTCTCTCCTGGACAAGGAGAGAATAAAGGTAAGCAGTATGAATAAATGTTTAAAAAACACTAGTTGAATGGATGCCTCAATCATAGAAAACTGAATATAGTTTTATGACACTCATGAAGACTTAGATATAATACACTCTGTTATCCTATTAACTTAAACTCTTTTTTCATGTCCTTTACTGTTTCTCCCCTGAGACAAATATACTGTTTTTCTCCTATAGCATAAGGTGGTACAATTTTTCAAAGTGCTCTGACATTCCAGTGCTTCTGTGGAATATCTGCGCATTTAGCCATGAACTTCTGAAAAAATGCCAGAGAAACACCCATTCCACAAACATTCCACGTTTCAGAGGTTCCGGGAACAAAGTGTGGAAGAGATCCAGACTATGGCCAGCCAGGAAAATGCCATTCACCCCAAACCTCCCTAAAATGTGCTGGTCCCAAGCAAGCATCATGAACCTAAAATGCCTTAGAGAGAACAGGGAGACCAGAGTCTTTCCCCTTTGGAGATTCAGTCAATTCAGAACTCCTCTGGACTACTGAGAAATCTTTGAGAAAGTACTGGACCTTTATACACTAGGAGCAATAATTAGCAACCATGAGCAATAATTAGCAATAGCATCTGACATCTATTGGGTGCTTGTTATGAGACAGGCAAGGCACATTCAGTACATTTCATTTACTCCTCATTACCCAGTGAGGTAGGTCTATCATCTCCATTTTACAGATGAATAAATTAAAGCCTAGAGAGATTAAGATGCTTCTCCAAATTCATAGTTATTAGATGGCAGAATCTGATTATCTGATATTTGATATAATTATTTGATATTATCATTAGAATATATTAGATATATTATTATCTAATAATATATTATATATTACAATATATTATAATAATTATATATTATGATATTTGATATATTGATTAGGTTCATGGGCTCTGCCTCCAGACCCTAGAGTCAGCACTACAGTCTACTGCTTCAGGTACAGGCGAGGCCTAGATAAAAAATGCTCATTTAAAGCACAGCAAAGTGCATTATATTCAAAATCATAAGTTGAATGAGACCAGCAACACTGAAAAAGCTCAAGAACTACCCCTGCATCCCCATACGAACATGGACACCCAACATCACCAGTCTTCCCCACCACTCTTAAACAACACCATATTCTGCTGCTACTATTTTACAGGTCCCTGCATTTTAAGGAGTGGCAAAACCTTCCACATACACCAAATGGAAGGTAAATTTAAATCCTGACCTAGGGGTGCCTGGGTGGCTCAGTGGGTTAAAGCCTCTGCCTTCGGCTCAGGTCATCATCCCAGGGTGCTGGAATCAAGACCTGCATCGGGCTCTCTGCTCAGCGGGGAGCCTGCTTCCCTCTCTCTCTCTGCCTGCCTCTCTGCCTGCTTGTGGTCTCTCTCTGTCAAATAAATAAATAAAATCTTAAGAAAAAAAAAAAAATCCTGACCTAATAAAACCACATTATACTAAACAACACTACATTTTTTATTCTATGTGTTTAAGATAAGGTCGTATATTCACGTAATAATATAACATGCCACATATCCTTGAGTAGGCAAGATACTCTCCAGAAATCATTCTTACCCTCAGACACTGGACAAGACATTCCCAGAACTGTTAGATGGTGGAAAGGTGTATGAGGACGGAAAATTAGAACACAAACTCCTGTTTTAGGCCTCCTCAGCTGGCAGGAGTACCAGCCCTGATGACAGATGCTTCTTTCACCCAAACTCTCCAGAACAAGACAAGCTCTGAGTGTCTGGGAGAGCCATAATGACACACTTGCCAGAGTCTTCTCTCCCAACCTCAGTTCTTTCACCTGATTCTCACACAACAAAGTTTCTAGAACCTTCATTATCTCAGTTCACACTCAAATTCACCAACTGTCCTCACTGCAGAATTTGATACAATGTTGAAATCAGGTATGACTTCAGCAGATGCAAAAGGTAGGGTTATTACTCTATGAAGTGCTTTGCACACCACAGGCCCAAGAAAAGTAAGTACTGTACACTTTTGTGGATATAATTCAGTCAATACAACCTTTAAAAATAAAAAGAACTGACTTGATAGTTAATATTTAAAGATGAGGGTTTAATCAGACCACCCAGGAATTTTTATGCTGGGATAAAAGTTAACAAAACTTTTCAAACACCATTTAAGAGAATATAATTTATTATTTTCTATAAATATTCATATACCGGAAACAGGATCTAGATTAATAGAGCTGGGTTACAGAGTTCAGTTGGGTAAAAATAAAGAAATCGGAAAAGAAAATATAGACAAAAACATCAGCTTTTTCAGTAAGATTTCCTCTTCTAAAATTGTTGAAAAACACCATTTTTAAACAGAAGCTATTTTGAAAATTCAGTCCTTAAAGAGGTATTATGAAAATAATTTCTTTATTAATAAATGTTCTACTATGGAAAAATAGTCACTGCTCCAGCACACAGGAAAACATATTTTACCAGCAAAAAAATAGACTCCTTGAATCCATGATAACAAAGTATTCAAAATCCAGTTCCCACTCACTGCATGAGTCTCCTCTATAACACACCCAGAAAGTCATCCAGTAATGGCTTCAAAGACCCCAGGTATTTTCAAGTATTGTTTAAGAAAAAAACAAAATAAAAAATGAAAGAAAAAGAAAGAAAAAAAAAACGCAAAACCACCCAAATGTCCATCAAATGCTGAATGGACAAATAAAATGTGATCTATTCATACAATGGAATATTATAGTCATGAAAAGGAATGAAGCATGCTCTATGCTGTAATGTGGATGAACCTTGCAGACATCATGATAATTGAAAGGAAGATACAAAAGGCCACATAGTATACCATTCCATTTATATAAAATGTCCACAGTAGACAAACCCACAGGGACAAAGGTGGTTGCGAGGGGCTGAGGAAAGGGTAGAATGGGGAGTGACTGCCCATGGCTCGTCTTGGAGTGATCATACCAAAAATTAGACACAGGAGATGGCTGCTCAACTCTGAATATACTAAAAACCACTGAATTATACAGTTTTAAAGAGTGAGTTTTATGGTACATAAATTTTTATCTCAATAAAGCTATTTATTAAGTAGACTCTGCACCTAACATGGGGCGTGAACTCACAACCCGGAGATTAAAAGTCGCATGCTCTACTGACTGAGCCAGCCCCATGCCCCAAAGCTATTACTTTCAAAAGGGGCAAATAAATAAATAAATAAATAAAAATAAAGAACACCAAACCATTTAAACAAAGCTTTACAGTGGTTTTCTTACCCATGTCCTACAGAGGATAGAAAATCTCACATAATTTACAACAAAAGATTCAGTAAAAACATATTAGCAAGAAAAAAAAACATATTAGCAAGGATTATTTTAACTTAGTTTTTTTGTTTTGTTTTGTTTTGTTTTGTTTTTGAGAGAGAAAGTGAGAGAGAGCACGAGAGAGGAGAGGGTCAGAAGGAGAAGCAGACTCCCCGGTGAGCAGGGAGCCCAATGTGGGACTCGATACTAGGACTCCGGGATCATGACCTGAGCCAAAGGCAGTCACAGGTACCCAAGCTTAGTGTTTTAAAAGGGCTATTTAAAAGAGATGCACTCGATATGAATAGGAATTTTTAGTTAAAGAACTATGCTATGCCAAGTACACATCTTCCAATGTGGCAAGGCATTTCAACCTTAGAATTTACTTTGTATATTATTTTTTCTTTTTAAATTTTTATTTAAATTCAATTAGCCCACATACAGTACACCATTAGTTTCAGATATAGTGTTCAATAATTTATCAGTCTCATATAACACCCAATGCTCATCACATCATGTGCCCTCCTTAACCCCCTCACCCAATTACCCCATTCTCCCACCCACCTCTTGTGTATTATTTTATTTATTTACTTACTTATTTGACAGAGAGAGAGAGACAGAGAGAGAGAGAGACAATGAAAGCAGGAACACAAGCATGGGGAGTGCAAGAGGGAGAAACAGGCTTCCACCTAGGGGGGAGTCCGATGTGGGACTCGATCCCAGGACCCTGGGATCATGACCTAAGCCGCAGGCAGATGTTTAACAACTAAGCCACCCAGGCACCCTCTTGTATATTATTTTAAAGACTATTTCAAAAAGTGTAAGCCCCGAAAAAAAAAAAAAAAAAAAGTGTTAGCTCGCAAACTTCAGTCATATATGTACCACCGTATTTTTGCCATCCTCATACCATCATCTTACTATTTATTAAATACTTTTTCTTGCATCCACTTGACCATTGCCTCACCTTTTATAAAATCCACAAAAACATGAGTTTGAATGGCTAATTTGCATTTCCCCACATATATTAAAAGAGATACAGAACTATTAAAATTCAAAGATGCTTACCCATGTACCATTTTAAATTATCTTGCATATAAATCCAGAAAACACTGGTTTAAAAAAAACAGCTGAGCCTGTTAACATATCTATAGCTACACTTTAAAAAATGATAAGGAAGGAAATCAGAATGTTCAGAAAGCCACTTTACAGTAAAAATTTAGGACTAGCCTACTCTATAAAAGTCCATTAGCAGTGGGAACCACAAGGCTGGCATTCAGCCAAGAAAAGGTATTTGAGAGTAATACTGGAATGGAGGGTAGAGAAAATGACAGGCAATAGGTCTCCATAAGGGAAGCAGCTGAAAGAACAAGGATGCTAGGTCTTCTCTACAAGTTCTTGGGCATGGATTGGTACAGTTCAGGTGCTACTGCCATGCTCTGCTTGTCAAACAGAGCTGAACTTGGCTGACAGCCAACTGCCTAATGGACAGGTGGGGAAGGTTTTTGATTGACCCTGCTTCCTTCCTGCCAACAACAGTACTGAAAGCCAGCAAAAGGGCCCACTTCTAAAGTAGTACTCTGGGGTAGAGAGGTTCTGGGCTCTACCACACCTGTTCCTCCCATCTAAAAAGAAATACGGGTTAGATTTCATTTTAAAAATTTAGTACTATGCATGCTTTGAAACAGCTTCTTAAGAGCAGCTTACCCCCATTCCTGATGTAGAATGTCATGATACAACTCCCCCATACCTCTCCACAAAACCACACTGTAGACACTGAAATATTTAATCACTTTTTTTTAACTTCCTTTTCTCATTGCAAAGGGGACTACCACTTTTTGTAGTTATCCATCCTAAATAGGTGAAACAATTACATGCCACTGCCTTTATTCTTATCCATTCCAAGAAGCCCTAGCTGAATCCTGGATAGTGAGGCATAGAGAAAGACAGTAAGGAGAGGCTCTCTCCAAAGACAACTGGGGGGGGGGGGAGGGAAAGGGAGAGAGAGAGAGAAATGCTTCTTACCCCAATTCCTGGTCTAGAATCATTTTCTTGGATGCCAGATAAAATAATTTTTTATATCATTCTATGCAGGAAAAAAAATCTTAAATCATTTTAGACAAATCTCTGCCATCCTCTCAGAGTGAACTTAGGGTATTAGCCTGTAGGCTCACTGACATAGTATTTTCTTAACACTCTTGATGCCTTGTGGGCTTCTAGCACATGGCTTAGAGAATGAAAAGATATACTTTTCCAATATTTTCTCAAGTTAATTCATTCCTTTTCTGTGTGAAGTTTTAATATGCAGCCCCATAAATGTAAACGTAGGCTTCATTAGGATTATTCAGGAAACATGAATTACAGAACAACAAATTTTTAAATCTGACTGGTTTTGTGTTATAACGTTACACTGTCAAACTGGTCTTTCAGGGGCATTTGTAAATAAACAAATGAATAAACAAAGAAATAAATAGGAGAGACTAGACAAGCTTCTTATGTGGAAGAAGAAGAATACTCATGAGTTCTAGAATTTTACCCCAAGCATCTCTGTACACTTTCCCAGTGGGTATTAAACATGCAGATAGCTTCAGTACTAGCAATTAAAAGATTCATATCTGTGAGTATCTTCAGAAACTTGGGAAAACATCTGTATTTCAGAACTCCCCAAGGATAAAACTGTGTTTTATCCAAAAAGTGTTTCTTAAAATGTGGTCTGAAGATCATGTGCCTGAGAATGAACCGGTGAGGGGCAGGCTAATGAGAGTGGTGCTTGTTAAAAATACAGATTCTTGGGAGCACTTGGGTGGTTCAGTCAGGTAAACATCAAACTCTTGATTTCAGTTCTGGTCATGACCTCAGGGTCACTAGATCAAGCCCTATGTTAGGCTCCTCGCTGGGTATGGAGCCTGCTTAAGATTCTCTCTCTCCCCCTCTCCCTCCACTCCTTCTCCTCTCAAAAAAAAAAAAAAAAAAAAGTCTAATAAAAAAGTACAGATTCTTGGACACTGTGTCAGATGTTTTAAATCAGAGTCTCAAGGGACAGGGGCCAATAATCCACATTTTAAATAAGATGTCTAGGCAATTCTACTTTAATGTTTCTGATCCATTTAGCTACTTGAACTCTTGCTATCAAAAAGCCATGAAAATAGGATTCTCACAGGTCACTGCCTACACAAAGTACAAAAAGGAAATCAAGGGATAAATATTTAAAATGAAAAAGGAAGCAAAATGAAAAGTTGTCTTCTACTGCGGTCTGGAAGAATTTAGATTCCAGCGTGAACTGCATCCATGAACAGGGAATATACTCCACGAACAAGCTTGTTAGATCTTTAGTGTAGATACCCACATCTCTTCTGCCCTTCAACTAGAAAACACAACTTGAAAAGCATACTCTGTAAAAAGAACTTCATCCCTAATAAAGATTAAAGGATGTTCCAGTATGCAATATAGTTTTCACTCATTCTTTCTCAACACTGTGACTTTTACACCATAATTAGGCAAAGTGGTTCTGAACCACTTTGAGTTGCCTGAAACAGTGGTTTTCAAACTTGAAATGAATCATCTGAAGATCCTCTTAAAATACCAACTAGTGGCCTCCAAGAATTTGCATTTCTAACAAGTTCCAGGTGATACTAACACTGCTGGTAGCAACTAGACTTCAAGAACCAGTGGTTTAAGCTAACTCTGGTCTCCTAACAACCAGCATTATTTAGGATTCACTGTGAAGTTCAATGAGGCTGGAAGAAGGAAAAAAAAAAAAAAAAAAAAGCCTCCATCTGGCAAACTCTCTAACCATTTTCTACAGGGCTTCTTGTGTAGGGCTCAGCTCAGTTTCTTCAAGAAATTCCCATCATTCAAAACTTGCAGTACGGGTGAAAAACTTGTCCTTTCTTGGCAACTGCAGAGATGAACCTTTCCCATCCCTCTCCTAATTCCTGACCTCTGTGTGAACCTATAGCCCCCAATCCTACCCTGCATGGATAACCTTTCTATCCTCTATAGGAAACCATACTTCCTATAGCAGGAATGCTGTAGGAAGGGCAAGAGGTCCCTCTGTTCCTGTCTTAGGAAACTGCATTTCCTTTAGCCAGAAATCAAGACAGGCTCCCTCCATTTAGTGATTTATTTGGTGACTGTCACAGGGCTATAGCTACCGACAACTCTCATGAAGAGTACTGTGTCTAAAGGTAACATTAGATTCAATAGAAATACTGACAACTTCAGATCTCATAATTTATATTCTGGTCCTCCATGGGAATAAATATATAACAGATTTCTCCATTGAGAGATAGGTCTGGAATTTACACACTACAAATGGGTGCCCCACTCCCTATAAATAGCTTTCAAATCCATCCCATTAGATTTAAAATATACTCTAGCATCAGGTTCTAAGTGGTGAACTGAACATGTGTGCAGTTATTCCTTCCAAGAAAAGAGATTTAAAGTAATTCCCAGAAGTTGAATAGTATTTGGGAGCAAGATAAAAAATGCATTTGATACAGCTTCAGTATCTTTAGAAGATCTTCACAGTCTCCATTACCTTTTCAACTTGAATACACAACTGAACATAGGTAATTGGGACCCATGTTAAAATTAATTAGAAGATTAAAAAGTAAGGTTAAACAGTTTATTTTTCTTTGAGACTTTCCTATATACACTTAAGGAAACAGAATAAACCTGGCAAATGATACAGAACAACACCAACAGGGAAATGTGTTTTTAAAGTGTTAGCCATAAGCTGGTTAAATGTTGCAAATACTGCATAACATTAACGACTTACCAAGAAGTGTGAAAAACATGACTTCCTTAAATTATTGTAAGAACATGACGAAACACAACATAATCATTGTATTTCCAAAACCTAAAACACTCTCTTTATTAAAAAAGTCTTTAGCCATGTTCACAATCAGAATGATTTGTCACGAACAACAGCCAAAGTCCTTGGGCACACCTGTGCTCCAATGTGACCCCTAAAGAATCCTGTATCTGTCCACATACTGAGTGTGGTTGCAGACTGAGCACAAAAATCGTTTAGTGTCATTTGCCACTAGAGAACAATGGATGGGATGGATGCGATTGCTTTTTAAAGCATAGCTTCTGTGACAATACGTTGTCTTTTGGCATGCCTTTGGTAGGATGAAAGTCCGTCTTTGCGGTTTGGTGAGAACAATTCATTTCTCCTTTGAGGTGCTAGATCATATACACCAAGACAGATCAAATCCTTATGAAAAAATGGTCATCACTTTTTACTGAGGTAACCAATTAATCTTTTTCTTGGAAATCCTCATATTTAAGTATAGAAATAAAGTAATAAAATATCATTTGTTAATCACCATTGGAGGATTTAGCCATCACAACATATTCCTTAATAAAGCTACTTATTATTCCTTACCAAATATAGTATAACATATTGATCAAATAGATCAGCATCCACAAAAAATAATTCACATAAGAATCAAGTAAAAATGTCAAGGCTTTTAATGCCACCTACTTACTTCCTATTTTGCAATGACAGCACTTGTGATATAATAAAAAAACCTACATTAGCTTGTATCTGTAGATTAAGATTTTTTTTCAATGCTTTATAAAAGAGGTAGGAGTTAGTGCCCAGTCTTTCTGGGTGAATAACACAAGGTAAGCTCATTAAATAAAGTAAAAAACAAAAAACAAAAAACGTTCCACTGAAGTACGGATTTATTGAACACAGGAGAAATCAGTCAAAGACGTATTCTACAAGTATTTATGGTCTGGCTTACGGAGTCCACTGTAATTACTTCTCAATCAACACTGTATATACATATAATTACAGTTTAAAAACAAATACGAAACAATAAGGAACAAAAGAGAAGACAATGGGGCTCGGGGAAAGCAAGGGAAAAGAATAGCTCTAAGAGGTTGTAAGACTTAAGGATATGTTGACACTTCTGCCAAAATGCAGACTTCATAATGAGATCCCCAAATACAAAAGAAATACCCTGAAAATAGGTCACACAGCACATAACCAGGGCCTTTTGGAAAGTATTATATTTAGAGGTAAAGGACCACAAAATCAGATCAAGAGAATATAGAAAAAGAAAAAAAGAACTTCTCACCTAAAAAAAAAAAAAGTACTAGAAAAACTAAACTGGATAAATTCCACACCTTTAAAACATTACAGAAGGGAGGTACAAGATCTGGGAATTGATAACGTTAGAAAAAGAGCTGAGAAACACTGAATGGATAGAGTAAGGAAGCAAGCATTCAGAAAATCTTAGTTCTGTTCTCACTTCAGAAACTCGGGCTGTTGTCAGCTGCTTCCCCAGCTTGCTCCATCACTATCTGCTGGCTATTTTCCCTCTCCCAAAATTACCTACTCAGTGCCAACAACCTTTGCCTTCACTCCACTCAGCAAACTAATGGCCCGTTCTTGACATTTTCATTACTTGGAACAGCTCCATCACTGAAATACTTCATTTCCATAATCTAATATCAGAGTATGCCCTCCTGTTCTTCCTACTCTTTCTCTTGCTTACTCACCAACTCTTACTACATTGGAACTCCAGTCCCTCGACTTTTCCATTATCTTCAATGCATCTGCTTCCTCTGGCCCTAGGGCAGAAGGTCCAGTTGGGGGATGATTTTGCCCCTCAGAGGACATTTCGCAATGTCTGGAGACATTTTTGATGGTCTCCAAGGGAGGGGTTGCCTACTGGCATCTGGTAGGTCGAGGCCAAGGACGGTAAACATCTACCATGCACAGGGCAGCCCCTATGAGGGAGAATTATAATGTTTCTTAAGTTGAGAATCTCTCTGTGGCCTTCTTTGGATAACGTGATTCATTTCTTCAATCACTCAGAACATTTTAACCTCAATTCTCTTGCTCTTTCATCCTTCTGACACCTGTTCTATAAAACCTAACTTTCAACAAATTGAACCACCCAAGTTTTCTACTTCTAAACTCAGTGTACTGAACTCATTAAAGCTTAAAAAAAAAAAAAAAAAAGTTAAATAAATATCACATGACCATGAAAAAGGCAGACACTACATATTCACAGATTCCAACCTCAACAGGACCCCCCGCATTACCAGGCAGGCAACCTTTCGTGTCTCTCTCTAGTTGCCCTCTTAACTCCTGTTCTTTCCCCTCAGTGACTATTCTGAACTTCTACCCCTCCCTTCAATCCTCACCTCACCAAATCAACACTCAATATCAGCAAATTTACCTGCTTAAGAAATCTTGCCACCATCAGACAAGAACTTGCACATATTCCCTCCCCATCCTTAAACTTACCATATCTCTCCCCACCCTTCCCTGAGCCAGCCCTCCCAGGAAGGTGCAGTGGGTATCCTTCCTGTCCCAGCACTCCCTGATCGTGGCCTGTGCTCTATCATCTTCCACTGACATCTGGGACCCTGCTTCACCCATCCCCTAAATTCCTTCTCTCAACTTCTTCCTCTTTCTCAGCCCTTTTCACCTCAGTAATAAGTGATTATTCCAATTTCTTCTTACAGGGAAAAAACACAACTGAACAAAAACCCTTCCTTACTTCCACATCTTTCTCTAACTCTTCTCTCTCCCCACACAGCCAAATTCCTTGCAAGAATTGTCTTCCTTCCCTATCCCTGTCATTCCATCTCCCTCCCAGGCCACTGCACACCCCTCCCATGCCACGAAAACTCCACAGTGGAAGCAAATGACTCCCTATATATCAACTTCAGCAGATTCTTCCAGTCCTGAATTTCAGAGTATGAACATACATGACCATACCCTCCTTAAAATTCTCTCTGCTTTTGATATTTGTGATACCACTCCATCTCCTCCTACTGATTTGGTGCTTCCTTCTCCTCCTTCCTAGATGCTGATGTGCCCCCCAGCTCTAGTTTCAATTTTTCTAACATGTCAATGAAATCCATCCTCTGGTCACTTTGAACGCATACACCAATCCCAACCTCTTCTAAGTTTTCCTAATGAACAACACCACCATCTTCTCCGGTACCCAGATACCTCAGATTTCTTACTCTCACCCACAAAGGAACAATTGCAAAGTCCTACTGACTTAACCTATGTATCACTTGGATCCATCATATTGGTTCATTCTCTTGGTGACCTAGCCAATTCTGGGCATTTCCTCTCACCTAAAACATATAGAATATTAAGTACCTAAGAGTAAAAAAAGGGAGTCTCCTCTTACAAATAGGGTGCTACACAAACACAATGAGGTATGATTCAAAATAACACAGAATGCTGGATTTTTTTAAAAAATGGATTGTTTGAATATAAGCAAATCATTTAATCATCACAGGCTTCAGATTCCCGACTGCTGAGTGAAGGGTATGAGAGAAATACCTAAGGCCCCTTTGTATCCTCAACATTCATTCTATAGTTCGATTTCTGCCAGACATTACTCAGACAGTTCACACCTCCAAATATGCACCATGCTTGCTACACACACAAAATATCATGAGTGCAAAGAAATAGGCTGAAATGTCTCTCCTTTGCTGCCAAAACTATCAAGCATATCCCAATTCCCATCAGTTTCAGAAACTAAACCTTCAATTGCAAGTGTCAAAGAAATAAAATGTAAGCAAAGGAAAAAGCCAAGAAAAAAATGAGAGTGAAATTGATTATGTATCTAAAAATGCTATCTCAAGATAATTTCTTCAGGAATCAAACAATACAGAGTAATGAGTTAGCAACAAAATAAATGTGCCATAAACTATTCTGACAGTCAGAAACAGGATTATAAACAAAAAGCTCTTTTTACCCACAGAAAAAGGATGTGGGAATTGTACGATATCTAAAGTCAAACACCAACACGATATGCAATATGAGATCTTAAAATATTTCAGGCTCTGCTTTTTCAAAGACAGGCTCTCAGAGAAAGAGAAAGAAATATGAACTAAGCTGTGAAAATGCAGTTTGAATGCCATTCAAATGTTATCGCCCCAACCAAATGAGAAGCACCTGTCACCCTTTTGACAATTTGAGTTCAGATGTTCTTCCACTGCCAACTAAGCTCGGAAGCAATGTTTTATTTTTAAAACAGTATAAAAAAGAGAGGGTAGAGGAAGAATGTGGCAGGCAAAACAATTTACATTGCAAAATTGATACTGAGCCAAGTGTCAACATCAAACATTGGATAAATCAACTCTGAAGCCACCCAGCCTGGGGTCAGATCCGAATTTCACCACCCACCAGCCTTGTAAATTTAACAATTCAATTAATTTAAGTTCTCTGTGCCTAGTTTTTTCATTTGTAAAAGAGAACAGTGATAGTACCTACTTCACAGGTAAAGTGCTTGGAATAATGTCTGGCACAGTGTAAACACTATTGAAATACCAGGTGATGTTATCATGATTATTATTTTCCTTACTATATTGAGACTAAGTATTAGGTGAGAAGAACAATCACACTGTAATACAGGCTCAAGCTCCAGTTTAACACTGTTACCAGGTATTTTGTTCATTGTTCAATAACATTATTTCAACTGGTATTTCCATCCCCATCCTCTAGAAGTTCACAAATCAAATCACCAAGTTTTAAGTTCATACCATATGAAGTGAGTATACAGAAGCATAATTCAATATGCGTTGGAAGTATAGCATATGCTATATATATGCAATGGAATGTTATTCAGCCATAAAGAGGAACAAAGCAAAGCAATCTGGGCAGTCAAATACAATAAAAGCTCTGAGAAAATCACTGTATCACAACACAGGACAGTAAGTAATATTTAGAATGACTGCTTTGAGATATAAGAAAAGGTTAAAATATGTCAGTATACTTAGTATTTAAGAAGGCAAGGAATTGTTTAGGGCATTTAAAATGTTTCCATCCAAAACGATCGGTATGATTTTCATTTCTAAAAGGGTAAAACTTTCAACAATACAGAATTACCCATTCTCTGAGGGGTCTAAAAAGGGTTGTACTGAGCAATCGTGCTTGCCTCTTATCTCAATCTTAAAGATAAGGATAGTGTGTGTGTGGGTGGGAAGGATCATAAATTAAGCTTTCTGGGTGTTCTAATTCCAGGTATGTAAGAACTTTAGTAAACTGAAGATATTACAAATCATTTAGAGTGATCAGTGAATAAACTCATCACTTAGACTGATGAGAGAATAAACTCAGAGAATTATGTGTGACTATTGTGAAAAGCCTAGAATTTGATCATTTATAGTAGAGTTATTTTAAAAAAAAGAAAGAAAAGGTATAGGCACTGAAGTCATATACAGACCTGAACTTAAAGCCTCCACCATTCAGTAACTATGAGTTTTTGGCAAGTTATCTTCACATACCTGAGCCTCAGTTTTCTTCTCTGTAAATTGAGGATAAAGATTCCTAACTCACAAGACTGTTGTGTGAGCTAAGAAGAAAACATATGCAAAGTTTCAAATATAATCCCTAAGATACAGAAGATGGTTAACAATGAGTGACTGTTATTCCCTAATCTTACTCTACTTTGTCCCCCTAATATTAGAAGAATCTAATCTTGCCAATTAGCAAGTCATTAGCAGGCTTCTCAAAATTATATGAAGATAGGCTCTATTCAAAAATGGAACACAAAATACAAAAAAATACAAAACCAAACCTTCAATGGAACAAAGATTTCAGAATCCTCCCTTTCCTCCCATATTGATCCTGGTTGGTTTTGTAATAACCCATACCCCTTTATCAACAAGATGAATTTTTATTATTTTTTTGCTGTCTAAACATTCCTAGTGGGGTTCTGCTACCCTGGTTGTTTTGTAATACCTACATTCCTTTATCAACAAGATGAATTTTTTTTTTTTCTGTCTAAACATTCCTAGTGGGGTTCTGTTGCTTATTTATTTTGATGGCTAACTTTTTGCAAAGGCACTTGTTACCACTACTTGAAAGCCAGGAACAAGGAACATTTTAATGAAATGCTGTAGCAGTTCCATCCATCTCAACAGCTGACTGGATCCCATGTGTAACATTTATTATTACAATAGATTTTCACATTACTACGCCACTTCCTTACTCAACAAATACATGCGTTAAGAAGCAAAACTCCGCCAGTACGAATGCTCTTTGGGGACACCAAAACTCAAAGCTTGGTGTACTCAGTAAGGATCCTAGGAGCGGGGAAGTAGTCAGCTGCGGGGGCAGGGAAGGCGTTGGGTTTCACTCCAACTGGAATTGAAGAGAATCGTAAACTGTATCTCCTTAAACAAGCCTGGATAGGAGTCTTGTGGGGCAAGAACCGGAGAGGGGTGGGCAAAGTGGGCCTGGAGGCAAGAGAGCAAGAAAGAGGCAAATGCAGGCTGAAGAATGGTCTGTGCTACGGGGAAAGGAAAGTCAGTGTCCATCGGCACCGGGAGTGCTGAGGCGGAAAGAAGTGGCCGCTCAGCCGAAGTCCCCAGGACGGGTTCAGCCTCAGCAGTCCGGGAGGACTGAGAGGGAAAGGGGACCCCACCGAAGGACGATGAGGACTGAAGAGGGTTCCCGGTCGCCTTCAATGGGAAACTGCTGTGCTGGCCGCCATCAAGACGCCAGAGAAGACGAAGACATGGACCCAACAGGGAGCGTACGGGTTACCTGTCTTAGCCGCCTGCCCACCGGTCTCCACTTCCGCAGACTCCGGGTTACCAAGGGCTACCCGGGCCGCGCCTAGTGACGTCATCCAAGCGCGCCTGGACCGCCGTCGGTCCTGCCCGCCCCCTCCGGAAGAGCTGGGCGGAGTCGCCCGGGAGAAGTCTGCGCAAACGCGGAGCTGCGGCAGGCGAGCGAGGTCTGACGGGCGCGGTTTGGGTTTGCCTTGTAGGATTACCTTTTTACCGGGTTATTTCTAACTGCAAATTCTTATAGGCATTTAAGAAAAAAAAAAATTACTGAATTAACAATAGTGCACTTTTTATTCCTTATTTTACCCTGTACGTGGTATATATGACTGTAGTGTGCATATGCATTCCACAATTTATTAAAGTCCTATTGTGTGCCCGGCAAGCAGTGTTAACGGAAGGAGGGGAGCGGTGTACAGCAGTGAACAAAACAGTTATCTTCTGGAGATTACTTTCTAGTTAAGAAGTAAACGGTGAATAACTCAACAAATCTACATGCGTTCCCAGAGATCAGAAGTGTGTGGAAGGAGAAAAGTTGCTCAGAAACTAAAGGAAGGAGGCTGCCCCATTAGTTTGAGATGTTAAGGAAGTAATTATGAAGAGGCTTGTTGAACTGAGAAGTCAGCTCTGTCAAGAGCTGAAGGAAGAACAACAAAGAGAAGGATCGACATGTTCGAAAGCTATGGGAAGGGTATAAGAGAAAGTGAGAAAGGAGCCTAGGGAAAGGACAGAAGATGAGATCAACAAGGCAAGTAGAGCCCTGATCTTGTAGAGCTTTTCTGCGTCATCATAAACGGCATGGGTTTCATCTGGACTGTAATGGGTAGCCAGTGAAGAGTTAGACATGCAAGTGACAGGATCTGTTTTTGTAAAACCGCCCTAGATGTCGTGTGTACAATGGACTATTGGGAGACAAAGGATGCAAAGAGAGCAAGTTGCTTTTGCACTGATGCTGTAAGAAATGATGGAGAGAAATGAATTTAAAGAATAATTTAGAGCTAGAGATGACAGACTTGGAGATGGATTATGTAAGGCAATAAAGGAAAGGAAAGATGTCAAAATTACTCCTCAATTTGGGGCCTAGAAAAAAACCAGATAATGCAGCTGAAACAATTTCTAATGTTTTGCAAGATTTGCTTCTTCTTCCTTCCACCCCAATCCCTTTGCCTCTTTGTTACCAAGCCCTCTTGGTTCTTTTCTTATCTCTCAGTTTTCGAGGGGATCCTCTTTCTTTCCCTTTTCCTTAACTCTTTCTTCCTTGATCTTGTTATGCTACATCAAGCTGGAACCCCAAAAGCCTAGACCCTCAGGCACTGAACACAAAAGAGTGAAGCTCATGATTAGAGACTATGGAGAACTGGAGTTCATGGTCCCTACTCAGCTCTGGAAGATTTTTGCCAACCAAGAGTGCTGGCTTGGTGCTGTCAGAACCTCATTTTCAAAGATAAATCAATATTTACATAAAATTTCTTAAATTTTAAATGTCGGTCACTAATTTGAACTTTGTCAGACTTTTATTTTAGACCAAACAAAACACATCTGCACGCCCCAAGCTTGCCTCCGTGGAGGGTATTTTCCCTGCACAGTGACTTCATCCACTTTCATGTGACTACCACCAGTAACTTGATAACTCCCAATTCTGCCTCTCCACCCAAACCTTTTCAAAATTTCCTATTGAAATACTCAAACTTCACCTGATGTCCAGCTGGCATCTCAGGTTTGACATTTAAAACTGTACTCATCAGAGACTCTTAACTATAGGAACAAGCTGAGGGTTGCCAGAGGGGAGATAGGTGGGGAGATGGGGTAACTGGGTGACAGACACGAAAGAGGGCACATGATGTAATGAGCACTGGCTGTTGTATGCAACTGATTAACCCCTGAATTTTCACCTCTGAAAGTAATAATACAGTATATGTTAATTAAATTGAATTTAAATAAATAAAACTGAACTCATCATCTGCCCCCACCCTCAAACCTAACCCACTCATTTATTCTCTGTTTCAGTTAACAGTATCAACATCCACCCAGGCACCCAAGCCTGAAATCCAGAATGATCCCTGGCTCATCTCTCTCCCTTATCTCACAGTCCAACCAAACACGTCCTGACCTTGATCTCCTCAATATTTATCACATTTGCCCATTATCTCCATTTATTTTATCACCTCCATTCTTTTTTTTTTTTTTTTTTTTTAATCACCTCCATTCTTAACTAACCACTGCCTTTGATGAAGCATTTGTATCTCTCTTTAGGAAAGCCACATAACCTTTCTGCAGCTCAGTTTTTTCACTTGTAAAATGAGAGAATTGAGCTAGTTGATTTCTAAGATCTGTTCCATTTGTAAAATTATGTTTTCTAAAGCCACCAAACATACCACAGTTACTCTCTCGAATTTTGGGGGGGAGGGGGTTCTTGCATGGCTGTTTTAATACCAAGGATACTGTGACTAGGTTCACAGAAAAAACTGGACTTGATAAAAAATAATCAATACAAAATGAAATTAGCAATGGCTCAAACTAGGCACAGTTTTGCTATAGAATTAAAAATGAGAAAGAACTACTGGTCGGTAACATTGAAAACTGGAAAATTTGAGAAAAACAGACATGGTGAAGTTGTTATTTATTAAAAGCTGATGGGAAAACCAAATTTGCTTGACAAAATAAAACTTACAAGGTTTGTGCACACACACACAAAAAAATTGGTCTTGGTTAATTAGCCACAAAAGAAAGCTCATAATATCAGAAGCTCTAATGGCTTTAATTTTTCATGAAGAAAAAAGTAACACTGAATTATAGCTTCAGTGTGAAGTTTTTATGTGGAAAAACTGGAACTGATTCCAGTGAAAATAATTTTAGTAAAATGGAAAAGCAAGTAACCGTTTAACTATAATATAAAATCAAACATGACATTTCATTGGCATAATGAAATTTGCTTTTCTTATTATTTCATTTTCTTTTTTTCTTTAAGATTTTATTTGTTGATTTGACAGAGAGAGAGAGAACACAAGCAGGAGGAGTGGCAGGGAGATGGAGAGGGAGATGCTGGCTTCCCGGCTGAGCAGACAGCCTGATGTGGGGCTGGATCCCAGGACTCGGGGATCATGACCTGAGCTGAAGGCAGGTGCCCCATGCTTTTTTTTTTTTTTTTAAAGAATTTAATATATATTTTAAAGATTTCAAGTAGAATTTTAGAAAAGCCTGGATTTGAAGTTAAGAGTATGGTGATTTCTGATATTAACAGTTATTGAAAGTTAGTTTACATGCAAGAATTTTCTCATTTTGATGATAAATGGGTAAAAAGAACTTGGAAAACTGGAAAAGTACGCACTTGAAACTCTACATATGGCAATTAACCAGCCACTCAAGCAAAGACAACAACACTTGGTAAGAGCTATCTTGTTTTTCTGAGTTATTCATGCATTACTGATCACGTTCATACTTTAGCTGACACTTTATATTGTTATGTTTGTTTCTCTTAAGGATAAAGATCCCCTTCCATTGTCTTTTTCTCTTGCCACTTGTTTCTCAGTTATTTGGATAATAATGAAAAACATGTTTTTTTTAAAGGAATAGATTTCTAGGATTTGCTCTGGCTTATGTCAAATATGGTGTATGTTCTGTGAAGACTTTTTGCACAACAGTTAAAACTATAATTATTTGAGTGCCATCTTTCCTACAGAGGAGATGCTTTGGTTTAAATCTGAAATATTAAAAATTCCTGATACTTTTACATCAGTTTCTTGTATCACAAAAACAGAAAAATTTAAGTCATTTTCTATTCCTTGTTCACAAAACAGCAATATCATACATGTTTTCTTTCAAATACAATTTTGCAAATATCGACACTTTCACTCTTTATAGAAATACAGATTAAAAATGGAAATTTAAATTTAAAGAATTTAAAACTCATTGCTTTTTTTTTTTTAAGATTTTATTTATTTCTTTGAGAGAGAGTAAGAGAGAGCACAAGCAGGAGGAAAGGCAGAGGGAGAGGGAGAGGGACAAGGAGACTCCCCACCAAGTGTGGAGCCAAATGTGAGGCTCAATCCTAGGACACCTTGATCTTGATGTGTGAAGTCAGATGCTTAACTGCCTGAGCCATCCAGGCACTCCACTGCTGTTTTTTTTAAAACTCCCTGTCTCTAGTTATACACCTGTAGCTTCAGCCTTTAGACATTTTTAAATATACTATTTGTCTATCAGTGGAAATGAATCCATCAGCTTGTAAATCAGAAATATCCAGGCCAGCAAATTGAAGGTAAAGTCTACCTGACCCCTGCTTTTGGTTTACCTTAACTTGTATGTTACTTCTTAAGGATAAATCTCAAAGGTGTATCAAAGATAATTTCTTAAAGAAATTTTTCACAGAAGGAAAGTGTTTTGATTGGGTCCAAGAGTGTTTGGGAATTTTATTTCTAATGCTGCCATCATACATTTAAAAAATAGTTTTCTAAGGGGCACCTGGGTGGCTTAGTTGGTTGAGCATCTGACTCTTGATTTCAACTCAGGTCATGATCTCAGGGTGGTGGGATCAAGCCCCCTGTTGGGCTCTATGCTAAGTGTGGAGTCTGCTGGAGATTGTCTCTCTCTCTCCCTCTGCTCTTCCCCACCCCCACATGAGGCATGTGCTCTTTCTCTTAAAAAAAAAAATTCCAGAAAAACTGTTTTTTAATGAAAATGGTTGATGTAGGTATAATTTTGATTTAAATGTTTATGTTCATATACACAAAATCATCACACCACAGAATCAAAATGACAGAGTCAACATCTTATATTTACTCAGTAACTCCTGAAAATCTTTAGCTTGTCTTTCACTTCTAAAACTCTTACTTGTGAGTATTTATTTATTCATGCCACAAGCAGAGGTATTTCCTAAGTTCTGGGGTAACTGGAGTGCATACATGAGATATGCTTTAATTAATAACTGTTTTTCCCCTTGATGCTGTCAGCCCATGAAATCTGCTCATATCCCCACTGAGATTTAGCATATTGGAACATTTTCAAGAGCCTTTCTGAGTTGACTGAGGTTAACTATGTATGATAGAGAAGGGGAAGACAGAGACTACTGGTTACCCCCAATATCCAGTCTCTTTTCTTCATACTAATAGAATCCTCACATTTTATTTATTTTTATTTATTTATTTTTAAAGATTTTATTTATTTGACAGAAAGAGATCACAAGTAGGCAGAGAGGCAGGCAGAGAAAGGAGGAAGCAGGCTCCTCGCTGAGCAGAGAGCCCAACACAGGGCTCGATCACAGGACCCTGGGATCATGACCTGAGCCAAAGGCAGAGGCTTTAACCCACTAAGCCACCCAGGCATGCCCCAAATTTTATTTTTTAAAGATTTTATTTATTTTATGAGAAAGAGAGAGAGCGCGTGTGCAGGCATGAGTCAGAGAGGGGGCCATAGGGAAGTGGGGAGGCAGACTTCTTGCTGAACACAGAGCCTGATGAGGGGCTTCATCTCACAACCCTGAGATCATGACCTGAGTTGAAACCAAGAGTCAGATGATTAACCAACTGAGCCACCCAGGCTCCCCAAACTATCAAATTTTAGATAATAGAATATCCTATATTTGCAGGACGCATGGCAACTCTCGTTCTGCCCCTCCCCCTGCATATGCTCGCTCTCTCTCGCTCTCTGTCTCTCTCTCATGAATAAATAAAATCTAGAAAGGGAATTTTAAAAAAGTCATAAAAGAAGAGCTAGCTGGCATGAGGGAAAAGATACTTGGAGTTCGGCAGCCATCTTGACCATGGATGGTAAGCATAAGGATGAAAAATCAACATACTGAGAAAGGAGGGGGAGAAGGAGCGTGGGATCCTGAGTCATTACTGACATTTTTGAGATGCTGACCCTGACAGCTATCTCTGGACTTCTTAGTAAACAATATTGCTTCTGATTTTTCCCATTAGTAAGGCTTGTGGTTATTGCTGCTGCTAATTAATTTTTGGTGTATGCAATTTTTTAAAAGAGGAAAAAAAGAATCCCAGCATTTTGGGCAATGTGGATTTCTCTCTTCACTCTTTTCTGTACCAAGCCTTCTTTCCCATATTTAAATATTACTCACTGCTGAGGCTTCTGTTCTTACTCCTGTTCTTGTTTTTGTCACTGCTACTCTCTTATTCTTTCAAATGTGCTGATAATCCCTTCTCCACGATTTACCCTACTGTACAGTAGATTTAAATGATCCTTTGCCTACCTCTAACCAGTGCCGTTTGGGGTATGCCATTACCATTGTTTTAGGCTGAATTGTAATGAGTTCACAGCAAGGAAATGAGTCTTTGTGTTCCCTAGAAAATAAAGTTGTGCCTTGCCTTATTAACAAGAGGCCCCAGGATTTCTGGGTATGAGTGGTCTGCTAAACCCCCATCCACTCCAAGAAAGCCCATAATTGTTCCTCATTCTGTCACTATTTACATGGCCCTTAGCAACTCACTCAATTTCTCTGAGCTCACATTTTTCTCATTTGTATAATGAGAGAATGTCACTAAATGATTTTATGATGGCCTTTTTTTTAATTATTAATTTCAAATTTCTACTTTTCTAAGTTCCCATAAGTACCAAACATAGTTACATAAGCCCCTCAGCTCTTAAAAGAATTTCCTTAAGAATAAGGAAATTAGCCTAAAGCCTGTCTGCTTGTCTCTGGCCCATTTAATGTCACCATAGTCCACCCACACGTCATACCAAAGGGAGTGAGTATGTTAGAATCCAGTATGGGTTGCATGCCATGATTTCCTAAGGCAGGAATTACGGGGGGAAAAAAAAATCTGTCTAAAACTCCTTGTGAGGGTGCCTGGGTGGCTCAGTGGGTTAAGCCTCTGCCTTTGGCTCAGATCATGATTTCAGGGTCCTGGGATTGAGCCCTACATCAGGCTCTCTGCTCAGCGGGGAGCCTGCTTCCCCTTCTCTCTCTGTCTGCTTCTTTGCCTACTTGTGATCTCTCTTTCTGTCAAATAAATAAAATCTTTAAAAAATAAAATAAAATAAAACAAAACTCCTTGTGGATTGATGAGAGACAGGTGGAATGAATGTGTCAAAATGTAAACACAGGATTTGAAGTATTTGCAAGTTTCTAAAAGAAAAATCGTACCAGAGTAGGGTGGTTGGTAAATGAAAGTTGAATGTAATGACTGCCCTGACAGCCATGAGCCACAAATCATCTCAATGACTTGGTCAACATGAGTTGAAGAGATTATCATAGATTTTATATACAGTCAACTCTTGAACAACATGGGGTTAAACTGTGTGGGTCCACTGACACATGGATTTTTTTTAAATAAATACAGTACAGGACTGTAGATGTATTTTGTCTTCCTTAGATTTTCTTGATAACATTTCCTTTTCTCTAGCTTACTTTATTGTAAGAATACAGTTTGTAATACATTTAATATATAAAACATACACTTATGTTATTGGTAAGGCTTCTGGCCAACAGTAGACTATTAATAGCTACGTTTTGGGGGAGTCAAAAGTTATATGTGTATTTTTTAAGATTTATTTTTTTTTTAAGATTCAATTTATTTATTTGAGAGAGAGAGAGAAAGTGAGAGAGCCAGGGGGAGGAGCAAAGGGAAAGAATCTCGAGCAGACTCCACACTGAGTGCAAAGTCCAGTAAGGGCTCCATCTCCTGACCCTGAGATCATGACCTGAGCTGAAATCAAAAGTCTGATGCTTAACAGACTGAGCCACCCAGGCGTCCCAAGTTATATGTGTATTTTTTACTGCACAGTGTGGGGAGGGGATCAGCGTCCCTAACTCCCTTCCTGTTTAAGGGTTAACTGTCTAGTCATATAGCAGTTTGAGCCATAGATCTTATCACTATACTGGTGGTTCATGCCAGAAGTAAATGGAGAAGAGTATTTGTGGCTTAAAGCAACAGGGTCATTTCCAAAGGCAATGAAACTGAAAATGATGCTCCTTTTACTAAAAATAAGTAAGAGGTACAGGGAACCATCCAAGAATGGGATATAGGGACTCCTAGAAAGAAAGAGAGTGGCATTCATGATAACATACCCATTTTTACTAGAGGAGGAAACAACAGTTTTCAAAGGATTCTAGAGAATCCCTTTAGGGGTTCAGCCATGGACTACATAAAGCCTCTGGCTTCTAGTAAAGAAAGCCCCTCTACACTCATGTCTGGTCTCTCTTTTCTTCTCTAACGCAGGAGCACGTTCAGTGGAAAAGGGGTTATGTGAGACAGAGCATTAATACATACAGTCATGTTCATTGTTTCTCTTTTAACACTTCCTGAGCACTGCCATTTATAGGTACATTTCTGGGCTCTGAGGATACAAAGATGAACAGATATGTCCCTGACATCAAACTACTTCCAGGATATTGTAGAGATAAAAGTGGCTTATTCCGTTACAGGTCAGAGCTCTGGACCTGTATCCTAGGTGGGTCCCAGATAGCAAAGCCAGGATGATGAGAAAAGACAAACAAGGAAAAAGTTGGGGAGAGGAGTGGAGGTTGAGAAACCAAGAAAGCTGAGGACAAGATCAAGTGCAACAGGTCAAATGGATATAGCGTGGGGTGTCCCTAGAATGGTCATTGTGGTTAACAGAATGGGAAACCCTAAGTGGTTTGCCAGCCTCAAATTAGTGTGGGCAGCTGGTCTCAACACCCAGCTCTGACTAGTCCAGAAGGTGCTCAGGATGTTTATTTATTAAAAGAATTGGGTGAGTTCAAGAAAAGACTCATATGACTTTTGTGCCACGTTTGTGGAAGAAGGGAAGTGGACACAAGAAAAGATAAACATTCTCTTTGGGGGACTGAAAAAAGGCATATTCTATCTATATACAGACATGGAGTCAACACAGTACAAGGTAATACTTTATCCAGGCACAAACCCAGGGATATAGCTCTGGGAAAACACCAACAAAGCTCTCTCTGGTGGAGCCTTCTCACAAGGGGTGGGGCCCTGGCAACCCACCCTGTAGGAGGTCCCCTCATACTAGTCGTGTTTATGCAGTTGGTAGTGAATTTCACTGCTCACTGATGATAGGATCAGAAACAGGCAAGATCAGGGGCAACTTACCCACCAAAACAAAACAAAACAACAAAAAAAACCTACACAATGATTTCACAAGCAGTAGCAAAAATGTGCTATTTGTCCCAACCTACAGAGATATTTCTAAGAATCTGTGGGATTCAACTTGATTGAAAGCCCTTCAAAAGTCACTGAATTTTTCTAGCTCCATTACTGTCAGTAATAACAATGTTTTAAGGAATCTGGTTTTTAAACCCACTTAAAATACAAACACTTCCATAAAAGGATTGATAAACATTAATCTCTTGTCTTATAACAAAAGGTTACCACTGGCTGGTTGCTTGTGTTAGTTGTGACTCTGGTTTCAAGTATCATGTAAGGGAATTTATTATAAAAACACAGTAGTGACTCACAGAACCCAAAGACAGGAATGCAGCTGGGTCAGAGGAACCATGGGAAGCCTGCAGAACTCTCCCTTCTTCTCCCTTCTCTTGTTTTAAAGTATTTCTGCACTATTCTTTTTTTCTCTTCCTAGATCTATTTTGTCTAAGTCTGTAGATATGCAATAAGCAAAGACGGTAATCTCAGAAGACTCAGGTTTATATCTCTTCCTTCTAAAAGATAGCAGATCTCCTAATTCCAATTCCAAATCACTGAAAGAAGGAACATGATTAAAACAATTTTAGGTCTGGGCGCCTGGGTGGCTCAGTGGGTTAAGCCGCTGCCTTCAGCTCAGGTCATGATCTCAGGGTCCTGGGATCGAGCCCCGCATTGGGCTCTCTGCTCAGCAGGGAGCCTGCTTCCCTCTCTCTCTCTGCCTGCCTCTCTGTCTACTTGTGATCTCTGTCTGTCAAATAAATAAATAAAATCTTTAAAAAAAAAAAAAAACAATTTTAGGTCAAGGGTCCACCCCTAATCCAGTCATCTCTGGCGGTAAAACAAGTCATGTGACACAAACATGGCTGCCGGTAGCCTTCTCTAGAAGAGGATGAGGGGAGAGCTGATGCCCAAATCTCGTGTTTTATTGCCAAGAGTGTATAAGTATCCCTCACAGCAGATGAAACAAAAAAAATTTTAGATGAAATTAGACACGTGGCTCTGGGCAATTGCTGGCCTATAAGAATGACAACAGCACAACCATTTCAGTAAGGTTTACTTCTGCTGCCAGAAAACTAATGTGATTAATCACATCATGGTGATCCATTGAGATGATACAGTCTGGCCTATTTTTAATGTTCCTTCTCATGAATTGCAGTCTCTGTTAAGTTATTAAGACCTAATTTCAGAGAAAACTTTTTTTTTAATTCTCAAGAACAGAAAAGATGAAATCAGTAGAGGAGACTCATAACCATTCTCTCTTTCTATATCTATCTTTAACTTTTCAGAGGAAGGTATCCTATGATGAAGTTGCATGTGGGGCAACCTGACCATTCCTCACTGTTTTGGTAGCCAGTGTTTATGTATTTAAAAAAAAAAAAAAAAGGTAGCTTCCTATTGCCAGCTAAGTTTTAGAGAGCATGAGTCAGGGTGGAGTCATAGCTCAGAATCCCCTGGGAGATTCTTTTGAACACAGGAAAAAACATTAATATGTTCCACCATAATGTTTCCTGTTCTCCATCAGTGTTTTTGGTTTTTATTCAGAGAAACTGATAATTCAATATTTTCTGTTTGGTTGAATTAAAAGAAAAGCAGACATTAGTAATTAGTTTCATTCATTGAAATGAACTCAGAAGGGGTGCCTGGGTGGCTCAGTCGTTAAGCATCTGCCTTCGGCTGGGGTCGTGATCCCATGGTCCTGGGATTGAGCCCTGCTCAGCGGGAGGCCTGCTTCTCCCTCTCCTATTCCCCCTGCTTGTATTCCCTCTCTCTTCCCTCTCTTGCTGTCTCTCTCTCTGTCAAAAAATGGTCAAAATCTTAAAAAAAAAAAAAAAAGAAAGAAAGAATTGTACTCAGAAAAGGCAGATAGTCAAAACAGTTGTTGACTGCGAAGTTTTTCATTAACAGAAATGCAGTAATATCTTGAAAAGATACTACATGTATGTGAGGAATTTAAAGCACTAAGCAATGCTTTCCTATATTAATAATGAATGGATATGGGTGAGATATGAAACCAGCTTTTGATGAGATAATTATGGTAGGATATTAATTTGGGGTTTGTTCTTAGTGCTGTGGGAGTGAAGGGGGAGTGGCTGTCTTTCCCTGTCCCAAGAAGTCTTTGTGTTCTGCGTTTTATTTCCCTAGCCTCAGAAGAGATTTTCTTTCAGGAAGCTAAAGTTGAAGTCCCCGGGGAATCAACTCCCTGCCATCCAGTGAAGATAATGGGTGATAGGAAAGTGGGAGTAGTGTAGGGCGGAGGCAGAGCTGGCCCAAGCAAGGAGAAGAATTGGAGCCTTAACCCAAAGAGTTAAGTGGTGGAAGTTCAGGTTAGCCTGTGGACAGGAGGGCTGAGTAGCATCCCAGGAGGGATGGTACATGCAAAGATCCGGTGGCAAACACATACATGGTACACCCAAGAAACTTACAGAAGAGAGGAGAAAAGTTGGAAATATTTGAGTAATAGGGAGGTATCAGGGTTTACAGGGTTTTGTACCTTGTGTTAAAAGATATTGGTCTTTTCCTGAAGGTAGTGCAAAGCCATTGAGGAGTTTTAAGGAGGGGAGTGATGCAATCACATTTGCCTTATAGGCATTTTATCTTTATAATATTTCTCTATGGTAAGTACAATGGCAACCTTAGGGGACTAACTTAGGGAAGTTTAACAACCTTATAATCTTTATCAGGCACTGCAAAGAAACATGTATTCTTCTAATACAACAGTGTGCTTACTGTGGAAATGCAGCTTCTAGACAAGTCCTTAAGCACTCCTTCCTAACATGCCTCAATCTGGAACTGCCACTAGGTGTGCACTATTATTATTATTATTATTCTCCCAGAGGAAGAAATCAGGGCTTAGAGAGATTAGAAAGATTGTGTCCAAGACCAAACATCTAGTCAGTGTTAGAGTGAGGATTTGAATCGAGGTCTTCCATACCAGAGTTCTTGTAGCAGAGGTGATTAAGTTCTGCACCTATATCTTCTTGGCCCATCGAGGAGGGCACCTGCAGATAATCCCCCTCATTTCCACCTCAAAGGTCACCTGAAGACAGCCCTCCACATGCCCACCTGTGAGGTCACTTGCAAATAGTCTCCCTCTATGTCCACGCTTCTTGGATATCTCTGTGTGAGGGTCTTGTCTGGCATCCATTTAATGTGTCCCCAGAGATTTAACTCATAGAAGTGATACTCACCAGTGAGGACAAGAGTTGGTAAATGAAGAGGCCAACTTCCTCATCCCTCAGTCATGGTGCTGAGATATGCTGTGTAAAGTCTCTCAAAGCATCCTTGGCAGAAATTAACCTCACTTGCCCACAGAGGCAACTCCATCCTTCATCTACCTCTATTGGCCTTCCTCCCTCCCTAATTCTTCCTCAGTAGTTCTTGAGATCAACTTTGGTATAAATTACTTGCACCTAAATCCTTGTCTCAGAGTCTGCGGCTGGAGGAACCCAAACTAGGACAACTCTTCACCAGTACAGTCTACTGCCTCCCTGAATAGCAGTTGGAGAATTTCCAAAAACTTCTCTTATTCTGAGATCAATTTAATGAGCATTTAATGAGTACATGGCCCCGTACCAATGGGTACAAAGGAGCCATTTATGACTCCTATTTGGTCCATTACTTCAGATAGAGGTGACAACGTCAAAGAGGGAAACAAGAACAAATGATAAAAAAGAAAGATGACAATCTTGGATGTAGGTAGCCCCGTGTAGGGGTGTGATGGAGCAACAACACTTGCTTCCTAACACATTACTCTTCACTCTGATTCCAGGACATTAAATGTCTCCATCAGGGAAAATAATGTCATGCCATTAAGAATTAATAATATACACTCTTGGATGACATTACCCTATTAATTCCAGTTCTATCTCAGTTGAACACAAATGCTGTTCAGTGTTTGGATGATTTATCAAGATATGAAGTAAAGCTTGCCAAATCTCTAGTTACAGTTATAAATAATTTCACCATCTTTTATTTCACATTTTCTGTTTAAAAGACCGTATATTGGCAAACTTGTTGTGGGTGGGCTTTATGCCTCAAACTATATTTTGAGCATAAGCTCCAGTCTTTAAAAGTGGCACACACTTCATGGCTTTTCTAAAAGTACCTACCCAATGACACAATGTAGTATCCTACTTAAATCATTTGTAAGGTTTGCAAATCTGCTTTAACTTCTGCAGATGCAGTGAGGGTGGCCTTAGCCGTTCTTGGAGGGACACCAGATGGCTTGGCTTGAGCCCTGCCAGCTTCCAGAAATGAGTAGAGCTTACTTCACAGTTGATCGAAGACATGTTGACTATTCCAGTCCTGAATTTCTACTGATTTCTGAACTTTGTTCAAATAAGCCCCATGGCTTTAATTAAAGCGGCATCTGCATAATCCTGTCTGTGTGTGAACACATAGAGATCTAGAATGTCCCGGCATATTGTCAACATTCCTAGCATGTGGTGGTCCTAGGGAATTCTCCGATGTAGGGCTGCATTTTTGAGGTGCCCAGAAGCAGAGGAAAACTCTTGTCACCTCAAAATAGCCCAAAATACCAATCATAAGTGTCCTCAGAGTGTTTAATGTCCCATGAGGATCCAGATCACTTATGATCACCCCCAGGGAGAGTTTTTCTGAAATCAGTTTATATTGCAGCAAACTTCTGGTGAAACTAAGTATTCTGGAGTCACAGGAAAAGCATAGCATGAAAGGTGGCCTGGGGACAAGGGCACAAAGTCACAGGTTCAGTGTCCTCAACCAGCCAATGCAACCATTCTAGATACCCTAGATCATTTGAGGGAAGAGGTAATGGTAGAAAAGAGGAAAGACAGATAATTCATGGAGAGGTGAAGGCAGTCAGAGATTGCAAGGAATAATTTCTCTGTTGATATCCTCCTCAACTGGTTGACATTTCCAAGAAAAACGAATTGATCATGGTGACACTTTGAAACAACCAAAGAAGGATGAAAACCATGCACTGGGGGATGAAAGACGAAGTGACAAAACGCTGCAACAGATCAACGTGAAAGGAGGAGTGGATCGGGCCACATAGACAGCAAGACAGTCACCACCAACTGAACACACAAATAGCTCACAGCATTATTTTTCTGTCTTGAGGAAAAATTTGCAATTTTTGCATTGCTGCAGACCAACTAAATCAGTACCTAACCGTTCTCAATGTACACTGCCCTTTCTATGAACTTATTTTGATATTTTAGTTTCTTGATGGTACCAACATGTTTCTAATAGATATAAAAGCCATCTCCCTTGCTGTGAAATTGCTTAAGAGAAGCACTCCCCAACATTCCCCTCAACACACATAACACCATGATTATGTCAGTATTTTTTAACAACTGTACCACGGGATAATTGACGAGATAATTGTATGTAGATGCACATAATTTAAAGTGTAAAATCTGGTAGTTTTTGATAATTTTACACCTGTGATGTCATAACATCATCCCAGAAAGTTCTTCTTGTCCCTTTGTAATGCTTTCTTCTCTCACACTCATCCCCCTCCCTAGGCAACCACTGATCATTTTTCGTCAGTATAGATTGTGCACATCTTCTAGAATTTCACATAAATGGAATCCTACAATATGTATTCTTTCTTGGTCTGGTTTCTTTGACAGCATAATTATTTTGAGATTCCGCCATGTTGTAGTGTGTGTCAGTAGATTGACCCTTGAGTGGTTCTGGCACTAACTCCCCCAAAACTGAACTACTAATATCCTACCATTGACTGGAAGCATTATTGATAACATAAACAGTTGATTCACACATATTTTGTATGTTTTATGTATTATATACTATGTTCTTCCAATAAAGCAAGGTAGAGAAAAGACAATGTTATTAAGAAAGTCATGAGGTAAATAAAATCTTTTTTTAAAATAAATAAATAAAGGGGTGCCTGGAGGGCTCAGTGGGTTAAGCCTCTGCCTTTGGCTTGGGTCATGATCTCAGGGTCCTGGGATTGAGCCCCACATTGGGCTCTCTGCTCAGCAGGGGGCCTGCTTCCTCCTCCCACTCTGCCTGCCTCTCTGCCTACTTGTGATCTGTCAAATAAATAAATAAAATCTTTAAAAAAGATAAAGTCATGAGGAAGAGAAAATACAGATTTGGTACAGGTATGGTACTGTATTATTGAAAAAAAAATCCACATTTAAGTGGACCAGCATGGGTTCAAACCCATGTCATTCCAGGGTCAACTATAATTGATTTCTTTTTATTGCTGTGTAGAATTCCATTGTATGGACATACCACAATTTATTTATTCATTCATCTGTTAATGGACATTGGGTTGTTTCCAGTTTTTAGTTATTGTAAATAAGGCTGCTACAAGGATTCATGTACAAATCTTTATGTGGATATACACTCTCATTTCTCTTGGGTAAATACTGGGAAAGGAATCCCTGGCTCAAACGTTTAATTTTTTTTTTTTTTTAAGAAATTGAGCTCAAAAACATGATCCATAGAAGAAAATAAAATGGAAAAATTTGAATTTATCAAAATTAAGAAATTATGCTCTTTGAAAAAATTTTACAACAATGAAAGGACAAGCCACACACTAGAGAAATATTTTCAAAGAATATATGCAATGAAGACTTATGAAAGAATATATGAAGAATTCTCAATAAAAAGGAAACAACCCAGTAGAAAATGGGCAAAAGATTTCAACAGAAATCTTCTAAAGAAGATATATGGATGGCAAATGCACACATGAAATTGTGTTTGACATCATTAGTCACTAGAAACATGCAAATTAAAATCACAACATTATACCACTACAAATTTACTGGAATGGCTAAAATTTAAAAAGAAAACTGACCACAGCAAATGTTAGCAAGGGTGTAGAGGCACTAGAATTCTTACACAGTATTGGTGGTATTTAAAGTGGTGCAATTACTTTGGAAAAAGTTTGGCAATTTCTTTATTTTTTTGTGTGTGTATGGATATCCAGTTTTTTCAGAGTTTTAGGTAAGTTTCCACATTGATCTCGTTGGTCTATGGGGCCATACTTTGAATTGCACTATAATAGAACATATGCAAATAATTAAGGATATCCAACTAGAAAAACAAAGAAATTCTTAATTCTAGAAAAATGAATAAAAGAAAGAAAAGATTGTCATAATGTTACTTGGCTCTGTAATGAGGATATTTACGGTTGTATCAGTCTGTGATTTTCTACTTTGTCCAAAAAGTATAGTGTTGTGGGCATTCTGAACAGAAGCAATTTTGGCCTACAGTTTTACATTTTATTGTCCAGTTGTGACACTCATGTCTGATTGTTCTCTTCTGTAAATGAAAAATTATTTTAATTACGTATGGAAAATTTTAAACAGAAGTAAAGTAAAGTAAAGTAAAGTGAATATACAAAAGTAAAGGGAATAGTTGAATGAACCTCCATGTATCTGTCATTCCAACAAGGATCACCTCATGGCTGATCTTTCTTCATCTTAACTCCTACTCTTTATCCCTCCCCAGTTATTGTGAAACACATTCCAGACCTCACCTAATTTCATCCCTAAATACTTCAGTATGTATTTCTGACACACAAGGACTCTCCCCTTTAAACATAACCACAATGCCCTCATCACACACGCTCCAAAATCAACAATAATTTTTAAAAAGGCGCTTTAAATAAAATTTGCTAGATGAAACAGAAATGCTCTCCCAGGATGTTAGTGAACAGAAACCTTTCTGTTATTAATTAAACAAAGTGGACAAATTCAAATACTGTTCTGTTACCACTTCAGAGGAGGTAAATTCAAATACTCCAATCAAGTATTCAAAGAGCTTGCCATCGTTCAAAGAAATATTACCATCATTCCCTCACTCACTGATTCAACAGGTGTTTTCTTGAACGCTTGTCTTGTTAGGCACAGGATACAAAGACCGAGGAGATGAGGCCTTCTGGAGTGTGGGAGTCTCTGTAATTACATGGGATTCAAAGCAGGAGGAATTGGGCACACAAATAAGGAAGGGTATAGGTAGTATGGTTCCTTAGAATCTGAAGGATGTGTGCCTCTTCTGAAGTGTCAGAAGAGGCCTTTTTACTGGAGGAATGAGCATGAACAAAGGCATAAAGAAGACAGAATCTCCGATATTAGTTATTCTTCAAGAGCAAAGACTAGGCCTTCTATCTTTGCCAGTCTGCTGCCTTGGCTATGATGCCCAGCACCGTGCCTGACACACGGTGCTTATCCAACGAACATTTACTGAGGAAATGAATGTCAAATTCACTTTTTACCCAAGTGACTATAAATATTAACTCTCAGCCAGATGGATCATACTGGACATTTTCAGAAAGAGATCCTTTTCCTTATGCTCTAGTTTCTTTAAGCCTAAGTAGTTAGTGGGTGAATTTTGCTGATCTCCTTTATTAGTTTAAAAGATGAGCAAACCACCTGTGCTCCCCCTAGCTATCATGACCTTCTAATGGTCAGATATGAAATTTCCTTCACTGAGCATTTTCTCTAAAAATGAAAGAGTGAAACTTTGCTAACCACATGCCTGAAATTTATTGCCATTGAAAGGAGTGTGTGTGTGTGTGCACGTGTGTGTGTGCAGGGTTTGAATGGAGTTCTGAATTAAAACTTAAATCACTCTCTGTAATCATTACAAGGACCGTTCTGTCCTGAGTAAGATTTAATCTGATCTGTTCCCTAGGAGAAAAGGTCTGCATATTTACCACCTGGGCAGCCGTGTAGTAAATTTGTACAGAGTTATTTTCCATATCATTTTGTTTATTTACATAGGCTCGATTAGACCCTTTTAAAGGCTTAACTTAGTGTGGCTGCTGCAGACAGCTAGTTTACACCAAGTCCTTCTTGGCAAGACTTGAAAGCAAACAGTAAATGATGTAAACAATCGTATGTGATTATACACTGCCGAATAATGTGCATCTGGGAAGACAAACAAAACTTATTAAACAGACAACAAATAGCTGAGGTAAATATCAAATACGTTAACTCTACAAAATACAGGGCTGGATTTCGTCCAAATCTTATTAACTCAGCACAGCTGGATTAAAATAAAAAACATTTAGACTTAAAAGCAGGGGATCCCCAAGTTAGAAAGTCTGGATTCTGTTCCTGTCTCCATCACTAATTCACTAAGTGACATTGATTATTACTTTGATTTTTGTTTGAGTTTTCCCATCAATGGCAAGAGAATTTCAGGGCTGCTCCTGAGCAGAGGGGAATGTTCGCCATATGCCTTCCCTGGAAAGGAACAAAAGAGAGCTGCTCTCGGGTCACCTCCCAATTTATCTTGCAATCTCTAAGACCTTGAAGTCCCTTGGAAATTGAGCTGCCTTAGGCAGAAATGGATGAAGGAGATGACACTAGCAGCTTAGGTCCCTACTAAGGCCTTGGCAAGCCCTGAGGGCTAGGCAACCATAGGACTGTCAAGCGGCCCAGCTTCTGAGTGCACATGAGAGAGGGAAGCAGGAAGCGTGGCAGGCCACGGCAGCCCCAATGCATGTAATCACAAAGAACTTAGATCTCTCCTGAGCCAGAGGCATTTGCAACCACACATGTTTATGGCCATCTCTGAGGGCTTTCAATAAAACTTGTTTAAAAGGAAAGCACGTTGATGAATTCTTGGCCCTCATTTATCTACCCTCCTTCCTTTCCAGCCCCATGCCTGGAAACGTCATCTACCTCACATCCCAACCTTCCCACCATTCTTAGATCATAAATGTTCACTGTGGCTGACGTGAGACTCATCCAAGGAGACTTTAAAAACCCCAACGTCCACGCTTGTACTTCTAGACTCTCTGAGGGTGGAACCAAAGCATTAGTATTGTTTAAGTGCCCTGGGTGGTTACTAAGTGCAGCCACGTTGAAAAGCACGGAAGTGATGGTCCAAATAGCTTATCATAATGTAAAGTAGCTGTGCTCCTTAATCTTGGAGAGTCACTTGAGACAACACGGGTAGAGATTTGGCTG